>NC_134212.1:29543430-29846460 GCF_965140235.1 Caretta caretta | reverse complement strand
AGAGTGCTGAGCAGCAGGGAGGGCTCAATAGGGACCTCTGTGCCCTTGTAGTCAGTGTTGCACCAGTGCAATGCTTGAGGACATTGCTATTGGAGGTGCTGCCTTTTGCAAGAGACTCAAAACTGGGGTCCTGACCCTGTGACACTGTCCCAAGAGGCTCTGTAATCACTCTGGTGTCCTGGTCAGTTTCCATCTTGAGTGATTATATTTGGCCTCCTGTAACTCCACATCTGGTTCCTAAACTTGCACATCATTGTGTGCTGCTTAATGGTCCCCATACCCCACCCCAGAGGTGGCTGCATATAGTCTTGTCTGTCCATAAAGCACTTTGGGGTGGGAATACCAAGCATTACAGGGCAGCTGAGTGGCTGGTGCTGCGTGTCCTTTAGCAATGGGCAGGTACCAAGGAGTTGTCTTGCTAGAATGACAGTTGATTAAAATAGGCTTTTTAAACTGCAGAACCTTCCTGGAAGCTAAGCAGCTCCTGACCAGGATCTCCAAACTCCCAAAGCACTTAATAAAAGCCCCCTATTTAAAGAAATCCCAAACCCTCCTCTCTGCCCAGTACTGGGCTGACATCTGTTCACCTTTGAGTGGTGGCTGTTAATGTCTGAGGAGTGTTTAGATTCAGGGCTCATGACCTTTCCCCACCACTAGAATTGGGTGTTGAAAAAGGTTCAGCACAGACCCCAGCTGCCCTGGTTATCACCTCATTCTGCACCCTCCAGGATGACACCTACACAGAGAGCTACATCAGCACCATTGGGGTGGACTTCAAAATCCGGACCATTGAGCTGGACGGCAAAACCATCAAACTACAGATTGTGAGTATCTGGCCCCTGGCCGCTGCATTGACCTCTGGGGACTGGCTCTGGAGGGCAGGGAATGGTATACAGGCCTTTCCCTTCTGAGGGTGCGAGCTCCTATCCTACACAAGGGTAGGGGACTGGCTGGCTTAGGAACATGGGGGAATGGAATATGGGGGTTTCCCCTCTAGGGGCTGCTGTCTGTCTCTAGAGAGGATTAATGGTCCACCTCCTCCCCTCCCCTCCCCTTCTCTTGCAGTGGGATACCGCTGGTCAGGAGCGGTTCCGGACCATCACCTCCAGCTACTACAGAGGGGCGCATGGCATCATTGTGGTGTATGATGTAACAGATCAGGTAATGCTGCTCCAAGTACTCTGGCCCTGCAAGTCCTCTGACAGCTGCCTGCATCCAGGGTCCCTCCAGGTTCAGGCAATGGGCTGCCTGCTGGGCACCTAGGGAGCCAGGACCCCTGGGTTCTGTCCTGTTTCCAGGACTAGAGCAGTGCTGTAAGAATGCCTCACTGTTGGTAGCCAGACCCTGCCTGCAGGGTGGCACAGTGGAGACCAGGCAGTCCTCCCAGAGTTGTTGGGTCTTGGCTGGTGGGTGTGGGGGGTTGTTGGGGAAGAAAGTGATCCTGATCACTATTCCCAAGTGACATCCATTCCTGCACCCTTTGATGTCCTTTGTGCTGGGCACTGCCCCTTCTTGTGCCAGTGGGGCATTGCATTCCTTCCACATCTGCCCCAGACATTGCTGATGCAGGTGTTGTGCACCGCTATGGCAGCAGCTACTCTGCTCTGTGCCAGCAGCTGGTGTACCCATGACTGGCCCATCGAGCAGGTTGCAAAGCCAGGCCCAGGGGGCTGCGCTGCCTTCATTTCCATATTCACCTTGAAGATGGGGAATTGAGCAGTTTCTGAAGATGGCAAGGCTGGCAGCAGCTGCCTGGAGTAGGTGGGAAGGACATCAAGGTAACAGCATCTAAGAACAGTTGCTGAATGTGGGAAGGGCTGTACTGGTAGAGAAAGCACTGGGAGCAGGACTCCTGGGTTCTGTCTCCAGCTGCGCTGCCAACTCACTGTGACCCTAGTGCCAGTTGCTTCTCCTGTATCCATTTCCTGCCTATGAAATGGAGATGCACCCTTGCTGAGGGGTGCTGGGGACCTGCTCCCCGCTGTGTGGGTGCTCTGAGCTGTTGCTGTAAGCATGCTGGCAGGGTGGCTGCAGTCCTGCTTTTGTCCAGCTGAGCCCACGTTCCCTGTTGCAGGAGTCCTACAGCAATGTGAAGCAGTGGCTGCAGGAGATCGAGCGCTATGCCAGCGAGAATGTCAACAAGTTGCTGGTGGGCAACAAGTGCGACCTCACTACCAAGAAAGTGGTGGACTACACCACCGCCAAGGTGAGCAGGGCACAGCAAGCCCCTCTGATGCTTGTGGATAGCACTCCCCCTTCTGTCTCTGGCACCTCCGGCATCTGCCAGATGCTGACAGGCAGCAACTCTCAGGTGGGGCCCTAACAACTGAGTGGCTGTCCCCACTGCAGTATGTTCCTGCAGTACCGGGAAGCCCCACCAGGGGGCAGCACTTGTCCTATCAGATGCTTCCTCCCCGTCATGCCTGGCTGTAGCTCAGAAGGGCTTGCTATTTGCCAGCAGTAGGGCTGATCTCCAGGGCTGTGCTGGCTGCCTCCATCCCCACTGCCAGCCATGGGCTCAGGCTCCTAGCCACCTGCCTGGCTGGGGGACACAGGTGTCTGGGGACAGAACTAGGAGTGATGGGGTGAAACAGGCTAATTTCTGGGAAGTAGCAGTCTTCTCCTGTAAAAAGAAAGGGAGTACTAGTGGCACCTTAGAGGCTAACCAATTTATTTGAGCATAAGCTTTCGTGAGCTACAGCTCACTGTGGCACCAAGAAGCTGGGGATGTGGTTAGGATCTCCAACCCATCATCCAGAACACCTGGGTTCTATTGCTGGCTCTGGGAGGGAAGTGAGGTCTAGTTAGAGCAGGGGCCTCTGATTTATTTTTCCAGTTCTTCTACTCACTTGGTGTGTCCCTTTTGGTAAATCACTTCCCTGGGGTGTGCTTTGGTTTCCCTATCTACACTGGGGCTAATGACTGACCAGACCTACTGCCTGGGTGTTGGGGGTTTGAATGGTGCCTGTCTGGTTAGGGATCTCAGCACTGCCCCCTCCCCAAAGGGATGAGGATGCTCCTGGGTAGGTGACTCTTGGGACAGGGGCAGCCCTGCCCGTGTTGTGTCACAGACAGGAGAGGCCTTGCCAGTCTGTAACCCTTTCTCTTCCCCTGTCTTTGCTTAGGAATTTGCAGACTCCTTGGGCATCCCGTTCTTGGAGACCAGCGCCAAAAACGCCACCAACGTGGAGCAGTCATTCATGACCATGGCAGCTGAGATCAAGAAGCGCATGGGCCCCGGCGCCACCACTGGCGGGGACAGACCCAACCTCAGAATCGACAGCACTCCAGTCAAACCAGCGGGTGGAGGTTGCTGCTGAGGCCCAGGACTGAGGGGTGGGATGGGGAGGGGAGGGGAGTGGACGGTCCAACCCAGTGCTGTCCAGCACCCTCCTCCTGTGGAGTAGCAACTTTCCCGGATGATACCATGCAGGGGGACGGGACCTCTCTGGTGGGGTGGTGGTTTGGGTTCTCTGCCTGTGTTAATTACTTACCCTTGTTAAGTGTGTGGTGGGGACAGACTGCAAGGTGTGCTCTCCCACCCTTGAGAACTTCCCTCTATGCAGCCTCTTGCCTTGGTCCTTGGTGCCCAATGGCTGGCAGGATTCCTGGCTCCTTCTCATGGGTTCTCTGCTGCTGCTCCCCTCCCCTTCCTGCTGGGTGCATGGGGCTGCCCCCATCTCCACCCCCAGCCTCTGCTCTTCTGCTGCCTGCAGTCCCCTTCTCTCCAGTTTCAGATATGGGGGGTCTCGGATGGTGACAGGCTCACCCCCCCTCTCTCTCCCTTCCTGGGAAGGTTCATGTGTGGTTAAGGTTGAGCCAAGGCTGGCTGGAGCGGTTCTTCTGCTTGGTACCTGGTCTCCATGGGGCAGTTGCTTGTCACTAGCAAAATAATGGAGGTAGGGGCATAGGCCGCTCTGAACTGCTCAAGCTACTCTCTGGGTTGTGCCCCCCTGCCTCCACTCAAGGGGTCTGTGTTGTCCTGGCTCCATGTCTTTTCTCATTCCTCTCACTCCCAGCAGCGCAGAGACTTCTGTTTAATCCCCTCTCTGCTGTAGTTTGGGGTCCCCTTTCCTCCCACTGCCTTGCTCTAGTTCAATATTTATACCCCTGCTGCAGACCTTCACAGCTGTGACGCAGGGCTGGCCCAGGAACGCTGAGTGGAGCCTGATACTGCCACTTCACCTCCATCCCTCAGTTTCCTCACCTCGCCCTGCTGAGGCTGTCTCCCAGTGCTCCCCAGCCAAGTGGGGCAGGCAGTTGTCCCTGGGCCACCCCATGCCAGGCCCACTGAATGTATTCAGGGTAGCATGGACAGTTGGGGGCCTTAGAACTGATCAGAGGCCTATGAGCTGCTTGTCCAGCCCCTTCCCCAGGGCTCTTCGTGGCTCAGGAGCTCCCAGCACCTCAGCCCTCAGGGGGGGCTAATGCACTGAGCAGCTGTCCTACTTCTGCCCCAGCTGGGAAGCTCTTATTCTTTCTGTGGGGCAAGTGCATGGGGGCAGCCCTCTACTGCTCAACTCACCCCTCTGCAGCGTCAGCCCTTCCCATTGTGACCAACCCCCAACCCTGGCAAGAAGGGGAAGCTGGGGCCCTGAGCGTGTCCCTTTGCTGTGCCCAGTCCCCCACTGTCTGGCCTGGCTCAGTCATGCCCGTTTAGGGTAGTGGGAGGAGCTGCCTGGATAGTTCATTTATTGGCTTTTTTTTTCCACCAGTGACATTATTTTAAAAAAAAAAAAAAAATGAAACAAAAAAAATTCCAAAATAAAGGTGAGTGCCTCTGCGGGGAGGCTCCTGCGGCCTGCACCCTTCTTCTTGTCAGCAGGCCTGCTGGGGTGTGCACCGCAAGAAAGGGGGGAGACACATGGGCTGGGCCAGGTGCCCCTCCCCCCTGGCTCAGGCAGCCCTGGTACAGTGCAGGCACTGTACAGCCCCCTGCCTAGGGTCCCCCAGCTAGACTGAGTACAGCTGAGCTTGGGCACCTTCTGCCTCCTTTCCCCGGTGTGGCCCCCAGTCAGTTGAGCAGGCGCTGCATTGTTAAACTCTCCTCTCCCCCCGATCTTCCTTTCCTAGCTGTACCTGCTACTCTTGCTCCCTGGGAGTGCCCAGAGCTGAGCTTACCTGCCTGTGGCTGCCATGGAACACAGCAGTGTCCTTGGGCTGAGAGCTCCCCTGCCATTTTGGAAGACTCAAAGCTGGGGGAGAGGGGGACTGCATCCCCTTGACCCAGCTTTGTGTTCATTTTTAGAGCAGGGCAGGTGTACACCTGCCAAAGGGGTGGGGGGAGTAAAATCCTAATCCTGGGCTAGACTGTTGCAGTAGCAGGAGTGCTGGCCTGTTGCACTGAGCTACGGAGCTGGGCATGTTTTGGGGCAACTATCTCCCCCTAGCAGTGGGGTGGCATCTTGCTGGCTGGGAATGACTCCCTCTCCTGCTTGTCAGGTGCCTGTAATTCTTTCACGGCCATGTGTGGCCTCTGGGCCACTGCCTCACAATGGAGCAGGGGCAAGAGGACTGGATAACACCCCCTTTGGGAGTCCCCAGGGTTCTGTGTGCTTCTGTCTCTGTGCTATGGTGAGACCTGCTGGGGATAGATGTTACTGAAAGTGTGTGTGTGGGGGGGGGGTGGCAGGAATTCGCTTTCAAGCCTTGCCAAGTTGTGGAGCTGCAGGAGAGACATGCAAGTTCACGTGAGGGCTGCTAAAGCCTATGGACCCCCTCCCCCCCATTTGGAGCAGTTCCTAGTTCTTCCTTGCAGGGACTAAGTCTTAGGGTGCTGCCAGGGTGGCCTAGAGAACTTTGGGGCTTGGCGCTGACTAGGCAAGATTCCCCTTCATTTACACACCTTGTGTTGTACTCTCTGCCTACTATGTGGGCTGGGCCCAAGGCTTTGTATGGTACCTCTTTCTGGGGGTGAGAAGGGGGCTGTTCCCCAGGACATGCCACGTATGCTTCTGCTCACCTCATGTCTTCTGAGTTGGTGCATGGTACACCAAGCAGCTTGCCCCTCGGTGTGGGCATGGCCCAGAGGGCTGCCCTGCTGTGGTGCGTGGCAGCCCCCAATCAGCCCCCACCATGGTGTTGGCTTGGACCACAGTCTCTGCACCAAGCAGCATAAATAGGATCCCTCTGTGGGGGGGTGGGGCCCTGGCCCATCACACCTCCCCGGCCCTGCCTGCATACCTTGCTCCTGCTCGCTGCTCAACTGTATCACACCTCCCTTCCCTTAGCTATTTGTGCATGCAGGTGTTAGTAATCTTGCTAGAGCCCCTGGCAGGTTCTCTGATGCCATGGCCAGGGGGACAGTGTACATCCCTCACCTAGAGGAAATCACTGCACACACACACACCCCATCTCCCTTAATACTGAGACCCAGTCCTGTCCTGGATTGTTGACTTGCTTCACTGTGGCAAGGGGCCAGGGCTGGCTGAGGCTGTCAGAGAGGGGCTGGCTCAGCCCTGATTGGTGCCTGTGCCCACCTTGGGAATGAGCTGAGTGGGTGATGGACCTGCATCTGCCAACACTGCCTGGGGGAGGGGTCCCCATATGAAACTGGTTAAGTGAGGTATGGAAAATGAGCATCTTAGACTGGGCCCTACAATTGCTACTGTGAACTGTGGGTCTTCTCTCCAGGGTGGCTGTGGCTGGCCCCCTCCCCCCCCCCCCCCTGCACTGTTGGAGGAGAGTGTGTTCACTTTGCACTGGCTCCCTCTATGCTGGGGGTTGGATCTGCTACCACAAGCAGCACCAACCTGGGAGGATCTGGGACAGGAGTTGGGGAATTAGGGCAGCAGCTGGGAGCCTGGTGGGAGGGGCAGATCCTGCCTGGCTATCTGTCCCCGGTGTGGGTCAGAGAGCTGGGCGCCAGCTGGAGTACACCAGACTTGACGGGTGCATGTGTGCTGCTAATACCATCTCTGTGCTAAGGGGCAACATTGGGCACCATCTCCCTGCCCCACCCCTGACCTGCAGAGGAAATAGCAGGTGCCTTTATTCAGCACAGGTTCAGCCAATGGTTGCTGGGGTGAGAAGTGAGGGCGGGCTATTTCTGCTGCTCAGGATGAGCCATTGTGTCCCCTGTCCACAGACCAATCCACTATTTTAAGCCCTTTGTTGTCAAGAAATAAGGTCACTGCAAGGGCAGGAGAAACAGCAGCATGAGTTTGCCCAGCAGCAGGAATTCCCCCTTAAACACACCTGTGGGTATGCACACACCCTTGTTGCTGTACCTCTACATGAGGTGAGGGATCCCTGCACAAACACTCCCCATGCCGCCCCCCCCCTCCCCAGGGTGGCTGCATCTCCACACCAGCCAAGGGATCCTTGTATAACCAGCCTTGCGCCCTACCCCAGGGGCAGCTGGATCCCCATGCTGGGCAAAAAATCCCTGCATCAATAGCCCAGCACTTCCCTCCCACCCCCTGGGGTGGCTGCATCTCAGCACTGAGCCAGAGATCTCTGGATAAACAGCTTGCCAAAGGCTTTGGGATGAAAGGTTTTGAAATATGGAAAATCTTGCTGTGAAAGTATCCAAACTTGGGCCTATTTCTCAGCAGAGCTGGGCTGTGTGAAGCTATGCTGTTGAACCCTTTACTACAAGAAAGTCCAGTGGCCTTTTTGAAAAGTTCTTATATGGCTGTGGTTTGCACCTGCCCTTTGAAATCAGGCTGCAGGTAGCCCTAGGGCCAGGGACCTGCCTTTTGATGTTTCATGGAAACTGGTGCCTGTCTGTCTGAGTTTTAAGCTGCTGAAAAGTTTCAGAGTAACAGCCGTGTTAGTCTGTATTTGCAAAAAGAAAAGGAGTACTTGTGGCACCTTAGAGACTAACCAATTTATTTGAGCATGAGCTTTCGTGAGCTACAGCTCACTTCATCGGATGCATACCGTGGAAACTGCAGAAGACATTATATACACAGAGACCATGAAACAATACCTCCTCCCACCCCACTCTCTATTGTTTCATGGTCTCTGTGTATATAATGTCTTCTGCAGTTTCCACGGTATGCATCCGATGAAGTGAGCTGTAGCTCACGAAAGCTCATGCTCAAATAAATTGGTTAGTCTCTAAGGTGCCACAAGTACTCCTTTTCTTTAAGCTGCTGAAAATGGCCCTTTCCCCCTTGTGGTTGCTTGATCCAGCAGGATTTTGGCAGCAAGACTAGGAGGGTCAGCATTCACCAGCCCTGCCTGTGGCCTCTCTGTGGCATCTCACCTCTGACCCTGGCTGGAACGCAGCTACAATGGATCACCTTCAAAGTACCCTTTGTCCCAGGAGAATGCGCGCTGGGCTGGGAACCTGCTATACTAGAGTTGCTTATTGGTTGCTGTTAATAATTCTGTGCATTTCACAGCCCCTAGTTCAGCGTGGGGGGAGTGGGTAGTGTCTCTTTAAACACCTGGGAGCAGGCCTGCTGACAGCAATTCTGGACCTCAGGGCAGAACAGTCAATGGGCGTACTTCCTGCACGGCCAAGGCTTCCATGTGCCTGCCGGTGGCCTTCGCCACCATCGGTACCACCCTGTGTGCGCCTAGGAGCCCTGTGGCCTGCCCAGGGAATTTAAAAGGGCCTGGTGCTCCCAGGCCCTTTTAAATCATGCAGGGCCCTAGGCCATTGCCCCCTGCCCTGCCTCAGCGGCCGTGTCTGTGAATCCTCCCCTACGGCTTGCCATATTCTGTTTCAGACCCTGGCCAGACCAGCTGTGTGTCATGAGCTAAGCCTGGCATGTCGTGTGTAGTTAGTAAACAGGGCTGTCTGAATCCATGGTTCCTTCCTGTTACGCAGTTTGTGCAAAGAGCAAAAAGCACAGAGGCTTGTTATTAAGGGCCCACCGTGAGGTTACACACCCTGCGAACAGTACCCAGACCCTATTCTCTGCCCATCAGAGCTCCCCTGCCACAGCTTGGTGCATAGTACCCACTAGCACTATGCTGGGTCATCAAAGCTAGCACAGACTGCATGGGGCAAGCCCCCGGGCCCTGCTCCCTCCAATACAGCACCCCCTGGAGCCAGCACTGACTGTAAGGGGAGCGTGCGCCCTCCTGAGCCCCTGCCCTTCTCCCTGCAGTACAGTGTCCTCTAGCTCCTTATTGAGCATTGGGGTCAGCACTGACTGCAAAGAGAGGGGTGGTGCTATGTGCTATGCTAGAGGCTGGTCGCAGGGGATAACAACCATCTCTGGCTGCTGGTTCAAGTGGTAGCAGTCTGGGTGACAATGCTGAAGAGACTGGGAAAGCTGAAATCCTATGGAGGGCACACAATTGAACAGTTTAGGGTTGCACATGAGAATTTTTTTTTCCTTTCAAAAATAAAAACTTGGGAAACTGCCTCTTCCCCCCCTCCCCCCATTAAAGGCACATGAGCTAGGCTGGGAACTCAAGCCCTCAGGAGGTAAGAAATGCCACAACAAAGGCTGCCCCATTTACTCTGAACTCTGCCTGCCTGTGTCAATGCACTGAGGTCCAACTTTGACCATGTGGTCACAGGCTGCTCCACCGGTGCCAAGCTCACACCATCAGTTGATCCTAAAGCTTTAAAAATAATCACTTGGGAGGTTCTTTCTCTTTCCTCTCACATCCCTGAACCTTTCAGGCTCATGTTTGTAAACCCTTCTCCCCTAAAAACTTTACACCTTGCAAGGTGACATTCTGCCAGCTTGTTGTGAGTCCAGCAAAGGTGCCCAACAGTGTGAGACTTGGGATAGATCCTGAGAGCAGGCACCACTGGATATTTGCCCCAGGGCCCTGCCTCGCTCCTTGCTGTGGATGGCTGGTATGAATCATAGAATCATAGAATATAAGGGTTGGAAGGGACCCCAGAAGGTCATCTAGTCCGACCCTCTGCTCGAAGCAGGACCAATTCCCAGTTAAATCATCCCAGCCAGGGCTTTGTCAAGCCTGACCTTAAAAACCTCTAAGGAAGGAGATTCTACCACCTCCCTAGGTAACGCATTCCAGTGTTTCACCACCCTCTTAGTGAAAAAGTTTTTCCTAATATCCAATCTAAACCTCCCCCACTGCAACTTGAGACCATTACTCCTCGTTCTGTCATCTGCTACCATTGAGAACAGTCTAGAGCCATCCTCCTTGGAACCCCCTTTCAGGTAGTTGAAAGCAGCTATCAAATCCCCCCTCATTCTTCTCTTCTGCAGGCTAAACAATCCCAGCTCCCTCAGCCTCTCCTCATAAGTCATGTGTTCCAGACCCCTAATCATTTTTGTTGCCCTTCGCTGGACTCTCTCCAATTTATCCACATCCTTCTTGAAGTGTGGGGCCCAAAACTGGACACAGTACTCCAGATGAGGTCTCACCAATGTCGAATAGAGGGGAACGATCACGTCCCTCGATCTGCTCGCTATGCCCCTACTTATACATCCCAAAATGCCATTGGCCTTCTTGGCAACAAGGGCACACTGCTGACTCATATCCAGCTTCTCGTCCACTGTCACCCCTAGGTCCTTTTCCGCAGAACTGCTGCCTAGCCATTCGGCCCCTAGTCTGTTGCTGTGCATTGGGTTCTTCTGTCCTAAGTGCAGGACCCTGCACTTATCCTTATTGAACCTCATCAGATTTCTTTTGGCCCAATCCTCCAATTTGTCTAGGTCCTTCTGTATCCTAGGAATGAAGGAATGTGCCTGGTAGCAGTTCCTTTCTCTGCCATGTATGGTTCCATCTCTGTGCATCGGCAGCACCTAGACCCCAGGGCAGATCCAGGCCTGGGAATCTCCCAGAGAGTTGCTTGAAATTTCAGGTTGGGAGCGGGGGAGAAATGACCTTTCCTGGGGGAGGAGGGATGACCTATTTCTCTCTCTTTCTCACTCACACCCACCCACCCCCTCTTTGTCGTTTCTCAAGTACTTTCCCAACAATTTTTATCCAACGTTTTAGCAAAAATAGCATTTTCCCTTCACCAACCCCTCCCCTCCCCCCCGATCTGGGTCAACCCCCCCAAAGCAATGATAAAAGTGTTTGATTGGAAAATGGGACAAAAATAGGGGCCCTTTTGAACCTCACAAAATGGGAAATGATCAAATTTCCTGCTCCATTTCTGCAGCAGTTCCCCCTCCCTCCATCCCCCAACTCTGAGCCCCACCAATTGCCTCATCACTCTCAAGTCCTTTTTAGGGGGAGGCCCATCACCATGGCATCAGGGCACCTCACAGAATTTAGTGTGTTTAGTCTCAGACACTGCTGGGAAGGGTTCTTAGCCAAATTGTATTGATGGGAAGGTGAGATGCAGAGACATTCGGTGACTTGCCCGTGGTCGCCCAGGAATTGGGATCCAGGTCTCCAGGGGCTTAGGCTGGCACCCTACACCCTGCACCATCCTGTTTCAAGTTGCCTTCCCAGGAGAGTGGTGTGATCCCTGTTTTAGAGAAAGGGACCTGAGATAGTGACTCTGCCAAGGCCACACAGTGAGCCATGGCAGACGCAGAATTCAAACTCAGCCTTGCCGACCACATGGCCTGACTGCGAGAGCAGCCTCAGCTCCAGTTGATTCAGCTGCAGTGGTGAGCGCTCAGCACTTCTGCAAAACAGACCCCAGGGGCTCAAGTTCGGCACCAAGCGTGATGAACACACAATTAGTGACCACTGGTGAGCATTTTGCTTTAAGTGACTTGCCAGGTGCCACAGAGGCAGGGATAGATTCCAGTTCTCAAGCTCCCTTAACCACGAGACCCTCCTTTCTCTCCCTGCAGCCCCCTGCCTTTTTCCTTGCTCACCAGCCACCCAGCAGGGTCCAGAGAAGGTCCAGCTTGTGCACTGAATGAGGCAGGGGTGTTGTGGAAAAACTGTCTGTGATAATGTCATTAATGCCTGTAGTGTGATGCAGGAAGGCTAGAAATGTATAAATGCCTGGCCTAGCTACCTGCCCTATCTCCCCATGTGGAACTGAGGCACTGGAAGTAGGGGTGCAAGGGATGGCAACACCCCTTGGCTTGACGTAGCTTCTGTCACACACAGATTTGCAGTTATGTTCTTTGGCTTTCAGCATCCCCGTTATAAAAATTGTTCTAGGGCCCTTGCTTGGAACCCTGCAAACATTTAAGGGGCATCTGTGGGGCATCTGTGGGAGCAGAGGGAAGGAGCCTGGGGCTGGGATAGCAGAGAGCTGGGGGTGCGGGGTGAGATTGAGGGGCACCAGTGGAGCTGCGTGTGTGTGGAGGGGGAGCTCAGGGGTGGGATAGCAGAGGGCTGGGCATCAAGCTTGAGGGCACCAGTGAGGCCAGGGCCAGGATAGCAGGCAGCTGGGTGTTGAGATTGAGGCAGGGGTTGGCAACGTGTGTCCATGGTAAAAATGTTGAGGTCCATGGGGGCACTCACCTCGGGTGGCTCCCCATCTCTGCTGTTGCTGGTGAAGGTACCCTGGCCAATGGGAGCTGCAGGGGCAACACCTGCAGACGGGGCAGTGCTCAGAGCCACCTGGCCGCACCTCCATGTAGGAGCCGGAGGGGGGACATGCCGCTGCTTCCAGGAGCTGCTTGAGGTAAGCACTGCATGGAGCCTGCACCCCTCCCCCTCTCCCACACTCCAACCCCCTGCCCCATCCCTGATCCCCCTCCCGTCCTCTGAACCCCTTGATCCCAGCCTGGAGCACCCTCCTGCACCCCAAACTCCTCATCCCCATCCCCATCCCAGAGCTTGCACCCCCAGCTGGAGTCCTCACACACCCCAACCCCCTGCTTCAGCCTGGCGCCCCCTCCTGCATCCTGAACCCCTCATTTCTGGCCCCACCCTGGAACCCATACCCCTAGCACAGAGCCTGTACCCCCTCCCACACTCCACACCCCAACCTCCTGCCTCAGCCCAGAGCCCCCTCCTGCCCCCTGCCAATGTCCGTCACTAAGTCTGGTAATTTTGTCAAGTGTCCGTTGCACAACGTGGCGGTGCTGACCCATGGACTGAGGGGCACCAGCAGAGCTGGGGGGGTTGGTTGGAGCCCAGGGCTGGGCTAACAGGCAGCTGTGGGTCACAGCAAGGAGACCCAGCCTTCTCCAAGCTCCCATTCCCCTGTCAGACAGGGCAGGTGGGGCTGGTGCGTTGTTCCCGCGCTCAGTCACAGACTGGTTCTGTACTGTGTTGTGGAGGGGAAGGCAGCCACCCGGGCTGGCGTCAGGTGTAAAGTAAAACAAAACTTGAATAATACATTTCATTCTAATTAAAATTATTGCTCATATGAATCATCATGTAATTACACCAGATTATGAATATTTAATTAACCCAAAAACATGCTCAGAAATCTGCAAACGAGTTCCCCACCTCCATATGAGGGAAATTTCTGATCTCTTCGAGGGGCCTAATGTCTGTGATATGGTGCCTGTGGCCCTCAATCCCTTCTTGCAGCCCAGATAGCTCCGCTTTGGGCCCCTTCCCATCTCTGCCAGTGCCCCTCAACCCCAACCCACAGCTCAACCAGAGCTCTGAGTCCTGACTAGAGCTCCCTGACGTCCCAGCCCTGGGCACCCGACTCCGCAGCTCTGCTGGTGCTCCTCAGGGCTCCAGAAGATTGGGAGCGATGAGACCAGGCAGCTGAGAATGGCCTGGCCTAGTGCCGTGCAACACAAATGCGGAGGGGTATGTGTGTTGGTGGACATGGCTGGGGCGTGAGTGTGTGTACAGGGTACATGTATATAAATTGTTGTGGCAGAGGGGGTGTATTTGTGAAGATTCGGGTAAGGGTGCTTGTGTATGGTTCATTGAGGTGTTTGTGTGTTTCCAAGCACAGTAGTGCTGCTATCCATTTGTCTGGCTATGCGTCAGTGCACCACGTGTATGTATAGGGGTGGTTGTGCAGAGTGTGTGTGCTTCAAAGGGGGTTGTGTGTTTAGAGACAATAGGAGTATCTGCAGTGTGACATTGCAGGTGTTATGTGTAGACAGGTGCTTGAGTGCATTTGAGTATGGAGGGAAGATGTAGGGTGTGTGTGCATGTCCACATTCTTAGTTTCTATGGCCAGAAGGGACCCTGTCGTCATCTACCCTGACCTCCTATATAACAGACCAAAGGTGCCCTGAATTAATTCCTGGCTGAACTACTGCAGATCTTTTAGGAAAAACATCAGATCTTGATTTAAAAATTACCAGTGATGGAGAATCCACCACGACCCTGGTAAATTGTTCCAGTGGTTACTTCCTCTCACTGGTAAACATTTGGGCCTTATTTCTAGTCTGAATTTGTCCAGCTTCAACTTCCAGCCCTTGGCTATTGTTAGACCTTTGTCTATGAGATCAAAGAGCCTGTTATCAAATTTCTGTTCCCCCTGTAGGTACTTACAGACTGGGATCAAGTCAACCCCTTAACCTTTCTTCATTAAGCTTAATAGACTGAGCTCCTTGAATCTCTTGCTATAAATTTTCCAATCCTTTAATCATTCTCTTGGCTTTTCTCTGAACCCATGAACACTCTTATCCAATTTATCAACCTCCTTCTTGAATTGTGGGCACCAGAACTGGACACAGGATTCCAGTAATGTTCACAATAGTGCCACATACGGGGGTAATAGAACCTTCCTTCTCCTACTCCAGATTTCCCTGTTCATCCATCCTAGGATCTCATGAGTCCTTTTGGCCACAGCATTGCACTGGGAGCTCATGTTCTGCTGATTATCTTCCATGACCCCCAAGTCTTCTTCAGAGTCACTGCCCCCAGAATGGAGGTCCCCATCCTGTCAGCATGGCCTACATTCTGGGTGCCTAGATGTATAACTTTTCATTTGGCCATCTTAAACAGCATATTGTTTGCTGTGCCTGGCTTACCACTGTGTGTGTATGTGTCTGTACAGTGTTTGCAGAGTGTGCGTTCGTGTGTACAGCATCTGTAGAGTGTGTATACAGATCATAGTGAGGGGGTGGGCAGGTGGGGCTACTGTTTCTGTAGTGTAGTTGTGGTGTGAACAGCTACACAACCTACCATACTCAGCTCCCTCCACAAAGCAGCCCCCACACATGTCAATCCCAGTATCCTCCACTCTCTCTCCTTGCAGTTCCCCCAGTCTTCCCACCCCAGTATTGCCATCCCCTCAAGATCCAGCTGGTATCCCCTCTCAGTTCCCCATGCCCCACCTCAGGGATTCCCTCCCCCCATTCCTGCCCCTCCTGGGAACCCAAAGCAATTAATGAAATAATGGAGAGAGGATCCTACTGGTGCGTGATGGAGGAGGATGGACCAAACCCTGACAGCATTGACCAGGGAGACCCCCCGCACTGAATCCCCCTGCAGGTGGCACAGGCTCCACCCCACAACCCAGCACAGACACACACACCCCATCTGACACAGACCCTGTAGCAAAGATTCCCCCTCATTACCCACCTGCCCCTGTAGAGAGGCAGGAGGCCACATGGATGTTTGTGTGTGCAAACATATATGGAGCCAGGCAATTACATGTCCTGCCCCCTGGTTATGGTTTTCTAAAGCCAGTCCCTTTGTGCACACAGCCACACCACTGTCTCTCCCATGCACATTTCCTTTTCTGTCACATTCACACACACACCAGCCCTTCCTTCTCACACTCACCCCTCCCAGTCTCCCTCATCTCTCTTTCACCCCTTCTCTGTCTGTCACACACATCCCCCTATCCCTGTCTTTATCACTCACATAAACCCTTTGGATCACATTCTCTCATCCACACAGTCCTCTCCCCAATCTCTCCCAAACACCCACCCACCCCGTCTTACCCCACCTTTTGTCTCTGTCTCTGCTCATATCCCATTGTCTGTCTCACACCCCCGCCCTTTCTCTCACATACACCCTCTCACACACTCACTCATACACACACTTCTCTCCCATCCTCTCTCTAACTCAGACTTAACCCCCCCCACCCATCGCACACACCTTCTTTGTCTCTGTCTCACACACACCGCTACCCCCCTCACCCACCCTTTGTCTCACACACACCCCCCTCTCTGTCTCTTGCACACTCACACCCTCCTTGTCTCCCTCACCCTCCCCACCCCTCCCACAACATTCACCATTGTCTCTCTCACACAGCCCCTTTGTCTCTCATTCTGGCACCCCCCCTTCCATCTCTCCTTGTCTCACACACACTCCCATTCCCCTAGCCCCTCTTTATCTCACACACACCTCGCTCTGTGTTTCACACACCATTGTCACTGTCTCTGCCTCAAACCCTTTGTCACACTCAGAGACCCCTCCCTGTCTCACACAGACTACACCTCCGTCTCACCCATACACACTATCCATTGTCTGTTTTATACCCTTCCTGTCTCACACTCCTACCCCCTCATACTCACACCTATCCCTGTCTTACACCCTCACCAATCTCCCTGTCTCACCCCCTCTGTCTCACACCCCCATCTCACTCACTCATACTCACATCCATCCCTGTCTCACACACTCACCCCCTCCCTGTCACTCACCCCTCCGAGTCTCACACACTCACCCCCTCCTTGTCTCACCCCCTCCCTGTCTCACCCCCCCTGTCTGTCTCTTACACACTCACCTCTCCCTGTCTCACACACACTACACCTCCGTGTCTCACCCATGCACACCATCCATTGTCTCTGGCTCACGCCCTCCCTGTCTCACGCTCATAGCCCCTCACACTCACCCCACCCACTCCCACTCCCACTCCCCCCTCCCTGTCTCACACTCACACCCCTCTCTCTGCCACATTCACACGCGGTTGCGCTTGCGCCCCGGCTCCTCCTCCCGGCTGGTTGCGAGCGGGGCCGGGGTTGGCAGTCGCGGCGGAGCCGGTCGAGAACCGGAGCAGGGAGCTGAGCGGAACTGAGGCGGGTCCCCGAGCCATGGGGCCCCGGGCTCCGCAGCGCTCCTAGGCGGGCGGGTCCGCCCGATTCCCCACGGCGGCGCCCCGAGCTCATGGGCGGCCGCACGGGCTGAGACCCCACGCCGGACGGGCTCGGAGGGACCCAGGCGTCCTGGCACCATGGCGTTCACCTTCGCCGCCTTCTGCTACATGCTCACCCTGGTGCTGTGCGCCTCGCTCATCTTCTTCGTCATCTGGCATGTGAGTGCGGGTGGAGGGTGGGGATCGGGATGGGGGTTCGGTGCTGGGGGGGGGTCGGGATGGGGGGATCCGGGCTGCGGGATGGGCGTGCTGGGAGGCTGCCCGTGTCCCTGTCAGGCCGCCTCCTCTGCCAGCCAGGCCCCCCGGAGATCGGGCCGGGGGCGGGGGGGATCCACCCCGTTCATGCTGCCCCGTTTCTGGGGTTCGGGCTTGTCTCGCTACTTGCTCCCCCCGCCCCCGCGTCTCTCGGTCCCTGGCTGACAGGCTTTGCCTGAGTCTCCGCTTTCAAGAATAGCAAGAACCGTGAATAATTCTGCAATGAAAGAGAGACAGAGAGTTCCCCTCTGCCCCCCGTCGCCCCCTGCCCCCATCACCCCGACACCGCACCAGCCCCAGTTCCCATCGCCCGGCTCCCCTTCTCACCAGCCCCTTGGCCCTGCGCCCTGGCTGCCCGGTACCAGTTTGGGGGTTGCTCCCCAGACCGGGCTGCTGGGAGGCGTTGGGCCGGACCGGGGCTCCCGTCAGTGTGTGCGCGTGTCTGTGTGTGTGTGTGTGTGTGTGTGTGTGCGCGATGCTGGTGCTGGTGGTGATATGGAGCCGACGTAGCTAAGAAACCCAGGGTTGGGGGGGGCTGCCTGCGCTGCCCCCCAGAACCCCTAGCCCCCCCGTCGTGGCTCCCCACTGTGTCCCAGCTCCCCCGGGTCTCCCCAACTGCCTCCCATCCCCCTCCCGGTCGGATCTTCCCCAAACACCCTCCCCTCCGCAGCCCGATCCCTCTCTCCCAGTCCCAAGCCCCTCCCGTGCAGGATCCCTCCTGCCCCCAGCCAGATCCCCCGTGGATCCCCCAAATTGTCCTCCGCTGGATCGCCCCCCCCCCGTTTG
The DNA here is from genome assembly GCF_965140235.1 of Caretta caretta. Taxonomy (NCBI): domain Eukaryota; kingdom Metazoa; phylum Chordata; order Testudines; family Cheloniidae; genus Caretta; species Caretta caretta. The sequence continues at coordinate 29,828,594 of NC_134212.1, read as the reverse complement.
TTCCACGGCTGCTGCATATCCCGGGCTCCCCGCGATGTAGCCCCCCTTCTCTCTCAGCCGTAGCTAGGGAACCCGGCGCTGGTTGCCATGGGAACTACATCTGTTTACAAGATGGGCTCTGGGTATCAATAACAGGGTGGTGGGTTTAACTCCTCTGGTTCTGGGCGGGAGGTCTCCCCATCGCTCCCCTTCCTAGCCCTGCACCCCCAGCTCCGCCAGTGCCCCTCAGCCCTGCCTTGCAGCTCCCCCTCCTACCCTTGCCTCGGTGCCCCTCAATCCCCATCTGCAGCCCCCTGCTATCCCAGCCTGGGCTCCCCCACACGGACACGGGTCTGGCTTGGCTTTCCACTGCATAGACAGCCTGGGCCTGTCTCTCCTGTATCCCAGATTACTGCCTCCTCATCCCTGCCCCCTCCCCATGGGCATCACAGCACAGCTGTGTCATCCCCCTCCTTGCCCACCCCCCACCCCCAGAGTGCCCAACTGCTTTGGCATTTGCCCCTGTCATGGGAGGGCTCCAACCACAGCTGTCTGGAGCAATGATCTTTGCAATAGTCAGGGATGAAAATATGGTTGTGGGTGTTGGGAGTGCGGGGCACCAGCAGGGCTGTGGGGTGGGGGAAGCCCAGGGCTGGGATAGCAGGGGGCTACAGGAGTGAGGGGCCCCAGCGGTGTTTGGGGCATAGGATGCATTTGAAACAGGGACCACTCCTGACTCCTGGCTAGAGGGGTCTGTCCCTGGCAGCAACGATCCAGGTGGGTCTGGGAGCTGCAGGCTGTCAGCTATTTCCTCCCCTGGTGCTGAGATGCAGCCACCTCTGGGGTGGGGCACAGGGGCTGTTTATACAGGGATCTCTTGCCTGGCACTGAACTGCAGCCACCTCAGGGGGGCAGGGTGTGTGTGTGTGTGTGTGTGATAACAGGACAGTGTCACACAACAGTTTAGGACAGAAAGTGAAGCAGAATCCTGTCTGTCTGAAGAGTGCCCTAGGAGGACACAGGAGTAGGGCTGGGTGTGAGCTGCATTTCCCATTTCATGGCAAATTCCACAAATTCAACATTTTTTCCTGGAACAGAAGCAAAATATTTGGAAATTTCCCACAAAAGGAAACGACCCCCCCCCACCTCCCCCAGGCATTTGGGGTTAATGGAAGCGTCTGGTTCCCATTTCAACCTTTTCCAACTTTTAATGGTTTTCTATATAAAAACGATGAATTTCGTTCTGAAAAGTCATTTCAAAACCCACTGCCAAACCTTTTCATTCCAAAAACGTGCAAACAGGCCAGTCGGGTTTGGCCAGAAATGGCATTTTTATCAAGAAACAGTCCGAGGAAAAATTTCAGCTCCAGTCAGAAGCAAAAGGGAATGTACCAAACAGAGTGTGAACAGAGCCCCTGACATGTAAGGATTTTGTCCTGCCCCGCTCCCTGCACTACAGCGCCCCCTGTGGAGCCCCTCACTCTGCGCCCTGCAGTACAGCGCCCCCTGCGGAGCCCCCCCCCGCTCCCTGCACTACAGCGCCCCCTGCAGAGCCCCCCCCCTCTGCTCCCTGCACTACAGCGCCCCCTGCGGAGCCCCTCACTCTGCGCCCTGCAGCGCCCCCTGCGGAGCCCCTCACTCTGCGCCCTGCAGTACAGCGCCCCCTGTGGAGCCCCCCCCTCTGCTCCCTGCACTACAGCGCCCCCTGCAGAGCCCCCCCCTCTGCTCCCTGCACTACAGCGCCCCCTGCGGAGCCCCTCACTCTGCGCCCTGCAGTACAGCGCCCCCTGCGGAGCCCCCCCCGCTCCCTGCACTACAGCGCCCCCTGCGGAGCCCCCCCCCTCTGCTCCCTGCACTACAGCGCCCCCTGCGGAGCCCCTCACTCTGCGCCCTGCAGCGCCCCCTGCGGAGCCCCTCACTCTGCGCCCTGCAGTACAGCGCCCCCTGCGGAGCCCCCCCCCCGCTCCCTGCACTACAGCGCCCCCTGCGGAGCCCCTCACTCTGCGCCCTGCAGTACAGCGCCCCCTGCGGAGCCCCTCACTCTGCGCCCTGCAGCGCCCCCTGTCCTGCCCCGCTCCTCGCGTCACAGCACCACAGTGGGGTCAGTAATGACTGCGAGGAGGGAGTGCCCCCTCTTGAGCCCCCTGCTCTGCTCCCTGCAGCACAGCGCCCCCTATTGAGGCCCACCCTGCAGCACAGCGGTGGAGGCTTTAGGGCGGGATGTGGCCGGGGTTGAGCCCTGGGAGCAGCTGTCCCAGGCGGCTGTGGGGATGGAGATACGGGCTGCTCTGTGCCTTGCTGGCCCCTGCATCTAACCCCCCAGGGGTCCTGAGAGTGAAGTTGTGTCACTGCCAGTGCTTAATTTGTGCCAGGGCTGAGCCCGGCGCCCTGGGCTTGCTGCATCAGTTACGGATGGAAAGGAATTGCTTGAGCCCCAGCACCTCTTTCATTACAAATTAAGCACTGGTCACTGCCCCCCCCCCCCGGCCATTAACACCCTTCTGTGCTCTGCCCCAGGGCCACACAATGGCCCATCCAGCCCAGTATCCCTCAGAGGTGTGCTGAGGGGGAGCTCACTGTGGTGCCCTCCTTCCTTTCTCTGCTGGGGGTCAGGGGTTTGCATTGAACTCCAGCACCCCACAGATAAGTGACCTTTCCTCCCTGAACATGCGGCACATCCCATAATACTTTGAGTGCTGAGGGGGGCCCTGCCCCATTCCCTCGCTGCCCCCACTTGAGCCCTTGGGAACCATAGATTCCCCTCCCCACCCAGCAGTGGAGGGTAAACTGAGGCAAGGGGGTCAAACAGCTTGCACAGTGGTATGCAGGGAATCTGCAGGGGAGCCAGGAACAGAACCCAGGTGTCCTGAGCCCCAGCCCTGGGGCCCCCACTCCCCTGTCAGGGCCTGGCCCCTGCAGGGGCTTGGCTGCATGGGAGAGCCCATATGTGTCTGCACATTGCTTTGCTGGGTCTCCTCAACCAAGCTCCTAGCAGAGATAGTGCCCCCCTGTAATTTCCCCCCCCCTCAGCAGTAAGCAGCCCTCTTGCCACCGGGGAGCCCAGAGGCTGAATAGTTCCCCGGACTCGAGGCAGAGTCCTGGGGGATCCTTGTGTGGAGGGACGGGCAGGAGTGCTGGAACAATTTGTATAGTGGGGGTGCTGAGAGTCATTGAACCAAATTGTAAACCCTCGATAGAATGGAAGCCACTTCAAGTCAGGGGGTGCGGCAGCACCCCCGCACCCCTAGTTCCAGCACCTTTGGGGGGGGAGCTCCCCCACCCAGGGCTCCTCTCTCAATAGAAGGAGTGAATTGCTCTGGATGTCCCCTGATCCTGCCCTTCCCCAGGCTCAGAACCCAGGTGACTGGGATCAGGGACCCAGGCGATCGGGGGGGGGGGGGGGGACACCTCAGGCGATTGGGAATCAAGGTGCCTGACCCCTCGGAGCAGCAGGGAAAGTTCCTCTCGCGCACTCCCCCCTGCTGAAAACCATCCTGTTGCCCCGGTGACCGGCTCCCAGGCGGCCAATGGTGGGTGGGTCACACGCAGGTTTCTCTCCCTCCAGTTCTGGGCAGGTGCTGGGCGTGGGGGAAATGGAGGGGATGGAGTTTGTAGCCATGCAAAGCCAGTGTACCTCAATCCAGACCTGCAGCCCCCCAGCTCTGCCAGTGCACCTCAATCCCACCCTCAGCCCCCCAGCTCTGCCGGTGCCCCTCAATCCTGACCCCCAGCCCTCCTGTTCTGCTGGTGCCCCTCAATCCCAATCCCCTGCTATTCCAGCCCTGGGTTTACCACCTTCCCACCCCCACCCCCAGCACACACTGACCCCTAATCTCCCCCACTGTGCCTGTCACAAAATTATGTCTGTCCCAGCACAAGCTGGAGTGTTGGACCCTGTCTAGGGCCTGGTATGTGCAGTGAATTTGTGGGGTCTCAGCTTCATTCTGTGTGGGGCAGGCACCCAGCCACAGAGAGCAGCAGCTAAATGGTCCAGCCAGCCACCTCGTTACCCCATCCCTGGCTCCCTGCTCCCCCAGCTGGCCTTGCAGGCTGTTCCTAGGGCTCCAATTATGGGGGGAGGATGCTGAAGCAGAATCCCTCCCCTGCCAGGCACAGGAGCCACGTGTGAGGGTTGCTAAGCAACCCCGACAGGCGCCTGTAGTCCTCATTGTTGCTTTGACAGGTACCAAGTGCAGCTCAGATCTGACTGTGGCTGGAGAGGAGCCCAGGGCTGGGTTAGCAGTGGGCTCTGGGCTGGGTTGGGGGGCACCATCAGAGGTGTGGGGGTGGAGGAGAGCCCAGGGCTGGGTTAGCAGTGGGCTCTGGGCTGGGTTGGGGGGCACCATCAGAGCTGTGGGGGTGGGGGAGAGCCCAGGGCTGGGTTAGCAGGGGGCTCTGGGTTGGGTTGGGGGCACCATCAGAGCTGTGGGGGTCAGGGGAGCCCAGGGCTGGGCTAGCAGGGGGCTGAGGGTCAGGATTGGGGGAACCAGCAGAGCAGAACTGTGTGTCTCAGCCCATCACCTTGATGAGTCTCTGCTCTGAGAGCCCAGAAACTGGTGACGGGAGTAGCTGGGGCTGGGGCACATGCCAGGGAGCCAGGAGGCTCTGGGTGCTGGTAAGTGGGCCTGAGTGTGATGGACCTGGACATGCTTAATGTGGGGGGAGGGGGCAAACTCATGAGCAGGGGCTCTGGAAGGGGGAAGGGAATCCCCCAGACACACCTGCTGGAGACCACGGCAACAGGACTGAGCTCAGGCTAGTGACAGAAACATCTCCATTTGGGAAGGCCGGGGGGTATCGGCTCTGATCCAGGCTGGGGGCTCCTCTAGCCCCCCACTGTCTCACACCGGATCTCTCCCAGCCCCCGGAGGATGGGGAAGCAGTGGCTGAGTCACCCCATTTGGCTGGGGCTCCGGGGCTGGCTGTTCCGGAGCCGGCTGTGCTGGCAGGAGCCCAGGAAAAGCCATGTGGAGTCGGGGGAGGAAACTGGACCCCCCAGGGAAGCTGGGTCTCTCCACATCCTGCTGGGAGCTAACTTCCCTGGTAACGCTTGGGGGAGGATGGATCTAGGCTTTCAGGGGGCAGATGAGTTCAGGGGGCTGGAAGCCAGGACTCCAGGTTCCATCCCAGCTCTGTCAGGGGAGTAGGGGCTAGTGGTTAGAACAGGGAGGGGCTGGGAGCCAGACTCCTGCTCTGATCCTTGATATTTTTATTATTGATATGGAAGTGCAAAGCAGCAGAGACTGGTGAATTCCTGTCGGCTTGATCACTTCTGGGGAGTTTATCAAGCAGTGACTGTTAGCAGTAGGGTCCGTCTGTTCCTCCCCACCTCCTGTATCCACAAACCAGCCAGTCCCCTGGCACTGGGGCTGGATTGGAGCCAGCGTGCCATAGAAGGGAAAGCCCCATGTCCCATTCTCTAGAAGGGCTAGAGAGGAAGGGTGACAGAATGGGGAGCTGAGAAGGTGTATGTGTGTGTGAGGGGGTCCGGCTGGGTGCCCCAGTGGGTGGCACTGCAGATGCTCCTCTCTGGCTTTATCAGCCCTCAGTTGGGGTCACCCCGAGCAAATTGGCAGGATGGGGTCTGATTTGCATACGTAAATAAGATTGTGTGGGTTGGGCCAGACACTGCCTAGGTGATCATGTCCTCAGGCAGCCCCACCATGGGCTTGTGTGACCCCCCCTCGCCTGCTTCCCCCGGGGCGACCCTCCTGGGAACTCCCTACCCTTCCCTCAATGAATGGGGGAGCCCCCATGGGAAGGTCGGGGGGATGGATCCCTGTATAAACAACCCCTGCACCCCACCCCAGAGGCAGCTGCATCTCAGCACTGGGTAAGAGAACCCTGGATACACTGCCCCCATGTCCCACCCCAGACTCAGCCGTGTTCCAGGGCTGGGCCGGGAGTATCTGTCTCTCTCTGCAGCTGTCTCTGACCCTGCTCCCCCCACAGATCATCGCCTTTGACGAGCTGCACACAGACTTCAAGAGTCCCATTGACCAGGGGAACCCGGCAAGGGCAGTAAGTCAATAGATGTGGTGGGAGAGGTGTGTCTGTCTCTGTGTCCGTCTGTGTCTGACCCTCCCCCTCACCCACTGCCATGCCCCCCCCCCCGCCCATGCCGCCCATGTCATTCCTATATTTCTTAAATGTGGTGTCCACTCAACCGTCCTCTGCCATGAATGAGTGACAGTGGCATGAAGGGTGCAGGGCTCCCAGACTCCTGGGTTCTATCCAAGCTCAGGGAGGGGAGGGGAGTCTAGTGAGTTAGAGCTGGGGGGCTGGCAGGACTCCTGGGTTCGCTCTCGCTGGCTGTGCTGCGCTGAAGTTTGTGTCACTCAAATGTTTTTTCGGAAGGTCCCAAAGTTCCCATCAGCCCCTGGGGCTGGTCAGCTGGGGGGGTGTCAACACTACTCTGGGGCTGGGATTTCAACAGGCTTCCAAGGCTCTGCACCAACCCACCCCCTCCCATCCCCTCACCCCTCTTCCTTTTCTACCCCAGTACCCCACCCCCTTCTTCTCTCCTCATCACACCCCTGGTCCAACCCCACTGCTTATTGCTTTTTCATCTCTCTTTGTCTAGTTTGATCCAGCTGCATCAGTGCTGGTGCCCCTCCATCCCAGCCCCCAATCCCCCCGCTAGCCCACCCCTGGGCTTGCGCTCAGCTCTGCCGATGCCCCTCAGTCCTGACCTGCAGCAGCCCTGGATCCTGTTCCCTCCATGCTCAGCTGATACTCTTCAGTCCCAACCCCCAAGCCCCTGCTATCCCAGCAGCCCCCATTCAGATGGGGGTCAAGGTGCGGGTAGGTTCTGGGAGCTGACTGTGCTCAGGTGCGGGGGTTGAGGAGCTGTAATTAAAGGTGCTGCTGACAATCACTAAAACTGCCCCCCCCCCCAGCAATGTTCCCTCTAATTTTTCACAGGCCGTGTGTGCAAAAAATTTCTTCTGTGCAAATTTTTGTGTGCACGGTGTTTCACCGTGTGCGTGGGGTTTAGGATCTGTGTGAACACGCACAGAGCAGAGGGAACAGTGCCCCTCAGGGTTTGTGGGGGCGGAATAGCACCCTGGGGCCTCGAGAGGGGAAGGGGCTTGCTATGGGTCACAGTGAGTCAGTGGCAGACCTGAGGAAAAAACCCCACTCCCACCCCAGAGCCAGGGATAAAACCCAGGAGTCCTGACTCTCCCTCTCTCTCCTGCTCAAACCCCTTACACCAGCATTTCCCAGGGGGTGGGACCCAAAATTGGTTGGCGGAATGTTTCAAAGGGTCACGTGGCAGCTCCTAGCCCATGGGGCTGGCTGGGCTCTCCCTGCTCCACACACTGCAACTTCTATGGTCCCAGCACCCCTCAGGTTTGGCCCAGCCACCCTGACAGGCCAAATCTGAGTGAGTGGCGGCCCTGTAACCCCATGAGCCAGGTCACAACTCCACCCACACACATTTGGTCCAATCAGGTGGGCGGGGCCAAACCTCAGCCACGCCGCAACCGCCAGAGGTTGCGATGCCTGGCACTACCCAAGCCAGCACAGGAGCTGCCGCTGTGGGGTGAGTGCCGTGCAGTGCCCAACCTCGTCCTGGGGGCAGGAGCTGACCGAAACCCCCCCCAAGGCCTCCGCCCCCCCCAGACTATTTACTGAGTCGCGACAGGCCATAAACTTTTACAAAGGGGTCTTGAGCCCCCAAAAGTTGTGAACCACTGCACTAGACCCTCCCCTCCCTTCCAGGAGTGGGGGATAGAACCCAGGTGTCCTGGTGGGTGGCGAGCCCTGACTGCTGCCTGTGTGTCGGCTGCAGTAACAGAGTTGCTGGGAGAGGAATTCAGGTCACACAGAGCTGTTTATATTTAGGGAAACGGAGTGGGAGCGATGGCCCCAGCTGCAGTCCCTGGCTTGGGGCCCCCGAGGTTGCTGGGATTGACTCTGCCCAGGTTAGGCACAGTGGAGGGGACAGATGGGCCAGGTGAAGGAATAACTCCTCATAGGGCAGAGTGCTCCCTGTCTGTGCAGCCCAGAGCCCTGGAGTCAACCACCTCCCTGCTCGCACACAGCATCTGCCTGACTGATGGGAAACTGAGGCACAGATGGGGGAGGAACTGAATCAGGGTCATGCAATGAGTAGGGATGAGAAAGGGAAATAGAACCCAGAAGTCCTGGCTCCCAGCCCTCCTGCTCCAATCCTAGACCCCACTCTCACCCAAATTCTATTCATTAACATTTCAGTACTGGAGTAACCTCATTTCATATCTGATACCAGAATCCAGGCCCAACCCCAGTGCAGCCAGGGTTGACTCCGGATATACCTTGTGGGAGCTGACACCAGAATCTGGCCCCGACCCCAGTGCAGTCAGGGGTAACTCTGGATATAACCTGTGGGAGCTGACACCAGAATCCGGCTCTGACCCCAAGTGCAGTCAGGGGTGACTCTGAATATGCTCTGTGGGAGCTGACACCAGAATCCAGCCCTGATGTCAGTGCAGTCAGGGGTGACTCTGGATTTATCCCAGGTAACCAACATCAGACTCTGGCCCACACTCCATCGCAGGCAGATGGTGACTTTGGATTTACTCAGGCTCTCAGCTCAGAATCTGTCCCTAGCCCAATTGCACTTGCTGACTCTGGATCAGTGCTTAATTTGTGCCAGGGCTGAGCCCCGGCACCTCTGGGCTTGGCAGTGCCGAGCCCCAGCACCTCTGGGCTTGCTGCATCAGGTATGAATGTAAAAAATCGCTTGAGCCCCAGCACCTCTTTCATTACAAAGTAAGCACTGCTCTGATTGACCGGGGGAAGCTGAGCTCAGAATCCAGCCCTCATCCCGTTGCTGTTGCTGGGTGACCGGATTTACCCACAAGGGAACTGAGATCTGGGGGCCACTGGGGGCTGGCGGGGATGAGATGGGGGTGAAGAAGGAGGGGAAAGAAGGAGCTGGGGAAATTGATGGGGGTGGGTTCTGGGGGCTGGCCTTGCTCAGGTGGGGGGGAGGGGTCACAGCAGAGTGAATTTGGGGGTCTGGCTGTGCTCAAGAGGGGGTGAGCAGGTGGGGGGACCTTGCTGTGTGAGTCCTGCTTGTAAGTTTGCCTTTCCTGTTATCGATCCAGCCAGGGTTTGGGGTTCACTGGGTGGCAAAAGGGAAGAGACACTGAGGTTTCAGTCCCCCCAGATGAAGCTCAAGTTGCTTCCTGTTCTCTGCAGGGTTGGTAGCAGTGTGGGGAGCCCAGGGCTGGATAGCAGGGACTGCGGGTTTGAGGGGCTCTGACAGAGCTGTGTGGGGAGCCCAGGGCCGGATAGCAGGGGCTACGGGCCAGCACAGGGATACCAGCAGGGTGTCCAGGATTCCAGAGCTGGAATCCTCTCAGGCTGAGTCTCTGTTGGAAAAAGCTGCCATTTGAAGTCTCTGTCGCCCAGTCTCAGGGTTTGATCATGGCATTTGGTGTCTTAGGGCATGTCTATGCTACAACCAAACACCCGGGTTGGCCCCTGTCAGCTGACTCAGGCTCATGGGGCTCCCTCCCTCCTCACGGGGTCCCAGAGGCCAGGCTCCAGCCCCAGCAGTTTCATAGCCCCTCAGCCCGAGCCTCGCCCACCTGAGTCAGATGGCATGGCCTAGCTATGTGTGTTTTATTGCAGTGTAGATATGCCCTTAAATCCCCAGCTCCCAGAGTCCTGGGATCTTCTGAGAATCGTGGCTTTCATATATAAACCCCCCCCAGAAACTTTCTCTCCCTTGTGGGGAGAAGCTGGGATCTGCCTCCTGGAGGCACCCCACAGGCACTGAGCCAATAAATACAAGCCCAATGGCACATGATTTCAAAGCTAGTCTCATGGTTTTGGGCCCACTAGCTTCGGGGTTCATGCTGAAGAAACTGGAAATGTAAATGTTCCCTTTCCCCTCACGGGAGCACAAGTGGAGCCACTGCTCTTGAGCTCTGTCTATGTAGGGTCTAGTATTTGTGTTTGTGCAGGGCTTAATGTCTGGGGTTTATGTGGGGTCTTGTCTGTGTTTGTGTAGGGCTTAGTCTCACTGTTTATATAGGATCTTACAAGACCCTTGACTTGCGTATTGTACAAGCCCTAACTAAGGGCACACATTGTGTCAGACAATGATGTGAATGATGGAGCCTGAACCCTCTTTACAACTTGGGGGGGGAAGGAAGTGGGGCCCCAGAGGCCCTGGGATTTGGGCTCCACCTTCATTTTGGACTTTCTGCAAACCCTAGCCCTATATAAGGGCAAGGAAGTGTCTTCATGGCTACTTGCACCCCACCCCTGATCCCAGCTCCAGCAATAACCCGACACACAAAACTAATTCCCAGAGTGGGTATCCATGTACACACCCTCCCCTCCCCAACAACAAGCCCTCATTCACCTCCCACAGCTGAGAATAGAACCCAGGAGTCCTGGCTCCCCTCCTCCCCCACACCCTGCTCTAACCACAAGGTTCCTAGATTATAAAGCCAGAAGGGACAATTATGATCATCTAGTCTGTCCTCCTGTATAGCCTGTTCCAGTGTCTAATTAAAGCGCTGGGGCAGGTTACTTGGGGAGGCAGTGGAATTCCCACCAGTGGAAGTTTTAAGAACAGGTTAGACAAACACCTGGCAGGGGTAAGCCAGGTTTATTTGGTCCAGCCTCCTTCAGGTGGGTGGCCTAGATGACCATGTTAGGTGCATTCCAGCCCTACATTGCTATGATTATATAACACAGGGCATATGACTTCCATGAATTAACTCCTGGTTGCACTAGAATAGAGCAGATCTGTTATCAAAATATCCCATTTTGATTTAAACATTGCCAGCGATGGTGAATCCACCACAGCCCTGGATAAATTGTTCCAACGTTTAATTACCTGCACTGTTAAAAATGTAGGTGTCTTATCCCTAGTCTGAATTTGTCCAGCTTCAACTTCCAGCCCTTGGCTCTTGTTAGACCTTCGGCTGCTCTATTGCAGCTCCATTATCCAATTTCTGTTCCCCACATAGCTACTTCTAGCCTGTGATCAAGTCACCCCTTAATCTTCTCTTTGTTAAACTAAACAGATCGAGCTCCTGGAGCCTCTGACTCTGAGGCATGTTCTCTAAGTCTTTAGTCATTCTCGTGGCTCTTCTCTGAGCCCTCCAATTTATCAGCATCCCTCTTGCATTGTGGTACGAGAGCTGGATGCAGGATTCCAGTAGTGGCCACACCAGTGCCACACCTGGAGGTAACAGAACCTCCCTTCTCCTAGTTGGGATTCCCCTGTTTACACACCCCAGGCCCGCATTAGCCCTTTTAGCCACGGCATCGCACTTGGGAGCTTGTGTTCAGCTGATTAGCCGCCATGAGCCCCAAGCCCTTGTCAGAGTTCCCTGTCCTGAAAGTATGGCCAGTGTTCTTTGTTCCTAGAGGTGTATGTTTACATTTGCCCATATTACAACACACATTGTTTGCGTGTGCCCAGCTTACCCAGGAAGCCAGATCGCTCTGTATCCGTGACCTAACTTCATTATTTATTACTCTCCCAATCTTTGTGTCATCTGCAAACATTTCATGATGATTCGATGTTTTCTTCCAGGTCACTGATAAAAAGGTTAACTCGTGTAGGGCCAAGAGCTGATCCTTCGGGACCCCACTAGAAACACTCCCATTCAGTGATGATTCCCTGTGTACAGTTACATTTTGCGACCTAGCACTTAACCAGCTTAACCCCATTTAATGTGTGTCATGCTGGGTTTGTATTGTTCAAGGTTTTGAATCACAATGTCATGCAGCATCACATCAAATGCCTTACAGACGTCTCAATATATTACATCAGCTTTATTACCTTTATCAACCAAACTTGGAATTTCATCCAAGAATATACCAAATTAGTTTGACAGGAACTATTTTCCATAAACCCACGTTGACTGGCATTAATTATATCACACTCCTATAATTCTTTATTAATTGAGTCCCATCATATCTGCAGCCCCATGTCTTGCCTGGGATTGATGTCAGGCTGACAAGCCTATAATTACACAGGTCCATCCTTTGGCCCAGTTTAAATACTGGTGCAACATTAGTGTTCTCCCAGTCCTCTAGAACAGGGGTTCTCAAACTTTTTCTTTCTGAGCTCCCCTCCCCGTCCCCCCCCCAACATGATATAAAAACTTCACAGCCCACCTGTGCCACAACAACTGGTTTTCTGCATATAAGAGCCAGGGCCTATGTTAGGGGTAGCAAGCAGGGCAATTGCCTGGGGCCCCATGCCACAGGGCCCCTGCAGAGCTATGTTGCTCAGGCTTTGGCTTCAGCCCCAGGTGGCAGGGATCACGGCCCTGGGCTTCAGCCCCAGCCAGTGGGACTTTGGCTTTCTACCCTGCGAGTCTAATGCGAATCTAGGCCCCAGCGAGTCTAATGCTGGCCCTGCTTGGAGGACCCCCAGAAACCTGCTCGCAGCCCCCCCAGGGGGCCCCAGACCCCTGGTTGAGAACCACTGTTCTAGAACTTCCCCAGTGCTCCAAAACGTATTGAAAAATCAACCCTAATTGTCCAGAGAGCTCCTTGGTCAACTCTTTTAATACATTTGGATGCAAGTTATAGGGCCTTGCTGATTAAGAAATGTCCCAAGCGGCAAAAAAACCAAAACTTGCCGCCGAACGGGGAGGCGGAGTGATGGTGCAGCCGAAGAAGAGTCGCGTCCCCGCCGCCGAATTGCCGCCGAGCGCGAAATGTGCTGTGACGGAGCGGCCGCCCAATTCCTGCCGCTGCCGAGGGTGGATTGCCGCCCCAGAGCCCGACCTCCTGCCGCCTGCTTGGTTCGCTGGTGCCTGGAGCCAGCCCTGACCTTAACTTTAGTAGATGCTGTTTAACATCCTCCGGAATTACTATTGGAATAGAAAGTGTTTCATCGCCATCATCATCATATGATATGAACACTCTATCTGGCTTTCTCTCAAATACAGAACACAAATAGTTATTGAATACTTCTGCCGTTTCTACATTATTATTGACAATTTTGCCATTTCCATTTAGGAATGGACCAATGTTGTTTTGTTCTTAACATTCTTGAAAAAAATTCCTTCTCATTGTCCTTAACTCTGCTGGCCAAACATCACTCCTTGTATCCTTTTGCTTTCCTTATTAATTTTCTACAATTCCTAGCTTCTGATTTATATTCATAGAATCATAGAATCATAGAATCTCAGGGTTGGAAGGGACCTCAGGAGGTCATCTAGTCCAACCCCCTGCTCAAAAGCAGGACCCATACCCAATTAAATCATCCCAGCCAGGGCTTTGTCAAGCCTGACCTTAAAAACTTCTCAGGAAGGAGATTCCACCACCTCCCTAGGCAACGCATTCCAGTGTTTCACCACCCTCCTAGTGAAAAAGTTTTTCCTAATATCCAACCTAAACCTCCCCCACTGCAACTTGAGACCATTACTCCTTGTCCTGTCCTCTTCCACCACTGAGAATAGTCTAGAACCATCCTCTCTGGAACTACCTCTGAGGTAGTTGAAAGCAGCTATCAAATCCCCCCTCATTCTTCTCTTCTGCAGACTAAACAATCCCAGTTCCCTCAGCCTCTCCTCATAACTCATGTGTTCCAGTCCCCTAATCATTTTTGTTGCCCTTCGCTGGACTCTCTCCAATTTATCCACATCCTTCTTGTAGTGTGGGGCCCAAAACTGGACACAGTACTCCAGATGAGGCCTCACCAATGTCGAATAGAGGGGGACGATCACGTCCCTCGATCTGCTCGCTATGCCCCTACTTATACATCCCAAAATGCCATTGGCCTTCTTGGCAACAAGGGCACACTGCTGGCTCATATCCAGCTTCTCGTCCACTGTCACCCCTAGGTCCTTTTCCGCAGAACTGCTGCCTAGCCATTCGGTCCCTAGTCTGTAGCTGTGTATTGGGTTCTTCCGTCCTAAGTGCAGAACCCTGCACTTATCCTTATTGAACCTCATCAGATTTCTTTTGGCCCAATCCTCCAATTCATGCTTCATGGCTATTGACTTCCCTTCTCTCCCTTTTGTATCTATCTGTCTTGTTCATTTATTGTAATGAACTGCCCTCACTTCATCTCTAAGTGAGGTGGGTTCTTTCTTGATTGTGGCTTTTTAGGCTTCTATTAAAATGTTCTTAAACAATTCCTAATTATCATTCACATTTTTCTCATTAAATTCTGCCTCCCAGCTGACTTGGTTCCTTTTAGCTTTCAGCCTTGTGAAACGAGACCTTTTAAACATAAGTTAATATATTGCTAGTTTGGGGTTTATTCTGTTTATACGTAACAAATGTGATCAAGTCATGATCGCTTGCATCTAAGCAACAACAAATTTTGAGTTCTGTGCTCAATTCCTCTTTATCTGTCCAGATGAGGTCTAATATAGAATTCCCTCATGTTGGATGCAACACTCTGAGCTAGGAAATTGTCATTTATAACTGCAATCTATAATATATAGAAATTCCAAGGATGCTTTCGCACTGACAGCAGGAGGCCTCCAGCAGATGTCACTCAGATTGAAGCCCCCATGATCACACTGTTCATTCCCCCTCTACTCATTAAAAACAGGTGTGGAAGGAGCCAGGCATCCTGTTCTCTAGTGGATTTGGTGGCATGTAGAAGACACCATCTAGTAACCAATCTATTGCTTTATCTGTTAGAACATTGATCTATAAGCATTGTAGCTCATTTGCTTCCGAGCTGTCGGTGACTCTGACACACATAATGCTATATTTGACACACCCCTTGCCTTTTTGCCCACTTGATCCTTCCTAAATAGGCTATAACCATTGATTTCTAACATTCCAACCCCACTCCCGTCCCAGAGCCAGGTATAGAACCCAGGAGTCCTGACTACCAGCCCCTCCCACCAGGCTTGAACACCCCTCTCTGTTCCTGCCTCACCCCCTTCTTTCAGCCCTCCCCTGTGCCAACTCTCAGTCTAATTCCCTGTTTCTTTTCCCCCTGCAGCGAGAGCGATTGAAAAACATTGAGCGGATTTGCTGCCTCCTGAGAAAGGTGCGTCCGTGTGTCCCTGTCCCTGCCTCACCTGTCTGTGTGTCCCCCCACGTCCATGTGGCCCCATCCCTGCCCCTTACGTCTTAGCTCTCCCAGTCCCCAAAACAGTTCTTGAACCCCCAACCTGGGAGCAACTCACAGCGCCTGAACCCTCCAGCCCCCTGAACTCCTGCACCTCTCCAAACATCTGCACCTCCTCCCTATAGCCTCCTCACCTCTCCCCACTGCATCCTGAACCCCCAAGCTCCATCACTCCTTCCCTTCGTAGGCTCCCTGAACTTCCACCCCACAGCCCCCCACACCTCTTCCCACAGCCTCCTGAACCCCCAACCCCTCTCCCATCTCCTGCCCCTCCTAGGCTCCCTGCACATCCTCGCACCCTCTCCCCTCCTAGGCTCCCTGGACTTCAGCCCCACAGCCTCCCACTTCTCCCACAGCCTCCTGAACGCCCAACCCCCTTGGCTCCCTGCACCTCCTCCCCACAGCCCCCCACAGCTCTCCCCACAGCCGTGTCTGCTCACACCCCCTCCCCTCCTAGGCTCCCTGCACTGCCTCCCCGAAGCCCCCAACATCTCTCCTCATAGCTTCCTGATCCCCCAAGCCCCCTCCCACCCCTTCCCCTCCTAGGCTTCATGCACTTCCTTCCCTCAGCCACCCCCCCCCACCTCTCCCCACAGCTTTCTGAGCTCCCAACCCCCCTCGCACCTCCTCCTCCTCCTAGGCTCCCAGCATCTTCTCCCCACAGCCCCTGACACTTCTTCCCACACCCTCCTGAACCCTCACCCATCCCCCAGCCAGTCCCCACCTGCCTTAGGGCCAGATCAGAGCTGCCCCCTCCCCCAAGAAAGGCCCCATATCCTATTCTCTGCTACCCTGAGCCAGCCAGTTCCCCTGCCCTGGGGCCAGATTGGAGCTGGTGCCCCTGGGGAGGTGCTGTGTTGCTTGTGTCAGTTTCCCTGTTGTGTGTTGCTCTGCATTCCTGTCTGAGAATACTGCCCCCCCCCCCGTATTATTTATGCCTGGCTGCTGGCAGGACAGGACACGGACACGGCCAAGCCGCGGAATACTAATGGGGTGCCTGTGGGGAGCACAGTGTGCTGAGGCGGCATCTACCCACCACTGGCACTGGGAGCCAGGTAGGGTTGCCAATTTTGGTTGGGCATATTCCTGGAGGTTTCCTCACATGACATAATCTTTAAGTACAGATTAATCTTAAATTCCTGGAGGGTTGACAACCCTAGAGCCAGGACTCCTGGGGTCTATTTCCCCACAGACCAGGGCTTGCTGTCTCTTCCAGCTCGTGGTCCCTGAATACTCCATCCATGGGCTCTTCTGCCTCATGTTCCTGTGTGCAGCCGAGTGGGTCACCCTGGGCCTCAACATCCCTCTGCTCTTTTACCACCTCTGGAGGTGAGTGGGTTCTGTGCCCTGGGAGCCAGCCCTCCTCGAGAGGACAGCTTGTGGGGGGAGGGAGTGCAGCCTCTGGGGGTGGAGGGTTGGGATTGAAGGACATGGGGCGGGGTGCCCAGGGCTGGGCTGGGGGGGGGGGGGGGGGGACCAGCAGAGCCGTGGGCATGGCGGGGCTAGCAGGGGGGCCGGCAGAGCCGTGGGCGTGGCTAGGCTAGGAGGGGGGTCTTTCCTAAGTACTACAAGAAGCCCCTTGCACGAGCCCCTGTCTGAGCCCTGGCCTCGTTGCCCCCCCAGATACTTCCACCGCCCGGCAGATGGGTCCGAGGTGATGTACGATGCTGTCTCCATCATGAATGCCGACATCCTCAACTACTGCCAGAAGGAGTCGTGGTGCAAACTAGCCTTCTATCTGCTGTCCTTCTTCTACTACTTGTACAGGTAGCGCCCCAGCACGGTCTCTGGGGAATCCTTACCGGGGGCTGAGATGCAGCCTCCTCTGGGGTGGGGCGTGGGGAGGTTATACAGGGATCCCTTACCCAATACTCAGGTACAGCTGTCTCTGGGGTGGGGCGCAGGTCTGTGTGCCTGGCGCTGAGACCCTGTGCCCCTCACTCCTGACCTGCAGCTCCGTTATGCTGCAGCATTTCAGGGTGTCTCTTTTTCTTTCTCTCCCCAGTATGGTTTATACTTTGGTGAGTTTCTAAGAGGACTGAGTGGGGGACCTCACAATTATCTCAGTGGCTGCTCCTGGACTCCTGGGCTTACCCCCAGCCAGCTGTTTCTAGGAGAGCGCAAGAGATGCTGGGAACACGGGGGGCCCCTGAAACTCCAACACCCCCATGGGCGTGATGCACTGCCCCCATGGATTTGAGGCTCTGCCCCATCGCTGGACGACTCGCAGGATCAGACGTTGGGCCTCCCCATATTAGGGCCGCCCCGTGTTTTGAGTGACTCACTAAACCCTGCTGCCCCTCATTTCTGCAACGCCCATGAGGAGGGAAGCATCTCCTTCCAGATGTACCCTCCCCACCTCTGAGATGGGGGCCAGGGCAGGAGCGACCTCCCCCACCCCAGCTGTGACACTCCCCATTGCCACACTCCATTGTGAGCTTGTCTGTTGGGGGGCAGGGAGGGGGACGGGGCACCCTGCCCCACTGTTAAACCCATTTTAGGGTGCAGGAGAGCTGGATACTGGGCACCTCTCCCCTGTAGTGTCATTATAATGCGGGGGTAGGGGGTCAGGGCTGATGTCCCCAGGACTAGGGGTGTTATTCTGTTGGACACATTTACGTCTAATCCAGAGGGGTGTAACCCACCCAGGATCTCCCCACAACCTATGGAGCACAGCCCCTGGCCCCCCCACCCCAGGGCAGGCCCAAACCCCACACATGCCAGGGCGTGGCAGGGTATTTCTGTGTGTTTGTAGTGTTGAATTTGTTACCAGGAGTTATTGTCTGGAGTGGGGGCTGGGGGCCCAGGGGGTGCCTTAACTAGACCCCAAGGAGAAGGGGCTCAAGGCTGAACAATGACACCTCCACCCACTGCAAATGTCAGGCCCACTCCAACCCTCATTACCAAGTTGGGGGGAAGATTTTGGGGTGCACTCAAATTTGGGCCTTGAGTCCAGAAAGTGGGATGGGGTCCCTGTGTGTGGGGGTGACCTGTTATCCTGCATGCGGGGGGGTGTCTCTGTGCAGAACACCCCATTATCTCACGTCGGGAGCTGTTCTGGGCTCGGTGCTGGGGAGGAAATCACTGGTTTTAGAAGGAGGGGATTCCCCCCCCCCGCACCTCCATCTGGGGTCAGACCCACACAGAAAGGGACCCTGGTGCCAGAGCTGTCTACAGGTGTTGGGGTGGGTGGGAGAAATCGCTCCCCCTTGGTCATTTCCCCCCCCCCTCCCCATTTCCCCCCCTCCCTGGGACATTTGTGTATGAAAGAAACATTGGCTAAACAATCCTCAACTTTGTGGCTAAATAAAAACTTGCAAAAAAAAAAAAAGGCCCCCCCATTGGCCTCCTGGTGTCTGTAAGTGGGACAATGGGCCCTCAGGGAGCGCTGGCTCCAGTCCGGCCACAGGGCAGGGCAGCGCTTTCCACGCTCGGGGCCACCAGCTCCAAGCCAGTCCCCTGCCACAGCGCTTCATTGCCCCGCTCCACAGCCACAGGAGAGGGGCTGAGCAGGCCCCTGACTGGCTGCCTCCCAAGGGCAGGCAGCACATTGCCGGGGCTGGGGGGGGGGTGCTCTGGCACTGCTGCTGTGGGGGACTGTGAAGTGCTGGGCAGCCTGTCCCCACCAAGCCTGGCCTCCTGGGGACGTGTCTTTGCTCCCAGCCCACAGGGCACTGGGGAGCTGGTTTGTACTGCAACAGCGCAAGGGCCTTCAAGGGGTGCCAACATTGTGTTTAAAACTAAGGGCCTGTTTTCGTAGCACCCCCCCCCCCCCGCCCGATATTGTTGTTATTGGAGTTTGGAGCATGTAGCAATAAGAAGCCGTACTCACCCCCTGCACCCCCCCCACCGCCCGCCATTCGCCAGGGGCATTGCTTGCTGCTTTTTGCAGCACTCAGCAACTCCAGAGCTTGTTGAGGTGAAAATATAAGGGACGTACGTCCCGTGTAATAAGGGACTGCTGGCAGCCCTGCTTCTGCGTGGCCATTACCACAGGGACCCCCCCAAAGCCTGCCAGGATGGGATGTGTGCTCTCACCCCAGGGCTAGGCACTGCTGTTGGAGTGTACGCAGCCCTTGAGCACCAGCGGGCACACACTCACGGGCTCAGCCCTTCATCCCTTCTTGCCAGACCAAATCCCTGCCCCCCCCAACACCCCTTACAGGCTCCCCCTCCGCCCCCCCCAACTAGCCTCACACACAGCCTTCAGGACACACACTCCCCCACTGCGCACACACCCCAGCCACCTGCCTGGCCAGCAGTCACTCAGCGGTGGCTTGGTCTGTTACTCCTGCCTGAGCCAAAGGGACAACCCCAGGGTTGGCTGCTGTGGGGGACAGGGGCGGTGGATCATAGTCACAGTGTAGGCAGCGAGCTCAGTCCCTATGGGGCAGCCCAGCTAGCCAGGCCCAGGGACATCCCCACTACTGGAACCTGGGCAGGGATTCCTGGGTTCTTTCCCCAGCTGGTGGGAGGGGGGCTAGAGCCTTAGCCACGGCGAGGGGGGGACCCTGTGAGGCCTGCAGGGCTCTGTCACTCCACTGGGAGAGGACTGGGGTTTGGGTGGGGGGGGGGGGGCGCTGTTAGCCAGGATTCCTAGGTCCGAGCCTCTTCGCTGACATGTTTCCCCTCTGTAATGAGCTCAGTAAAATTCTCTCCTGGGGCAGTTGTAGGGCTGCAAAGCTCTTTGAAGCGCTGGAGAATAATCAGCAACTGCTGTTTTCTGGGACATTTATCAAGTCTCGGATCAAATTTGTCACTATGCTGCCAGGAGAGATTGTGAACGAGAACGAGAACCCTGCACTGGCAAAGAGCCACCTCCCCCAGGCTTTGATCTGCTGGGAAGGCGCCATCACAGCCGAGGGATCCCTTTCCTGGCGCCATGCTGCAGCTGCCTCTGGCGTGGGGCACGGCGGCTGTTTATACAGGGGTTCCCTCGCCTGGCAGTGAGCAGCAGCTGCCTCTGGGGTGGCGTGCTGGGGCTAAACATACAGATTTCCTCCCCCACCCTGCCTGGCACTGAGACATGCCCCATCAGCATTTTGGGTTTGGCCGGGGGGTGGGTGGGGGAATGCAGCGGTAGGAGCCCAGCCGCCAGGGTGGGAGCTGTTATGTAATGGCCAGTGCTCACTGTCCTCCCTACTTGTTCCAGCACATTAGCCATGAGCTGCAGCGCTGATGGATTTAATCTGTTTAGGTGAGTTGCCACCTGACCGCTCCCGAGCTGGCCCCATCTCCAGCCACAGGACCCCAGCTGCTGGCCCTGGGGCTGCCCTCAGCTCCCCCCTCCCACCCCCGCCTGCTGCAATGCTCGTGAATTTGTCCTTGATTCGCTCCATTTCTCCATTAAACAAAGCAGGATAGTTAATGTGGGCGCACCTAGACTGGGCTGGGGGAGCAAGCGTGTGTTTGTGTCCTACCCTCGGGGCGCGGGGGGTGGGGGTGGTGAGCACCACAGCCAATCCAGCCCCAAGATGGGGGAAACAGACTGGTGTGGGGGTGCAGGGAATGGACTATAGGCCCTTTCCCTGGGGGGCGGAGGGAAGAGGTGCTGGCTTTTGGGTGCACAGGCATGGGTGATGGTGCTTGTGCAAGGTGTGTCAGGGTTAGAGCTGGGAAGGCTGGCCGCCAGGCCTGTGGGGTCTGGGTCTATTGGTTAGAGTGGTGGGAGGTGGGGGCCGGGTGTCAGGACTACTAGGTTTTAGGCCTCGCTGCGGGACAGGCCATGGAACTAGTGGGATGAGCTGGGCGGCAGGACAGTGGGGTTCCAGTCTCAGCTCACTGGAGGGGGGCGTGGGGGAGAGTTCACACCTCATTCCCCCCCCCCCCCCCCCCAAGATCTCTGCTTAATTGGAAGAGCCAGCAACCTCCAGATATGTCAGAAATGGGGAGAGTGGAGGGTGGGGGAGTTGGTTGGAGCTTGGGGTGGCGGGGAAAGACAGTGCTGGGGGAGGAGTAGAGCTTATCTGTCTTTCTTGCCCCCACCCATCCCTGCTGACTGAGGTGCTGGATTCACAGTGAAGGGAAGTGGTGGGGGGAGGGGGCCTGGCAGGAGACCTGGGAGCCTCCCTCTCAACTGCTGCGGTCAGCATTGCAGCATTAATTGCTCTTGGGGTGAGTGGTTGCAAGGTGATGATGAGCAGTTAACTAACAGACCCTGAGACAGAAGGGGAGCCCAAGGCTGGGCTATCAGGGGGCTGTGGGTCAGGACTGAAGGGCACTGGCAGAGCTGGGGTGGAAACCGATAGCTGCTCTGGCCCATATGGGGGTCCCTGGCTCATAACTGGGCATAGGTGCTGAAACGGGGGGTGCTCTTGCACCCCCCTGGCTTGAAGCGGTTTCCTTCATATCCAGCGTTTACAGTTGGGTTCAATGGCTCTCAGCACCCCCACTGTACACATGGGTTCCAGTGCCCCTGTAACTCAGGGCATCTGCTGAGGAAAGTTTGTGGGGATCCAATACATCTGCTTCCATTTGCTTCCCTGAGCAAAGGGCCCTGTGTGCTGGGCTCGCAAAGGGCTCGCACTGACACCTGGTGGCAAGAGGCAGAATGACAATGTCAGCAGCATTGAAGGCAGGATGAGCCAGAGCTCCCTCTCTGGTCCCCTCCCCACCCTTGCATCCCTGTGCTGCAGCAGGCCTGGGCTATAGTGGAGGCAAGGGTTAAAGTGCTTGGCAAAGGGGCTCTGATTGGCTGCTTGCCCCACCTCCTGTGGTATAAGCGGCCAATCAGAGCTGCTACAGTGCTCTTCCCCCAGGAGGTGCAGAGGAGGCGGGGGTGGGGGTAGAGTTAATAGGGGGTGAGAGGAGGGACAGTTTGATGGGGCAGGCAGCTGTGAAGGCACTATAATAGCTGTGGAAAATTACAGATCATAGAACATCAGGGTTGGAGGGGACCTCAGGAGGTCATCTAGCCCAACCCCCTGCTCAAAGCAGGGCCAATCCCCAACTAAATCATCCCAGGCTGGGCTTTGTCAAGCCTGACCTTAAAAACTTCTAAGGAAGGAGATTTCACCACCCTCCCAGTGAAAAAGTTTTTCCTAATACCCAACCTTGAGACCATTACTCCTCGTTCTGTTATCTGCTACCACTGAGAACAGTCTAGATCCATCCTCTTTGGAACCCCCTTTCAGGTAGTTGAAAGCAGCTATCAAATCCCCCCTCATTCTTCTCTTCCGCAGACTAAACAATCCCAGTTCCCTCAGCCTCTCCTCATACGTCATGTGTTCCAGTCCCCTAATCATTTTTGTTGCCCTTCGCTGGACGTTTTCCAATTTTTCCACATCCTCCTTTTAGTGTGGGGCCCAAAACTGGACACAGTACTCCAAATGAGGCCTCACCAATGTCGAATAGAGGGGAACGATCACATCACTCGATCTGCTGGCAATGCCCCTACTTATACATCCCAAAATGCCATTGGCCTTCTTGGCAACAAGGGCACACTGTTGACTCATATCCAGCTTCTCGTCCACTGTAACCCCTAGGTCCTTTTCTGCAGAACTGCTGCTGAGCCATTCAGTCCCTAGTCTGTAGCGGTGCATGGGATTCTTCTGTCCTAAGTGCAGGACTCTGCACTTGTCCTTGTCGAACCACAACAGATTTCTTTTGGCCCAATCCTCTAATTTGTCTAGGGCCCTCTGTATCCTATCCCTACCCTCCAGCATATCTACCACTCCTCCCAGTTCAGTGTCATCTGCAAACTTGCTGAGGGTGCAATCCACACCATCCTCCAGATCATTAATGAAGCTATTGAACAAAACCAGCCCCAGGACCGACCCTTGGGGCACTCCACTAGATACCGGCTGCCAACTAGACATGGAGCCATTGATCACTACCCATTGAGTCTGACAATCTAGCCAGCCTTCTATCCACCTTATAGTCCATTCATTCAGCCCATACTTCTTTAACTCGCTGGCAAGAATATTGTGGGAGACTGTGTCAAAAGCTTTGCTAAAGTCAAGGAACAACCCGTCCACTGCTTTCCACTCATCCACAGAGCCAGTTATCTCATCATAGAAGGCAATTAGATTAGTCAGGCATGACTTGCCTTTGGTGAATCCATGCTGACTGTTTCCGATCACTTTCCTCTCCTCTAAGCGCTTCAGAATTGATTCCTTGAGGACCTGCTCCACGATTTTTCCAGGGACTGAGATGAGGCTGACTGGCCTGTAGTTCCCTGCATCCTCCTCCTTCCCTTTTTTAAAGATGGGCACTACATTAGCCTTTTTCCAGTTGTCCGGGACCTTCCCCAGGCACCATGAGTTTTCAAAGATAATGGCTTTGAAATTCTTCCTCCCACAACTCCTTTTTCAGACTACTTTAAGCATTGCAGGGAGCAGGGCCTGCACTTGTCCCCCACATGGGTTCAAAGCCCCCTATAGCCAAACACTCAACCCTGAGCTGTAAAGATACCAAACCCTAATGAACCTCCCACCTCCATCACTCCAGGGCACAATAATGGAATGACTGACACAATAGAACTCAATTAATAAAGAAGTGTGGTATAATTAAAACCAATCAACATAGGATTATGGAAAATAGAGCCTGTCAAAATAACTTGGTATATTTTTTTGAGAGTCAAAGATGAGTGTTGATGTCAAACACTTATCCTGGGGTACCATGGCAAATGACTTACAGAAGTCTATCTTAAGAAACCAGATCAATACTAAATCACCACAGCACACATTAACTGGATTAAAAACTGGCTTACTGATCTGTCTCATGTTGTACTTGTAAACAGGAAATCATCACTGGGTGCATATGTTTCTACTAGGGGCCCACAGTGATTGGTTTTTGGCACTATCCTGTTTAGTATTTTTAGCAATGACATGGAAGAAAACAAAAAATAATTGCTGATAAAGTCTGCAGACGACACAAAGATGGGAGGACTAGTGAATAATGAAAAGGATAAGTCACTGATACAGAACGAGCTGGTAATCTGGGTGCAAACAACCAATATGTGATTTAATATGGCAAAATGTAAAGTTATACATATAGGAACAAAGAATGTAGGTTACACTTACAGGATGGGGGACTCTATCCTGGGAGGCAGTGACTCTGAAAAGGGCTTGGGGGTCGTGGTGGATAATCAGCTGAATGTGAGCTCCCAAAGTGAATCTGTGGCCAAAAGGGCTAATGCAATCTTGGGATGTATAAATAGGGGAAGATTGAGTAGAAAGGAGGTTCTGTTACTTTCGTAGGTAGCGCTGGTGCAGCATCTGCTGGAATCCTGCATCCAGTTCATAATGCAAGAGGGATGCTGATAAATTGGAGGGCTCAGAGAAGAGCTAGGAGAATGATTAAAGGCTTAGAGAACATGCCTCATAGTGAGAGACTCCAGGGGCCTGATCTATTTGGCTTAACAAAGAGAAAGCTTACGGATTACTTGGTCACACTTTAGAAGTACCTAGTGGGGAACAGCACTTGGATAACAGAGGGCTCATCAATCTAGCCGACAAAGGTTTCACACGATCTAATAGCTGGAAGTTGAAGTTAGACAAATTCAGACTGGAAATAAGGCACAAGTTTTTAACAATTTAATAATTAACTATTGAACAACTTCCTAAGGATTGTGGTGGATTCTCCGTCACTGGCAATTTTTAAATCAAGATTGGATTTGTTCTAAAATATCTGCTCTAGTTCAAACAGGAATTAATTCAGCTCAGTCCCATGGCCTGTGTCATACAGGTCAGAGTAGATGATCCCAAAGATCCCTGTTGTACTCAGTCCTGCCTCAGAGCAGCAGGCTGGTCTAGCTCTCTCTTCCGGCCCTACATATCTATGATTCTGTGATATATAATCTATGGTTCTATGAATGGGACAGAAATTGCAGAGTGGCTTCAAGTTGCGATTGAGGGGCACTGTACTAGTGCTGTGTGTAGAGGGGTCCACAAAGCTTGCAAGGGTAGAATGCTCCCCTTCTGAGCCCCCATCCTGCTTCCTGCTGCACAGCCCGCCTAGTACCATGTCTGGGCATTGGGGCCAGGGCTGCAAGGGCAAAGTGCCCCCTATTGGGCCACTGCCCCACTCCCTGCTGTAAAGCTCCCCCTAGCACCATGGCCCAGCACTGACACACAGACTGCTAGTTAGTCAGGACTCTTTATTCCCTCTCTCCCAGTGTTGGGTTTTGATGGAGTTTTCCGGGAAAACACTGATATGCTGAAAACACTGGTTTTTTAGGTTACTTTCCACCGCAGGGGACTGAAGGACCAAATACTCACCAGCAGAAGGGAGGTGGGGGGATAGGGCCCTGCACCCGAGGTGATGTGGCTGGGGAAGTCCCAGAGGGCAGGTTAGTGCTATCATCCCTCCTTCATAATGAGGGTGAAACTGAGGCATAGGCAGGAGAAGGGACGCGCCTCAGGTCACCCAGCCAATTAGGGATAGAACCCAGAAGTCCTGGCTGCCAGACCCCGCATGGGGGTCTGACGTGTCCATGCTTCAGGTTGTGTGTGGTCCCCGCCAGCTGTGCATTGCAGGTTGTGTCTCCTGGGTGCCTCTACGTCTGGGGGCGTCCCAGGAGTCCATGTGTCTGGGAAGGACTGTCCCCCAGGCGCTACGCTGCCCCATCTCAGCGGACCAGGTGGAAGGTGAGCCAGTAGACGATGAGTGGCTGGCAGGCAGCAGCCCCCAGGGTGACATAGGTCTGACCACGCCCACCGCCCCTGGGATGCCCCATCCCATCTGGCACCAGGGACGGGTGGAGCTTCATTCGCAGGGAGCGTGCCTGGGGAAAGACAACATTAGATATAGGGGGGAGCCTGGCCTGGTAACCCACCTGCCCCTGTCTCTCCCTGCCACCACCTCAGCTGTGGGGAGACAGCATTAGACATGGGGGATTAACTGGTAATTATCCATGCCCACTCCTCTCCTCACACAGCCCCATGCCCAGGGCCCCACCTCTCAGGATTGTGGGGACTGCGCTGCCCCCATGGGGTGAGTTGAACATTGCAGCTCCTGTGGCTGAGGGAGCCATTACCAAGTCCCATGACGCCCCATGTTCAAAGGCTACTGCTGCCGCTGCCCTGCAGCTGGGATTGGCAGATACCACCCTGTGGGGACAGGGCCCTGGAGACTAGCCCAATGGGATGGCCTCAAACGGCCCACAGGCCACATGGCCTCGCTCACTTCTGAGGCTCTTCCCCTTTCTCCACTCCCAAGCACCTCCAACCTGCGGGGTTACAGGGGCTATAGCTGCTATAGAGAAGCAACCCCCATTCCTGGGTGCCTAGTGCCAGGGATTTATGGGGGCTCTATGTGTCTATATAGGGGCTGGCCCTAGAGATTACAGAGGCTGTAGGTGTCCGTATTGGGCCCTGCACTCACCAGGAAGTACATGAGGGCACAGGATGTCCAGGCAAGGGCCACGTAGTACCCATCACTGCCAAAGAGCAGCCCCCCCAGCACAGCCAGGATCATCCTGGAGGAGACAGAAATTAGGGGAGGGCAGGGCCAGGCAGTGAGAGGGGGCTCCTCAGATCTCCCCTCCCTGCACAGATGCACCAGACTCCATACTCCAGCATCATGTCATCCAGCCTGCTCCCTCACCCTGGTGGGACTCCTCAGACTCACCCTCAGTATCATCCCACCCAGTCCCCCGTTCCCAGTTGGACACCTCAGACCCACTCTCAGCTTCGCCCCATCCAGTCATCCCAACCCTGGCAGAGCCCCCAACCCCACCCCAGCATTACCCGGTCCAGCCCCGCATTCCAGCAGAACCCCAAGGCCCACCCCACTGGTGCATCATGGGAGATATAGTCCATGCAAGGGAAACTTGCACAGTGGAGAATGGGGGCTTGAGGCTCCCAGACTATAACTCCCATGATGCCCTAACAGCAGCTTTTCCCCCAAAATTTTTGAGCAAAACTGAAATATTATCAGAATTTAAATTTTTGCCAAAATACTGAAATTTTCCATTAAAAATTTAGATAATTAATTTTTTGTTTTCATTAAATTATTTGCATTTCAGCCTAGTTTTCTGTAACCTCTGCCCCACATTTGTAGCCTTGAACCCCCCCTCCCTGAGAGTTGCCTGGCACTGCTGCCCGCCCAGCTGGCTTGTGGCAGCAGAGCTGTCCTGTGTGCAGACTCACCCCACATATTTGTACCCACTGTAGGCGAGCAGGTCAAAGGGCGTGAGGTCGCTCTGCACTGTCACTAAGTACAGACTCAGCAGCAGGGCGAGGACCTCGATAACGACCCACACAAAGGCAGTGCTGGCGCACATGCCCAGCACCTCCGGGGAGAACCTGCCAAGGAACCATGATAGCAAATCAGCCTTAACTTCTGCCTCTGGGGTGGGGTGCAGGTGCTATTTATACAGGGATCCCTTGCCTGGCATTGAGACGCAGCCACCTCTGGAGTGGGGTGCAGGGACCGTTTACCAGCACATAGCAAAGCTACACCCGAGTTTGAGAGAGGAAATGGGGGAGAATCCTGCAGCTGACAGAAACTGTAGCAGGGATTTAGAGACAGGTAGAGTCACCCAATCTGGAACCTGGCTAGGAGGACATCTGGGTTCACAACTCAGCTTTTGAGGAAAACCCCAGGTGGATCCTCCACACCTGGGAATCACTGGAACAAAGGACCCACTGTGCTAGGGCATTGGGGTCAGCGCTGCCTGCAAGGGGAGAGCGCCTCTGACAAAGTCTGTGGGACAAAGGTGGGCTGAGAGTTTTGGTGGCTCCAGGGAAGCAGGACCCACCTTTGCTGCAGGCCCAAGGCTATGCCGGCCAACAGGATGTAGGTGATAAAGGCCATGGCTGAAATAGAGACACAGATGAAGCATGAGCTAGAGCTTCCACTAAGGGGAAAACACAACCCATAGACAGGACAGGGAACGTGAGGGGAGGGGATCAGCCTCCCAGGGGACAGTACTAGCTATGTCTGTCTGCCTAACTGACCGGACAGTCTGTCCACTGACCCCCCGCCTCCATTCATGCGCCCCACCATCCATTCATTCCCATACACACCCTCTCTCTCTGTCTGACACCTCCCAACTGCTCTCTCTCTCGCACTAGATACAGACAGAAACGGGGGGTCCCTTAGACCCTAGCTACCAGTCCTAGGAGAAGGGTCATCAGGCCCTGGCCCCTGGGGCTGTGGGTGAGTGGCCTGAGAGTGGAGGGCATCAGACCTGACTAACCTGGGCTAGGAGGAGAGGCCCCTTCCCCATCACTATTTGCTTGATCATACTCACTAGGGATGTACAGGTCGGGTGCGTTGATGTCCTGCCGGGGTGTCAGGGGTGTGTCCCTGCTGTACCGAACCTCCCAGTTCTAAAGAGAAGGGAGAGTAATTAGATACTGCCTCTAAGCCTTGCAGATCCTTATCCATTAAGCAGGGGAAACTCAGGCACAGACATCATCATCATCATACAATTGAACCAATGGCAGAACCCGGACTAGAATCCAAGAGTCCTGGTTTCCCAGGCAAACCCCCCATCATCCCCCCCAGTATCCCACTGAACCACAATCTCCTCCCAGAACTGCAAATAGAACCCATGAGTCCTGGCTCTCAGCCCATGCTCCTCTATCCCACTTGATCCCATTCCCCTCCCAGAGCTGGGGAGAGAACCCAGGAGTCATGACTCAATCCCACAGCTTCTGCATCAGGATAGGGGGGAGGGATAGCTCAGTGGTTTGAGCATTGGCCTGCTAAACCCAGGGTTGTGAGTTCAATCCTTGAGGGGGCCATTTAGGGATTGGAGCAAAAATTGGGGATTGGTCCTGCTTTGAGCAGGGGGTTGGACTAGATGACCTCCTGAGGTCCCTTCCAACCCTGATATTCTATGATTCTATGTGCGGCAAGGGCGTCCCGTACCTGGTGTGCATATGGGAAGAGCAGCAGCGCCAGCTTCTTGGTCACGTAGGCAGTGTCCACAGCGAAAAAATATTTGAGCCTGTTCACGGACATGAACCTGTGGATCTGTGCAGGGAGAGAGACGGGTTATGGAACCAGAAAGGGGACTTGGGACTTACTGTGCCAGGAAGAGCAGGGGGTCGTGCTATGGGGCATAATGGAGGACTAATCACACCAGGCTGCACAAGGAGATTACTGCACTGGGCAAAATGGGATGTGTGTGACAGGGGCTTACTGCGCTCGGGGCATCCTGGCAGGACAAAGCCCATCACTAGTCAACTAGTGACACCTCCCCATTCTCCTGTGCGGGCCAGATCCAATTTATAGACAAGAAACTGAGGCAAAGAGACAGGAAGGGAACCCTGGAGTCCTGGCTCCCAGCCCATCCTGGCTGTAATCCACTAGATCCCACTCCCCTACCACCGCCAGGTATATAACCCAGGAATCCTGGCCCCCGAGGTCCACTCGCCTCCCAGAGCTGAGAAAGGAACGCAGGAGTCCTGACTTCCAGACCCCTCACTTTAACAAGCAGACCGTGCTCCCTTTTGGGAAAGGAGCATGGAGACTCAGTTCCCTCTGCCCAGCAGAGGGGGTACTGCCACAGTAGGGGAGGACTCTCCCGACCATGGGGGGGGCAGGGTATGCAGACTCCAGGGGCTGCAGAGCATTCAGCACCCCCAATCTGCCCAGCCCCCTCCATTCTAGCCCTGTGCAATGCAGGGGTCTGGGTCTTGTCCTTCCTGTACCTCCTTGTGGACAATGTCCTTGCTCTGGCTGGCGATGGAGGAGCCATACGCCACGGCCACGTTAGCCATTGGGTCAGCCAGTAGGGTGTTGAAGCCCATGTCGATTCCTGAGGTGGGAGTGCCTTGTGAATGTGGGAAACCAGCACTGGTGTCATCGAAGAGCTGGTGCGGGTCCGGGGCAGGAGGGACCATGGGGCCCCTGACTCGGTGCTTGGAGCCTGCAATACATATGAAATCAACGTTGATCAAATGTGCAGACAACATGCAGATTGATAAACAATGACTGGGCCAGGGCTGTCATACAAAGCAAGCTGAATCGATTGGGGAGCAGGGCCCATTCAGACACACTATATTTTAATCAGCCAAAATTGGCAACCCATCTAAGAACAAGGGGGTCAGGTCGTGCCGATCGAGCTGGGACTGTCTCCTGGAGAGCAGTGACTCTGGACAGGATCCAGGGGTCAAAGTGGACAAGCAACTGACTATGAGCTCCCAGTGCCACGTTGTGGCAATGAGGACCAAGGTGACCCTTGGAGTCACCCAATCTGTAACCAGAGTAGGTGTAGGTAGGAGCACACAGCACTGGGTAGACCCTTACTGGAACAGGGCATCTGGTTCCGGGGCCACAGCTTGGAAACCGGAGGAGCGTGCAGAAAGGAGCCGTCAAAGCGACTTGGGGGCTGAAGAATAAAGTCTCTCACTCGAAGACTTTAAGAGCTCCAGCTGCTCAGCCAGAAGATCAAGACTTACTCCTGGTGTCTAACTGCCTTGCTGGGGAGCGGCGAATGGGACGCAGCTGGGAAATAGGGACACGCTGGTCTTTTCTTCCTGACGTGGGGTGGGGGGGCCACTCTACCGTGTAACTAACTCACGCCACATCACAGCAGGCCTGGCCGTGGCATCGCCCCTCCCCACACAGGGCCTGGGGTCCCCCCACCCCAGCTCCTGCAGGGCCCTGGACGGTGTCAGGAGGGCTGAGCCCCATTACACCGGGCGCTGCCCCCAAACCACCCTGAGGCTCCCTGCCCCAGCCCCAGCCCCGGAGAGACCCCCGAGAGCCCGCTGGGGTCCAGCCCCCACAGCTGCCCACGCGCGGGGCCAGGGGAGCCCGGAGCGGCGGGAACCCGACGGCGCGGCGGAGACACCAGCCTGGCAGGGGCTAGCGCTGGCCCGGGGCCTCCCGAGGGAGGCAGCAGCGGGGACCGGGAGGGGGGGCGAACGGCCCCCACCCCCCACTGGCCCAGCCCTCAGGAGAGGGCGCGCCCCGAGCCCCGCACTCACCTTGCCCCCCGTAGCCCTGGTGATAGGCCATGGCGGGCTCAGCGCGCGGCCAGCCTCCGCGGGGCTTTGTGGGTATGAATAACAATGAGCTGCGGGCCCCCCCACGGGCGCTTTCACGGGCCCTTCGTTCGCTGCGGGCGCCTCGTACCGGACCCGGAGACCCGGCAGCGGCCACGTCCCCGGCCACACGCTCCCCACTTCCCATTGGTCGCCGGCGCACGTGGATTGGACAAACGGTCACACTGATTGGCTCAGGAGATATCAATCCAGACCCAGTTGTTCCAATGAGAAGTCAGAGGGCAGGATGTGTGGCTGCAGGGAGTGGCGCATGCGTGTTTACTGCGGATGAAGCTCTATGTACCAGGAGTGTGGGGGCGGGGGCCAGCAGTTGCGAAAGGGCAAGCAGAGCGGGCGAGGGAGTAACTCAGCCAGGGTTCTGCATACTAGATCCATGCTCTGTACAGAGGTTAGTGGCTACTGCCAACCAGTGCCCCCCGCACTGCACATACAGTCACAGATGTCAAGGCCAGAAGGGACCATTGTGGTCATCTAGTCTGTCCTCCTGCATGTGACAGGCCACAGGACTGTCCTAAATTAATTCCTGTTTGAACTAGAGCAGCTACTTGAGGGGGGGGGGGGGAAAACACTGATTCTTGATTTAAAAGTTGTCTAATGAAGAATCCACCATGAGCCTTGGGAAGTTGCTCCAATGATTAATTACCCTCGCTGGTAAAAAAAATTATGCCTTCTTTCCAGTCTGGCTCTGTGTTGGTTCAGTTTCCAGCCATTGGATGTTAGATCTCTGTCTGCTGGATTTAAAAGCTCGTTGTTAAATTTCCATTCCCCATGTAGGTACATATAGACTGTGATCAAGCCACCTCTTAACCTGCTCTTTGTTAAGGTAAGCAGGTTCAGCTTCTGGAGTCTCTCATCTAAGGCACATTTTCAATTCTTTAATCATTCCCTGACTCCTCCCTGGGCCATTTAGGGATTGGGGCAAAAATTGGGGATTGGTCCTGCTTTGAGCAGGGGGTTGGACTAGATGACCTCCTGAGGTCCCTTCCAACCCTGATATTCTATGATTCTATGTGCGGCAAGGGCGTCCCGTACCTGGTGTGCATACGGGAAGAGCAGCAGCGCCAGCTTCTTGGTCACGTAGGCAGTGTCCACAGCGAAAAAATATTTGAGCCTGTTCACGGACATGAACCTGTGGATCTGTGCAGGGAGAGAGACGGGTTATGGAACCAGAAAGGGGACTTGGGACTTACTGTGCCAGGAAGAGCAGGGGGTTGTGCTATGGGGCATAATGGAGGACTAATCACACCAGGCTGCACAAGGAGATTACTGCACTGGGCAAAATGGGATGTGTGTGACAGGGG
The DNA here is from genome assembly GCF_965140235.1 of Caretta caretta. Taxonomy (NCBI): domain Eukaryota; kingdom Metazoa; phylum Chordata; order Testudines; family Cheloniidae; genus Caretta; species Caretta caretta. Next base: position 29,796,285 of record NC_134212.1, on the reverse strand, counting down.
CTTACTGCGCTCGGGGCATCCTGGCAGGACAAAGCCCATCACTAGTCAACTAGTGACACCTCCCCATTCTCCTGTGCGGGCCAGATCCAATTTATAGACAAGAAACTGAGGCAAAGAGACAGGAAGGGAACCCTGGAGTCCTGGCTCCCAGCCCATCCTGGCTGTAATCCACTAGATCCCACTCCCCTACCACCGCCAGGTATATAACCCAGGCTCTTCCCTGACTCCTCTCCAATTTATGAACCTAATTCTTCTTGAATTGTGGACACCACAACTGGACACAGGATTCCAGCAGTGGTCGCACCCCAGGCCCTGACACAGAGGTAACGGAGCCTCTCTTCTCCTACCTGAGATTCCCTTGTTTGTGCATCAAAGGATTTCATCACACTGGGAGCTTATGCTCAGCTGCTTATCCACTATGACCACCAAGGCTTTTTCCAGGGTTAACAGCGACCCCTCTCCTGCCCCTGAGACTGCTGTACATCCCACAGCTCTGTCAGGTACACCTGCAGAGCCAGGAAAATATCAGAAGCATATGAGTGCACGCCTCCCCTACACAATACCCTGGGGAAGGTGCACTCAGCTACTGGCCAATAGCAATTGGTGTGAGGATCCTGATGTAATTGTGGGGAATTGGAACAATAAATACACAGAGAAGCGGAGGAGCCTGAGGCAGCCACCAATGGGGTTTTTGCTGGCCACAGATGTGGGGGATGGGGAGAGTTCATATCTGAATAACAATTTAGCACATTTTTAAAAACAGAGCCTGCAGGAATTAGTCAAATCCCATGGATCACTGGGAGACTAAGCCCATTTGCACCATCTGCACCCATCTGCACCCCAAAGCACATCCCCACTTTGGGCCACTGACTCCCACCCTCTCACGGCCCAATTGGCTGGCCCCAATTGCAGGTGAAGTTATTCGCTACTGGTAGTAGACTCTCAGTGCGTGAAAGTCATCCCCACACTGGTGACTTCAGTGGAGCCTGGTCAATTTCCACCTGCTGAGAGCCTGCCCCAGAGGGGTCTATGTAAAGTGCCAGTTCCTGGAGTCCCAAGATTACAGGGTTTTGAGTAAAGTGACTTGCTTAACTCACCGTCCCTTTTGGACAAGCTGAACCTTCGCCTAATAGCAGGCATGACTCCACAATGCCTGGCTGGAGAGCCCTGACCACAGCACGGGCTGGGGGCTGTATCCAGGATTGCAGGGACTCATCAGTGCTGGTGGAAATCAGCTGAGCAGGAGCTCCCAGTGCCATGCTGTTGGTAGGAGGGTGAATGTGATCCTGGCATGTCTGAGGGACATGGAGCAGGAGCTGGGAGGTGAATCCCCTCTACAGCACACAGCACTGGTGAGACCGAGACTGGATCTTACACCCACATCCAGTTACCATTCTTCCAAAGGCTGGTGACAAATCAAGGGGAGCCTCAGAGAAGAACCACAAGAAGGATCCGAGGCCTGGAGGACCTGCCTTGCAAGGAGAGTCTGGTGGAACTGCATTTAGTTTATCCCAGAGAAGGTACCAAAGGGGCTAATCCTGGCCTTTCAGCACCTCCACAGGGAGATTTCTTGGAGCTGGGGGCTCATTAATATCACAGACTGAGCAAAAGCTGAGCAAGAGCCAAGGGCTGGGAGCCAGCGCCTGACACATTTAGCCTGGAACTGAGGGACACATGTTCAACAGGGAGAGGGGACTCACCCTTGGAACAACTGCCCCAGGGATGGGGGAAGGGGGTTCTCCATCAAGTGAGGTCTTTCAATCCAAACTGGATGTCTCTCTAAAAGCTCAACTCCAGTTTAGCCAGCAGCTCTGGGTGGGGTGCAGGGATCCATGTGGGGAAGTACCCAGCCTGAGTGATTCAGGAGTCAGGATGGAGGATGAGAACAGGCCCTTCTGGCCTTTGAATCTCCCATCCATAAATCCTGTGGCAGGGAGTTCTGCAGCTCACCCACTGACTCTCATGCCAATCTCCAGGGAATCTAGTTCTTTGCACACTGCACAAGGAAGTCTTGCATGCTGCACATGTTCTCTGAGATAGGGGCTCCCTTGCCTGGGCACTGCCCCCTTGTCCTGGCACCATGGGAGCTGCAGGGAGAGATGGAGAGGAGGCCTGGGGGGAGGGCAGTGGAGCCAGTCTCACTTCTCTTACCTGAGCAATGGAGTCCATGGGCAGTCAGGACCAGCCATTCTGCCAGGGGCATTAGGGGGAACTGAATTCCTATCCATCTTAGGGACCATCTCCAAAATGCAACAACATGGGGGTTGGGGCGGGGGAGGGGAAAGGAAGGAGGCATAGTCTGACTTTGGTAATGCAGAGCTGAGACACCTTGCACCCCGAAGGGTATTGGAGAGCAAGGGGAGTGGGGATTGTAGGCACAGAGGGGGGGCAGGAGGCACTGGGGATGGTGTCAGGGGGGTGCAGGTTGGTAGGAGCAGGAGGCACAGATTGGGGGGTTGCAGGATGGCACCTGGGCTGGGGGAAGAGGGTCAATTAGGAGCATGATATGTGGGTCGCACTGAGGGGGTGAGGTATGGGGGTTCCGGGGGCACATGCAGGTAGCATAGGGGGTGAAGTGCAGGGACAGGAGGTGTGGGTTGCACTGGGGGGTGAGGAGTGGGGGTTCAGGGGACACATGCATGTAGGATGTGCAGGTAGCACTGGGGTGCAGGGCATAGGGGGTGCAGGGACAGGGTGGCACTGGGGTTGCAGGGCCCCCGGGTTGAGTGATAGCAGGGGATGAAGGTGGTGCAGAGGGAGAGAGGGGATCACAGGAGTGGGGAATGTCAAGAGGCATAAGGGGCGCAGGGCACACGTGAGTGAGAGCAGGGTGTGCTTGTGTGTGTGTGTGTGTGTGTGTATGGCGGGCAGGGGGGCACACTGGCTCTGGAGCACAGGGCTGCAGTGTAGGGTGGGTGGCACGAGGGGATGGGGCAGAGGGAGGAAGGGGGCAGAGCGGTGCAGGAAGGGGAGGGGTGGGGGCACAGGAGACCCCTGGGGTGCAGGGGACATCAGGGCCCTGGGTTGGGTGGCAGGGGAGGTGGGCACCTGGGTGCACTGGAGGCGGCGGAGGGTGGATGTGGGGGGGCTCTGCCTGGGCGCACGGGAGTAGGGCTGCGGAACCGGGGGCGACGGTGTAGCCGGGGCGCAGTGCTGGGCAGGGGAAGCTGGGCACCGGGGCAGGAGGGAGGCGGCCCCGGCGCCGCGGGCAGGGCCCCGCCGGGGGAGGCGGAGCAGGCGCACGGAGCAATCGGAGCGGGGCGCAGAAGATGCACCAGGCGGGGAGGCGGCTCCGCGCTCGGGCCGGGGCGCGCTGGGTCTGACCCCGCCATGGTGCCCGCGATCCCGGCTGCCGCAGCCCCCAGCAACAGCCATGCTCGGCGAGGGGGCGCTGCCCGGCCCGCCCGCCGCGGGGGACCCGCACCGGGAGGAGGTGAGCGCTGGGCCCGATCCTGGACCCCCCACGCGCAAGGGGTGGGTGCTCTCCCCTCAGGGGCTAGTTGCGGGGGGGGAAGCGCTGCTGGGAACTCCCCCCCCACCCAGGACAGACAGGCAGGGCGTGGGGGGGTGTTTGCGTGTGAGTTGGGGGGTAGGCAGCGTTGGGGGGGGGTGGGAGGTGGGGGTAGGCGGGGCTGGGGTACGGGGAGACAGGCGGGGTTGGGGTGTATGGGGCTGTGGACGTGGGGGTCAGGGCGATTCCCCCGCTCCGTTCCCCCGGCATTTCGGTAACTCGTTACCATGTGGAGGGACGATGCACCGGAATCACCGGGGCTGGATCGGGCCTGGGGGACCCCGTTGGCCCGGGGTGTGGGGGTTGCTGTCGGGCCCGTCGCGGGGAGGCGGGTCGGGTGCCGGGCTCTGCATTGCAGCAGAGCGGCTGGGGCTGGTGGCGGCGTCTCTTGCTGGGGCTGGGTGTGGGGGGAGGGGGAGGGACCGTGAGGGGCTCGATCGGGACAAAGGCAGAGATGGGGGGAGGGCTTGCTGGGGCTGGCATCCCCCCGGGCCAAGCGTGAGGGGGGGAGCCCTTGTTTTCTCCGCCCCCGCCAGTCCTGCAGGGAACACGGGGGGGGGGGTAATCGCAGAGGCAGGAGGAGACGTGCGGGGCAGTTTCGATCCCTGCGTCTCCCCCCATCACATCCCTGGGCCCACCCCTCCATTCCCAGCTCTGGGAGGTTGGGGTCCAGTGGCAGGGAATGGGGGCTGGGGTGTTGGCAACCCCGACTCCTGGGTTCAGTTCTCAATTCCAGGAGAGGCCTGGGGTCTAAAGCAGGGGGCGGTAGGAACCAGGACTCCTGGGTTCTGTCCTTGGGCCTGGGAGGCAAGTGGGGGCCAGGCAGTTAGAGGTGAGCAGAGGTCCAGGACTCCTGGGCTCTAGGCCCAGTTCAGGGTGGGATCTAATGGGCCAAAGCCAGGACTCAGGGGTTCTATACCCAGCTCTGGGAGCGGGAGGGATATAGGGGGTAAAGTCGGGTGGTTAATTTAGCCCTGAGCCTGCCCATCCCCCAGTGAGCTCATTGGTGCTGATGCATCTGCATCCCTAGCCCTGCCCTGCCCCCGGGAGTCCATTTGTAGTTGGCGTTTTGCCTGGTGCCCACGAAATGCTGTTGAGGTGGAAGGCGGGTGGGGGTGGATTAGATGCTCGCTGTGGGCACAGCTGGGCCTTGTGCCAGAGGGGCCATCCCCTTTCCAGCCAAGAGCCTGCTCATGGGCATTCTGACTGGCTAGTGCTGTCTGGCCTGGGCCAGCCCTTTCGATAGTTGGAGGTTGGAGAGCGGGTAGGGGACAGGTGGCCTTTCCTCTCCAGGGGGCAGCAGCTCTGGGGGGACTGGCGGGCGTGGGAGGAAAGGAAACGGGACCTTCCCCTGTTGTGGGGCATGGACGCTGATCCAGCCTCAGGGCGAGGGAACAGGGAAAGGGACCCAGGGCCTTTCCCCACTAACTGTGTTTCTCTCTCCCTGGAGCAGCAGCGCCCCCTCAAGCAGTCCCTGAGCAGCTCCCTGTGGCGGGAGTCACACTGGCGGTGCCTCCTGCTCACCTTGCTGATGTACGGTTGCTTTGGTGCCGTGGCCTGGTGCCACCTGTCCAGCGTCACCCGCCTGGCCTTTGATGGAGCAGCCCGGGGAACCTCCACTGTCTATCACGCCAGCCCCTGCTCCGATGGCTATCTCTACATCCCGCTGGCCTTCCTGGCCATGCTTTACCTGCTCTACCTGGTAGAATGCTGGCACTGCTCTGCCCAGGCCCGGCGCCAGCCCCGGGCCAGCACGGCCAGCGTGCACCAGCTGGTGCAGCGCATGCAGCAGGCAGCGCCTTGCGTGTGGTGGAAGGCGGTGAGCTACCACTACGTCCGCCGGACGCGCCAGGTGACCCGCTATCGCAATGGCGATGCCTACACCACCACCCAGGTGTACCACGAGCGGGTCAACACCCACGTGGCTGAGAGCCACTTTGACTACGCGGCCCACGGCGTGCGCGACGTCTCCAAGGAGTTGCTGGGCCTGGCTGAGCATCCGGCCACGCGCCTGCGCTTCACCAAGTGCTTCAGCTTCGCCAGCGCTCGGGCCGAGGCTGCCTACCTGGCACAGCGGGCACGCTTCTTCGGACAGAACGAGGGGCTGGACGACTACCTGGAGGCACGAGAGGGCATGCGGCTGCAGGATGTCAACTTCCAGGAGCAGCTGATGGTCTTCCCTGAGCCAGGGCGCCCTCCCTGGTTCGCCCGGCACTGGGCCTTCTGGGCAGCCTCGCTGGCGCTTCTGTCCTGGCCGCTGCGGGTGCTGGCCGGGTACCGCACGGCCAACGTGCACTACCATGTGGAGAAGCTCTTCGGTACCGAGGACGGGCCCGGCTCCCTGGAGCCCCCTGGCTACGGCCGCCCCATCCCACGCGTGGCCACGGTGGACATGACGGAGCTGGAGTGGCACATCTGCTCCAACCGCCAGCTGGTGCCCAGCTACTCAGAGGCGGTGCTGATGGATGCGGTCATGGCAGGCGGGGCTTACCTACGGGGCTGGCAGCGCTGCCGTCGCACGCTGAGCAGCAACTCGCTCCCCTCTTGCGGCACCCGGGCCCTCTACGCCCGCCTGCCCTTCAGCCGCAGCCGCTTCTCGCTGGGCCGCGGCATCTTCCGCAGCCTGAGCGGGGGCGGGGCAGAGAGGCAGCCCCTGGGGAATCCACCCTGCTACCACGACGCCCTCTACTTTCCCGTGATCATCATGCGCAGTGGGGAGACGTGCCCCCCACAGGGCACCCCGGGCACAGCGGCTGGGACGCCTCTATGAACTCAGTGCACGGCCAGGAACGTGGATGGGTGCCAGGAGACAGGAGGAGAGCAATGCAGCTACCCCTGGGGAACAACTGAACCCCCTGCCCTGCCCCGGGGACCCCAGTGCTCGTGGCACACAGGCCCTGGCTGAGGTAGAACTAGGGGAGCTACTTCGCAGCAAAACCAGTGTGTGCATTCAGCTCTCCAGGTGTAGATCCAGTCACCCACTGAGGGCTACGGGGTCAGGGCTGGATTCTGATCTCAGCTCCTGTGCGTGGAATTGGATTCCAGAGGTTAGACTGAGCCCAGGGCTGGGACAGGGACATTGACAGGCCTGTGCAAAGGGGGAGCCTAGGGCAGGGGGCAGCCTTCCCCAGATATGCCAGATGTGCAGGAGGGTATGGAGCTTCCTTTGGAGGTGACTGGGGCTGCCCTAAATCCCTGATAGTTGGAGGACCTTGATACTGTGGGTTCGGTGCCTCACCCCTCCCTCCCCGAGGCTGTGACCCCCATGGCAGAGTGAGGCTGGGGGATAGTTTAATTTCCTCTCAAACCTCCCCCGCAGGGTATCTATTCTGCCCTGGCACCCCTCTCTCCCTGAGGCTGTGCCAAGGGGCTGGTGGTTAAATGGTGCATGCCCAGGGAGGCCTGGCTGGAGTGAGCGTGACAGTGAATAAAGGGACACAAACCCACAGCAGAGTCTGGGTATGTGGCTGTGCGGGGGGGGGGGGGGGGGGGGGGATGAGCCAGGCTGTGTGCGCGTGTGCAAGGGGGTGGGGAGTCCCCTGTTGGAGGAGCTAAGCCCAGACTAGGGTACGGCTCTGGTCCTGGCCTGAACTGTGCTGTGCCCGCATGCAGGTAGCCCCCTGCTGCGTCTCAGCACCAGGTGAGAGAGTCCTGTGTGAACAGCCCCCATGCCCCACCCAGAGGCAACTGGCACTCAGCACTGCCCAGGACCTGCAGAGACTCTATTGCAGACCCTCCTGGGGCAGGGCCCTTTAAGAGTGAGTGGCCGTTCCAAGGCCCGGGGGTAGCACGAGCCACTCTGGCAGGAGCAGATGGGCTCAATTGCTCAAGTGCCTTGCCTATGGGTGCTGGAGCCATGAGCTGATCTGCTCTGGGGAATGGAGCGAGCAGTACAGGGCAGCCTGGGAAATGGAGCCAACTGATATAGCAGCCCTGCTGATGCCCCTGACTGCCAGCCTGCAGCCACTGCTATCCCAGCCCTGAGCTCGGCCCCCTGGACTCAGACTTTGGGGCCAGCACTGACTGCAAGGGGCACGTGCCCCCTACTGAGCCCCTGTCCTGCTCCCTCCAGCACAGCACCACCTACCACTGCCCTGGAGCACGGGGGTCAGCCCTCCAGGCCTGCGCAGTAAGAGTGACAGACACAGCTGCTGCTGGAAGCATTAGGGTTTATTGAGGGACTGACAGATGCAGGTGCATCTTGAGCTTCCGCACTGGCTCCATGGGGCCCAGGGCCTGCTTTCCTGGAATGCAGGTCAAACGGTGCAGGGGTGGTGCGGAACAGGCAGGTTAGAGCCCTTAGTCAAGCCCTCACTGAGCCCTATCAAGGCCCAGGGCTTCCCCATCCCTGCCTAGACACTGCATGGCCCCAAGCAGTCCAGACCATTGTCCTGCTGGCTTCAGCCTCTCTGGGAACATGAACAGAGCCAGCTCAGCCCCCGCAGAAGGATGGAGCACTAAAGAGAGGAAATCACTCACTCACTCATGCCAGGGGCAGAGCCAGGAATTGAACCCAGGATGCCTGATGCCCAGCCCACATTCTAACCCATTAGACCCCACTCCCCTCTGGGGCAAAACCCCCAAGAGTCCGTGCTCAGCCCCCGGAGGGGAAACACAGCACCGTGTTCTCGGATGGAGGGGGTGCTTTATACCCCAAAAATCTGCTGGAGATTCATCCTGAAGTCTGATTCGGGGGGAGCCCTGAAGAGCCCCCCGCCCTGCTCTCCCTGCCGCTGCACCTCTTACTCCCAAGGTGGCTTGTTCAGCTGCCTAGCCCCAGTGCTGGGGATGCCGGCGAGGGGCGGGTTAGTGCCCACGGGCAGGGCTGTGTGTGTGTCCTGTGGAGAACTGGGCTGAGACCCTGCAAACATGCCTTACACAAGGTGGATCCAGACCAGAACTGGCACCCCTGGGAGGGGAAAGGCCCCCTGTCTCACTCCCAGACCCGCTGCCCCAGGGCTGGATTGGAGCCAGCCCCCCTAGCGTGGAAAGGGTCCACGTTAAATCTGCTTAACTGCCCTGATGCCCGTCCTGGAGTTTGTGCACTGAGGCTGCAGCTCTAGCTGTTTCTTGCATAAAGGGTGGGGAGGGGGGGCAGATTTACCTGGTGCATGTGTTGGGACGTGGGATGGGGGCGGGTCAGAGGGTATCTCAGCCCCCTGAGCTGTCCATCTTATCCCCAGCTGCCCATGACCCGTTGGTCTTTGCTGCAAACCTGGCACCCCTAATGCCCTGGCTCCTGGCCCTGCCACCCAAGGGGCATTATTCCTGCCCTGGCAGCTCTAGGAGCACTGTCCCGCTTCTGCCCCAGACACCCCCCATTCTGGGAGCCTCTGGAGCCAGAGAAGGGCAGGGCTGGGGGCTGTGCAGCCCACCAGTGCATGCTGGGATAGGACGGCAGGGCCTATGGGCACCACCGCGATGTATACCATGCAGCTCAGCACTGCTGTCTGTACCCCACCCATCTCTCACCTGCTCAGGGACAACTCCTCCTGTGGCTGCCAGCTGGATCCCCCTCTGAATCACAGTCTTCCACGTCATCCCTGGGGGAATCCATGACTCCTGCCTGCCCCAGCCAGTTCCTGGTGTCTGATGGCTGCCGTCGGATCCTTCGGCCTGCTGGTGGGGGGGCGCACTGAGGCTGGGGGCTGAACTGGCCTCCACAGGGAGGGGGCATCACTCGGGCCCATGCTGGCCTGGCACTCAGCCAGGGGAGGCAGGGTGGCCATGCTAGGCTTGGATGGTGAATACTTCTAGAACCTAGGAGGGAAAATCCTAAGTGAGCCAGAGAAATTAAAGCCGCATTAACAGCAGAGGCCATAATAGAACCCAGGCATCCGGAGCCTCAGCACAGCCCCTGATCTTCCAGACACCCAGGAGCTCCTGTACCACCCTCAGAGCCAGGCAGCCTTTATTCCTGTAAATGAAAGGGTCTCACCGCCCCCCCCCCCACTTTCCCCGGTATTGAACTCAAGTCAGCTCACTCCAAAACCTCGGCTGTGTTTGGGCGGAACCAGGAAACCGCAAAGAGGAACATCATAAGTGGGATTCGATTGGTCTTTCAGCCCCCCGGGCTGCTTCCTGCAGCCTAGCGCCCCCCACCAAGCCCCTGCCCTGCAGCCCAGTGCCCCCTACTGAGACCCCTGTGTGTCTCACGGACATCTCCCATCCCCTCCATGCTGAAGGCTGGGGCAGGATCCCATGTCGGACCCCAGGGTGGGCTTGTCCCCTCACCTGTTCTTCGTTGAGGCTGCCCAGTCCTGCTGCTGGTGGTTGCTGAACCAGTTTCTCACATGGATGGGGGTGAGGCCAGTGGCCTGGGACAGGTGGCACTTGCAGGACAGGCTGGAGTCCTTCTGTGTCAGCTCCTGGGGACAGAGATGGGGATGGATGCCAGTGCAGGAACAAGGTGGTGGGGAGTCCCCTGTGCCCCACCTCAAGGAACACGCCCCCCCAAGCAATACATGGTCCCCTACAGAGTATTCCCCATCCTAGGTGGGATCATCTCCTACAGTCTATTCTCTCTTGGGGGGGGTGGTGAGGTGGGGGACAGGATCATCCCCTCCTGTGATGGACAAAGCACATGTAAGTGCCCTTAGCACTAGAAGGGCACTTGTAGTTTTACTATTAATCAGGCAAGCTTCCTTTGAACCGGGCAAGGATAGTCGAGACTCATTTGTCATTAACTTGATTCATATTGCACTTTTCCTCTATCCGTCACAAATAACTCTAAGGCGGCGTGGACGAGCCCTCCCCATCCCCCCAAGGGAGGAACAGACTGTACAGGGGATGATCCCACAGGATAAACATGCCCATTTTACAGATGGGGATCGATGTACAGAGGTGTTACGTGATCTGCCCAAGGTCACATAGTGAGTCAATGGCAGAGTTGAGACTAGCACCCAGGTTTCCTGACTGATGCCCTGTGTACTTAGAAGCAAACGTCATTGGGAACATGAGTGAAAATATGAATTAGGACTGACTGCGCCTAATAAAGCCAACTAAGCCGTGGGTAAATGGCAACAACAATGGGGCTCTCGCGCCCCCTCTCTGGCTAGTCCTCAGAGGTTTGAGTCAGCTATGGTGCTTGCACTTACTGTATTTAGACTGAGCAGCAGAGGCCCATACTTCTCGAGCCAGTTTACTTGCTGTGCGGCTGTCCCCAGCCAGGGGCATCATGTCACATGTGCTTCGAACAGCAGGGTAATGAATATGTCGTGCAAGACCAACACGGACTCCCAGCCAATAATTCCTAATATGGGCCAGATGCTCACGTACAACCGAAAGGAACAGCCCCCCAGTCAGTGGGGGGTACACAAAGGTAGCTTGAAGCACTCCTGGGGCTGCTTTGCCTACACCTTTGGATCCAGGTGATAGGAGCCTGTCCTCCCCTTCGGGTCAAACATGGCAGAACTCCCCTAACATCTGCCATTTTTGTATGATTTTGACCCAACATGACAAAAGTTTCACACCCACTATGCAAGCGTGCTAGGCCACGATGCGTGGCCTTGGCTAGCGCCATGTTTCAGCCTTGGATCCAGATGCCGAATGCTAGCCTAAGCCTAAGCCATAAATCTCTTCCTCGGCCTGCAACAGCTCTGCTTATGAAGTCACATTTCATACCACTGTCATGTGTTGCTTGACAGGGTTTGGCTGTATTTGTGGCTCCCCGTCTTCCACCCTTCTCCCCTGTGTTTCTCCCAGGGGGCTCCCTTCCCTCCAAGTACTTAGTAAAATGCTGGGTTTCCAGGCTCTCCCAAGCTCTTCTCATCCCAGTGCATTAGTACAAAGGAAAACCCAACTTAATGGCACATGCACACGGATGAGGTCCCCAGCACCACTTTCTAAGTAGGGCTCTTGTTCCCGTTGTAAGGCCCCATCCCTTCTGGGGGCGTCTCACTCACTTGTAAGGACTGGGGTTGAGTACTCCACACCACTAGGATACCCACAGCATGCCAGTCGTAGCGCCACTCTCAGGCAGTCTTATTAGACTGGGTCCTAATAATCACTGAGCCACGTGGCTGAGTGAAAGGGTATTTTACGAGGGCCGGCAGGAAAGGGCAGAGGTTGCACCCCCCCGCAGCACAGAGGCTTAACCAGTTACATTTCAAGTGAGCAATAATGGGTTTTCCTTGGGCCAGTCCAATGGAGAGTCAGGGCTCTTCAGGGCTGGGGCCTGGGGTGCTCTCTCCAGTCCTGTCTCTATTCAAGGAAAGAGGAGCTTGCAAGTTTCCAGGCCAGCAGATCACCTAGTGTCTCTCACTGGACCCCTCTGCACTGGCTCCCTGTCCAGCTGCTGCCGCCCCATAAGCTGCCCACAGAGCTGCACCCAGCTGCTGTAAGGCTGGCAGTCACAGCCTGTTTGATGTGTGGGTCTGTGGACAGATCCTGGAGATTCCACTCTGCATCCAGGTTCTCTACAGCTCCTAGCTTGCCATGCGGCCACTGGTCCTGCCTCCCAGATCCTGTTCACTTGCTGGTTCAGGTCATTTCCCCTTACCTGTCCAGGAGGCAGGGCTGATGGGAGTTATGTTCCCCTACTCACCAGCTCCATCACATGTTCTTTCAGGGTGAGCGCCTTCGATATTTATCTTCCACAAGCAAAGGAAAGTTTTCTCACAAATGAGTGATGCTGTCTCTCCCCATCAGTGAGGAAATAGTCATAACAAATCAGCTGGCATGTGTTACACTTTTATATTGCTATGCTGGAGGCTGGGTGAAGCCTTGTTGAAGCTGGTGGGTGTGACAGCTGCCTTTCATTCAGGATAAACGTAAAAAGCAGTTAAGCTCCTTTTGGCAGAAGACAGCTGAAACAACAGGAGCCACTCCCCAAAACACAGGTAACATGCCAGGCCAGTCGGGAGCTGAGCTACGAGGGCCGAGAGGTTTCACAGGGGGGCTGAATGCAAAGGTAGACAGCTGGATAATGTTTTGGTGAGCTGCATGTGTGAGAATAGGTACAGTGGCAACACCACAGAAACACACAGAGAAGGCAGTAGAAAGCCAAGGACAGCCAGAGATGTACTTGGCACATGACCCTGAAAGAAAGCGGAGAGGGGGCTTTTTGGGCAGACTGCTGGCTGGAAAAAGAGGCTTGTCAGACTGAGCAAGGAAACGGTTTCCTAGTTGATTCCTACTGTGGTCAGAGAACCAGCACTTCATGTGCATTCTTTGTACATAAACAGGATTGCCCCACAGAAATACCTTATCCATCATCTATTTCTCCTCTTCACAGAAACAACCCACAAGACCCTGCATGTTGGCTAACCACTTGGGTTGAAAGGGGTAACGCTTTACTAAACTCCCACTGCTGAGAACTGACATGGTTCTTAAGAACATAAGAATGGCCATCCTGGTCAGAGCAATGGTCGATCTAACCCAGAAACTATGGAAAACAAAGTCCTTGGATTTGAGATGCTCGTGTCTCATTTCTGCCGAACAAGCAGCAAAGATCAGCATGCTGCCTGTAATTTACAGGAGTGTAAACTGGGCCCCCAGATTCCTTCCCCTACTTCTACCCTCAAGACTTGGCTTAATGTGGTGGTATCTGGATAGGGCCAAGCTGTAGGGCAACAGAGTATGACTAATTGCCAAAGCAGAGGGCAAATACGTTTGTGGCATTTCGGTATTGGCAGTTCGGGTAGTTTACTCTGTGGAAACAGAAAGCTGTTCTCAGGAAGGCAGAATGCCTGGGTGAAGTAGTAAAGAATCAGGAGGCCCAGATCCTCAAAGGTGTTGAGTCACCTAACTCCCCTTTTCTTTTAATCAGAATTGGGTGCCTAAATACCTTTGAGGATATTAGCCAAAGTTCCTTAGTATTATCTGAGAATCCGACTCATTTTCCTGACTTTGAGCAGTTAACTTCTACATGCTTTAGTCATCTCAGTTCAAACAGGGCCTCACTGAAAAACAGATGCAGTGAACAATTTCCCTGGGTAAATACATGTCAAATTACAGCACCATTAGAAAGTGGGGAGTCAGAAAGGGAACCAGTTCTGATGGGCCCTTGGGACACGCCAGTCAATCACTGAAGTTTTCCTGTATTTTTTTTCCCCTTGTCTCTTCTTCGCGTTTCCAAATCCATGTGGAAATCAAGGATTATTTCCTGTGAATCGATTCTGATTCGGACAGACGATACGAGGGTAAATCTTTTAGTGGTTTCACATGTCACCTTTTTGCTGTGTGGGGTCATTTGATTTTTGATAGCTGATTGGGCAAGTGTCTTTTATACAGATGCTATGTGTTTCTATGAATGAGCTGTTTTAAAATTAGTTATTTTGACCTTAACATTTCAGGGAGCAATTTCTTCCCATCAGATTGCTGGGAAGTAGACCACTTCCAACTGGTACAATAAGAAATTGTACCAAGACATCCCATCACTAGGGATATGTCATCCTTCCAAGCTAGTTTTTGGAGTCACAGAACTATGTAGTGTTCACAAATCCCATTTCCTTGTAACAGAACCATAGAAATTAGAAATGAAATAGACCTACTGCATGTAGTCTACTTCCTTGGCAATGCAGGATTGAACCTCAAACACTCAGGCTTACTTCCATGTTGAATTCAATTTTTAAAAAAAACTCTTTCCTAGCTACCGTGATGCCTGCACTAGCATGGCACCACTATGCCACACCAGGGAGAGAGCCCTTGTCTAATAAACAAGGGTAGCACAAGTGTTCTATGTGATTATGGCAAAGATAATATTTTTGCTCTGGAATTTCTTTTCCATTGCTTCTCAGCTCCCTCTTTCACAACATTCAAGTCAATAGAACTTTCAGGACCAATGCTCAGGTGGTTCAAAATTAGTTAAAAGCAGTTCCAGCCTCCTTAAATATCGCCAAATAACAAAAAGTATTCTGAGAGGCTGCAGAACCTGTTGGTGCCGGATGTTCTAGAATGGGACGGGCCTCCCCACAAAAGATCAAGAGAGATCTCTATACATTCACTCCTCCACAGCCCAGTCTCCTCTTGGCCTCCCGCCCCCCCGCAAGCCTCTCTCCCTGCACCCACAGGAATGTGGTGGTGTTATTTTAAGAGCTGAGTGGAAGTCAGAATTTCTAACATGTCAACATTTGCTTTTGTCTCAAATTGGGACAAAAGTTGAAATTTTTAATGTTTTTGAGGAACCAAAATTCTGAAAATTTTCAATTCAGAAATGTCTAGTGTTTCATTACTACTTTTTTGATAGAAAAGAAAGTCTGACATTCCCAAAATTGAAATATTTAATTTTGGTTTATTGAACTGACCCAGAATGCTTAGTTTTGAATCAGTTCAATATTAAATTGCATTTTTCCATGTCACATTATCTTATGGGAGTTGTAGTTCAGAAGTCTGTTGCCCCCATTCTTCCCTATGGGCTAGGCTCTCTGCCAAGATGGCATCTCCCATAATGCACCCAGAATCATGCGACTCCCATGATGCACCACACAGCTCAATCAGTAGAAAGTCCACATTGCATTATGGGAGATGTAGGTCCCCAGGTATACTGGCCCACAGGAGAGAATTGGGGCACAAACAACAACTCCTATAAGGCAATGCCTTGATAAGGAAATATAGATTAATATTGTGTTGAACTCATTTAAAATGAAACCTTTTCAGGTCAGTTCA
Source organism: Caretta caretta (assembly GCF_965140235.1). Taxonomy (NCBI): domain Eukaryota; kingdom Metazoa; phylum Chordata; order Testudines; family Cheloniidae; genus Caretta; species Caretta caretta. The sequence goes on along the minus strand of NC_134212.1, from coordinate 29,781,167 downwards.
AAAACTGAAATATTCTGATTCATTTCGAACTGACCCAAAATGAACATTTTATTTTGATTTTCCAAATGGAAAGTACAGTTGCTGGAAAATTGAAATTTTCAATGGGAAACATTTTTCCATTTTCCACAAAATCAGAATTTTCCTGTAGAACATTTTGATTTTCCAGAAATTGTATTTTTCCATCACAAAATAATTCCAACAGAAACTTCCCCAATCAGCTCTACTGTTCTGCAATGCAGCCATGTTTGTTAAAGCTGTGTGTAGAAGAGAGAGGATGGCCAGTGGCTGTGCAGAGATGCGCTGGACCAGCTCTGGTTATTTGGACTCAGAGCCTGTAAAGTGCCATCTCTTTCTTTCAGATAATCCAGCTGTGAAAATTAAATGACCAATCAGGAACTCTGGAAAAAAGTTACTAGAATCACACATGACCAAAACAGTGTTATCATCTGTTCCTACATTGCACGTTAGCGCTGTACTGGAGAGGATAAAAACACAACTATCCCACCAGCCATGGCACAGGGGAGACCCGCCTAAGCATGTCTCTCTCCCCCCCTCACTGTTACAACAGACCCCAGAATATTCATGTGAAAATGAGGGTTCCTCCTGTTGCCTGTAGTCAACCAGGTCAGCTCCAAGATCTACTGATGCAGCTGACTTATTTTGTAAAAACGGATACATTTCCAAACATATTAAAAAGGCTAACAAATGCAGGTTGCAGAGTCAAATAAGTCCCAAACGTGGAAAATTAAGGTTCCAAAGCCCCATTGGATTTGTAGAGTTTTTGTATAAGAACATACGAATGGCCCTACTGGGTCAGACCCAAGGTCCATCTAGTCCAATATCCGGTCTTCTGACAGTGGCCAGTGCCAGGTGCCCCAGAGGGAATGAACAGAACAGGTAATCATCAAGTGATCCATCCCCTGTTGCTCACTCCCAGCTTCTGGCAAACAGAGGCTAAAGACATCATTTTCAAAAGAATCCACCATTTCAGCCACCATAAATAGTGCAAAGGTAATTGTTAAAGCATCTAACTTCCTTTATAACCTCCCCCAGAATCCAACCCCTACCCCAGCAAATTCACCCCTTTCCTCAGAAAAATTTCTTCTGCTGAGATTGCTAGAGTACCTGGAAACAGTCCTGGGAAGAACGGAGGAAAAAAACAGCATTTGGATGTTCCTTTTTGGCACAATAGCCCTGATTCAACAAAAGTCTTAAGCACACGCTTATATCTCTCAGAAACTATACGAATCCAAAAAGGGTTTGAAGATGTTTTTTCTTGAAGTCAACATATGCACCCCCTTGCTCAAATGCTTTGCTGAAGCAGGGACTTGTGGCAGGAGGCTTGATTGTGGGTGTTAAGGATCTAAAATAATATCTCCTCTTAACTGTCACCAAAACTAAATTTGCTGTCAAATGAAAGCATTGGTTCTTCCCAGTACCGTGTTCTACTGCCTCTCTGGAATTACAGAGTGACTGTCAGCAATGAAAAAAACACAAAATTCCAAAGAGATGGGCGGGAAAAGCCTTTTAAATAACAAAGCACCATTTTACAAGATGGTAAGTGTAGAACTTTCCTATAAGAGTTTGTGTCTGAAAGAGCCCTACACATTCCCAGTTTTCCTTGTAGCCTCCATTGAAATCCAAGGGTCAGCCTTCCATTTGAGAGCTTCCTATGAAACACATCAGCAGTGGTATCTTTGCCTTCAATCAGTGATGGCTGCAATATTCTTGAACCAGCTCACGTACCATGGGGATTGGAAACCAAGGCCAGGAAAGATTGGGATCTCCTGCAAAGCAGTGCAGTCAAGCATCAGCAACAAGCTACTTGGTGCTTTTACATATTAAATGGCTTCCCTCTAGATCACGGTATCAGACCTTTAGGGGCTGATTTTCGTAAGTGCACATCCAATCAGACAGCATGTTTGAGCTTCCTATTACCAGCTTGCATGTGCAAACACCTTCTGTGTGCAAATTAGACATGCAGTTCTGAAAGCCGGGGCTGCTGAAGCTTTTGATTATATGATGAGTTGACAAAAGTAGGTCAGGTGGATAGATATACCGAGGAAACAATGCGTCCTTCCTTCATTATATCCCTAGATCCATCCCTCCGCTTCTTACATGCTTTGCAAGGTGCTACATGAAAGGCCCGAATCAGTGCCCTGGAAGCCAATAGAAGGCTAATTGACTAACTCTTGCCTTAAAAATCATTAATACTCTCTGCAGCTTCTGTTACCCTTAGTGTAAATCTGATCATGACTGAAACAGCGACACACAGGAGACTCTGGCTGAAGCGGAAGCAACTCCTACCCATTATTCCTTCTCAGCAGTATTTAGGTATTTACTGTGAGTTCATCTCCCCTTGGTCACTACCCCTCTCCCTCCCGCCCCGTGGTGGAACCTGGGTGTGTTTTGAAAGTTTCCTCCTCCGAACAAATCCTATTGTCCTTGTGTCCCCACTTTTAAAGCCCACCTGTATGTAACATTCCAAATCTGCCCCTACAAGCCCTTGCCCAGAGGCATCTTGTTTTTGTTGCTAACAAGTGAGAAGTCTCTGTCTGACAGACAGCTGTCAGTTTTGCACCCACGCTGACTAGACGATTCTGGCTGTTCAAATGCTGGACCCAAAGCAGCATGGTATTCGAGAGGCGGCTATCCAAGGAAGCCACGGTTTAGGGTTAGGCATTCCAGACTGGGAGTGCATTGGAAAGGCAATATAGGCCAGAGATCTAGGGGTGGTTCTCCAGGTGCAGGAGATTGGAGAGCCTCTATGCAGCTCAGGGAAGGCAAGAGGGGAGCTGGCATCAGAACCCAACTCCTGAAGAGTCCCATGGTGCAATGGGCCCCAGAGAAGACCTGCTTTGGGTGTCAGTTTGACAAGTAGCTGCTGATGTTGCCATGTGGATATCAGGTGGTGAAAGGCGAATTGCTACAGCAAGGAAAGTCGCAGGTTTTGTCAGTGGGTGTCAAGAAGGCTGTTGCTTCCCTCTTCTGCCAAGCCGAGGTGAAAGCTCCATTTGGCTCCTCAGGTGCAGTGTCAAACCCAGCTATACCTGTTCTACTCCTGGCCAGAGGATGTTGTGAAGGCCAAGACTATAACAGGGTTCAAAAAAGAACTAGATAAGTTCCTGGAGGATAGGTCCATCGATGGCTATGAGCCAGGACAGACAGGGATGGTGTCCCTAAACTCTGTTTGCCAGAAGCTGGGAATGGGAGACAGGGGATGGATCATTTGATGATCACCTGTTCTGTTCATCCCCTCTGGGGCCAGTCGGAAGACCGTATATGGACTAGATGGACCTTTGGTCTGACCCAGTGTGGCCATTCTGATATAGCCAAGCATGCCAGGCACTTGTTCTCCGCTACCGCTAATTAATACTTGGCATGTGCATAGAACGGCTTATGAAAAGATCTAAGTGCTTAACCAAGGTAGGTAGAGCCCTTCCTCCCATTTTATGGAAGGGGGCACAGCAAGGATAAGTGATTTGCTCAGTGTCACGAGGCGAGCCAAAAGGTATAGTTGGGAATAGAACCCAGGCCTCCTGTTGGCCACACCCAGTGCACCAACCACTACCCCTCACTGCCTCAGTGGGTGCTGAACTGTGACATGAGTGTAACAGGAGGCTAGTCATTCTCAATGCCACTTACGTATCACCTGGAAGAAAGTACCGTTTGACTGCCTTTCCCCAGGCAGAGCCTAAGCCTTGTGTTTTAGTGCTGGGTTTGTAATCAAGGCATCTCACGGTTTCTCCTTTTTCCATTTGCTTATGTAAACCCTGAAATGTCCACTCTTGTGTACACGGTTCTTGACTGCATTTGTGAGACTCAGGGAGAAAAGCATGAATGAGCAGTCTCATCCTAACACTGGGCTGCATCCAGTGAGACACATTGAGCCCTGGGAAACTACTACCAAGGCTGGCGGTAGCAAAACAGAACCCACACCTAACCGGAAACGTCTGGGAGTGGGTTGCTACATCCAATACCTATTTGTGTATATACCTCGTGAGTCTGGTGGGATATGAGGGGGCTTTTCCAAGAGCCCTGCTTTTGAAGCCAGTTCCTGATGCAGAACATTTTAACAGTTAGAGTTGGAGCCCAGAGGCTGAGTAGCTGACGGGTGTCATTTCCTGGAGCCTAACTCGGGCAGCAGGAAGGGTTTTCAGCTGGAACTCGAGCCCAGGTACATCAGCTCCATGGCTAACATAAGGGGGAACATTCAGCTTGCTCTGCACAGGGTGGAGACACTGAGGACACCAGGTCCCTTAGGAAGGCACCACTCAGGAAACCGCTTGTTCTTTGCAGGGAATCCCACGCAGCGGATCAGATGGGATGAGCTCAGCTATTCGTCTCCATCTGGCACTTTTTAGAACATCTCATTTCCTACTGTAATAAAAGCAGCAAATGTGTGAGCCACACTACAGAGCTCCCTGGTCTGAGCAGCACCTTGTACAGCAAACTAATGCCAGGAGGACTCTGCAGAAAAACTAGGGCTCCACCAGCATTCCCAGCCAGCCTGCTACAGGAGTGTTAAGAAGCTGTTTGTAGGGAGCTCCTGCTCTCCCAATTAGGCAGGGGCTCGTAGGCCAGGGGCTTCCCTTCAAGAATTCTGAGAAGCCCTGCTCAGCTCAGAGGGCCAAGCAGGAGTGTGACGGACTAAAGAGGGTTAGACCACAGGGACGCTGCTGCACGCCGCACACAAGGAGGAGGATAACCAAAGGCTTACAAGTGGTCATGCAGTGGGGAAGGCCCAGTCCTTGGAATGTCGCAGGAGCTGGCGAAGCCATTGTGGAGAGCACCCATTAAAACTGTAAAGAATAAAAATACCCAGCCAGGTTACCATGCAGTGATGTGTTGCCATACTCACTGGAAAGCTGTCATGACGGGAAGAGCAGGTCTGTGAGATACATACTTGTCCTGTGTGGAGTGTGCCGGCTATTCCCATAGTTACTCCATGGAACTGCATAGGAAGGAGTTTCTTATTCACTGTGCTTGATGGAAGTGAAGAGAAAACCAGCTAGAGGCCAAAAATCAGAAGGGAGCCATAAGAATGTGTCTCAGACCCTTTAGTCTTCAGCGAAACTCTTACAGAATTATTTACACCAACCACCCATGTGCAAGGGAGTCAAAGCGGATCTAACATGCAGACAAGCCAGCAGCAGGTAAGAATGTGTAATTTAGAAGCAGCCCCCACCATCTTACAGCTTCCTGGTGTGCGTCTCAGATGAGCTTTAATTCCCTTACACCTGGGCAGAATAGCGAAGTGTCAGGATCACACACCCAGTCCATTTTGGAGCTATGTTTCAATTCCAGCGTAGCCTACAACGTGGTTATTTGCAATGCGGCTTCTGTTAAGACTTTTATCCTGTAGGACATGGAGGTGTTTGGCTTTAATGGTTTATTGTGCCAGGGTATCTAATGCAGGCTGATTTAAATGAATGGCTTGTACCTTCCGTCTCCCCAGACTGTCCCCTATTCCACAGATTCTTTTCCCTCCCGCAGACGTAACGCCTTGCGGCTTGGATTTCAGGGACCTAATGGCTTGGAGAATGATGGCAGCAAAAGGTTTTATTGTTGAGAACTGAACTTTGGAAAAGACAGGGCAGGCGACACCACTTCCCCACACACCATGCCCAGATGCAGCCGTGTGAGAGGAGATGACAACGAGTGCAAAGCATGTGGAAAATGGGACTGCATGCTTCCATGGTGTGACACATGGCCAGAAAGGGGTTAAGCACCCTGCAGGATAAATTACCCAAATTCAATCTTTAGGGACATATTGGTAGATGATGTTTGTGTTTTTATGCATGTACATACATATTGTTAGAGGTTAACAACGTAATCAAACCATTCTGGTCTATACTCTGTTCATCTCTCTTTGAAATGTATAGCAAATCACCTGTGAATGGTGGAAAACAGGCAACTGCCTTATGCTAATCCCTGTAGCTAATTACTGGTGATGCTTAGGAAATAGGTCTACCTCAAAGTCTCCATGATTGCCTATTGTTCACCTAAGGACTCTGAGCTGTCAAAAGAAGGCCCGGAACTGTATAAAGATGTCTTGGGTCCTGAAACTTTCTATCTCAGATCTGCTTGATGCTTCATGCAGGGGTAGCTTAAGTCATAAGACTGAGATCTCCAGTCCCATCTGGATCACCCTGAATATGAACACTGGACTATAACCTATGGCCTAATTCTGAAAGAACGCGTTGCAACTACAAAGCTCACCATCTCCACTATGAATCTGATCTGAGAACTATACTCATGTCTGTATGTACATTGATCTTTTAACCAATACTTTTTGTCTTTTCTTTTTTAATAAATTTTAGTTTAGTTAATATGGATTGGCTGTAAGCGTGTATTTGGGTAAGATCTGAAATATTCATTAACCTGAGAAGTAATATGTCCGATCCTTTGGGATTGGTAGAACTTTCTTATATGGTGAATACGATTTTCAGTACTCCTCATCATATTTGACTTGGGTGTCTGGGTGGAGGCCTGAGGCTGGGTTGCTTTAAGGGAACTGTATTGTTGGCTTCTGGGTACCCAGTAAGATATTATAGAAGCCGTTTTGTGCTGGTTTGGTAAATCTAAGTATTGGAATATCCACCAGCTTTGGGGATTGTTTGCCCCATTCTTTGCCATTGACCCTAGCTGAGTAACTTCAGTGAGGCTCCCTGGGACCCCGGTCACACACGGTATCAGAGAAGAGAAGGTGAAAGGTCAGGGACTCTAGTTAGAATCCAGACAGGAAGCAAGTGCATAACAGCTGGAGTGTGGAAGAGTTTGGGGCTACCAGCACTCTTTAGCCTTCCCCAGTGAGAGCACTAGAAAGTCACCCAATTGCCACGCACTTCAGTGGCTATCTGCAGCCTCATGAGATAAGTGCTACAAACTCATTTCTACATCACCTCCACCCAGGGGACAGTCAGAAGCGGTCTTCAGTGACTCAAGAAAGAGAAATCACCCACCACATAATTTTAGCATGTTCTCTGTTGAAGGCACTTTTAAAGTATTTTACGAATTGCTCCAGTTAGTGGCTCTCTCTCGGAACATTTTTAGATTTAAAAGTAGAAGAGACCTGACACCTGTATTTACCTCTGTCAAGAAAATGCAGCTAGTCTATTCAAAAAAAGAAAAAAGCCAAGTAACAAGCTTATTCTCCAGCAAAGTTCACTGTCGATTTCTCTTACTGAATTTCACCAGTTTTAAAAAAAGAATATTATCTTTATGAATTTCATTTTGTGACTTGGAGAAATATAAATGGAACTGGTTCTCATTCTAGTAGAATTGGAATAAATATGCCTATTTTTGTTTTTTGAAAACTAAATTAAATTAAATTATGATTCACTCTAGGAAGCAAAAATAATGTGAAAGTCAGGCCTCTGTGGGGGTGTGTCAGGCATTTGTTGCCCCCTGCTGGAGCCCTGACACCTTGGCCAACCCCACCCAAAGGTGTCCTTTTGGGGAAAAAGAGCAGTGAGTTTAGACCTCCAAGAGCTGCCTAGAGAGGCCAGCCAGGATCAGCTGTGGGCAGAACTCTGGGAGAATTGGTCTTCCAGCAGCTAGAAGAGCGGGGAGCAGACAGAAGCCAATCAGGGCCTACGAGGCAAGGTAAAAAGGGCTGGTGTGGCTTCCTTCAAGTCACTTGGACTAAGTGAGCTGTTCTGGGTGAAGCAGGAACGGGAAGGCAACCAAAAAGCCCAGCCTGGTCGGGGCCTAGCTCTGAGTGCACCTTTCTGACTGAGTCAGCGAAAGGCTGTCTGTTTACATTGTGGAATGCAAAGCCCAGGTGGCCTCGAGCTGAATACCAATCTGAGTGCTGTAACGTGATAAAGAGCTTGCTTGTGAGATGCTCGGCTGGTGCAGGTGAAGCCGGGGCCTCACCCCTTCTCCTCTGCAGATTGCTCCTAAGAGCTCAGATCTGAAATCACAAGAGAAGGGAACAAAATCCTTTTCCCCCAAAATATTTTTCCTTTATTTTGCATAACATTTGTGTTTCCAGCTATAAATAGAAAAGCTTAGAAAGATGGTACAAAATTGTGCAGAGTGGACCAGAGCGGTACAGAACTTCTCACGTTACATCATTTCACATCCTCCTCTTTGTCCTCCTTAGCTGACGTAGGCCCTTGTGCTTGGCACTGCAGCTGAGCTGGTCCCGCATCAATCGGTGGCATTCTCATTGTCAGAATCTAAAAAACAAAACCGCCACAGCAGATTACAGACCCATCATGTACTATAGGAACTAAATCTTCATTAGAAGGTGCCTGTCTGCTGTGGGCATTTTAGGTGTCTTATGGAAGCAGAAGTCAATCACCCAAGAGAAGAATGACAACGTCCATTGCAGCATGCTGAAAGCTCTCTCAAATGCCAGGATATTTTAAAGCTCCTGTATAGAGGGCCATTCAAGCACATCTAAGCCATTCAATTGGGACCCAAGGTTCAGGGTGCAACCTTTCCCCTAACTTCTATATCACAATGGCCAGGAGCGTTCCAGTCCCTCAGGAGGTGGTGATGGGGGAAACCAGAGAATGTGTCCAGAACTGGTGTCAGTGGATGGAAGGAGAACACTGGATGGAGATTTCTTATTGTACGAGGGAAGTGAGTGGGAATCTGGGACGTGCTAAAATGGTTGTTTGTTCTGAGTCCTGAGTTATCACCACAGAGATCTCGGTCAGCTCAAAGCAGCAGGAACAGCGTCGCATGTTACTGCAGCATGATTCGGAAATGGCACTTTTGCATTGGTGGGGCTACCCATGAACAAGGGGCTTCCTTGTTCCATGCCAGGTTTGGCAGCATTGTTTGAATTGGCCCTAAAGAAAAAAGGCCAAGTCCATGGCCCTAAGAAGACCTGGACTGCAGAGAAGGGGATAAACCAGGCTGGGAGAACACCGGGTCTGAACATCATCCTACAGGCCCTCCTACCTTCACCAGTGCAAGAGGGCGGGTAGGACACAATCAGTTCGGTAGGGCCCTGGCACCAAGTTCACGGAGCTTTAAAATGTCATCTTCAAAACAAACTCAAAGCATGCACCTACAGGCGAGCACAGAGCAACACACAAGCAGAGACACCTTTCTCCACTCCCTCGTTGTGGTTCCACATATTCTGCGTTAGCTAGAGTCACAGATCAACCCTTTTTGATAGCCTGCAGCGAAGTGCACTGAATTCCTCCCGTCTATATCACAGAGACATGCACCGGGGTTATCAGAGCTGCAAGCACGTTTGGTTTATACAAGGCACAAAGTCTGCTGGGCTCTTTCAGTATAAAATAAGACTGATAGCTCTCTCTAAGACTGTAGGCTCTTCAGAGCAAAGGAAAGACAAAAGGATAAGGGGGAAGGGCGTACTGTACAAGCAGAATGATTCTGTTGATGTATGGTATGGGTCTCGGTTCCCATGGTGTTTTATATTAAATCCACTCTCTCCTTTCTCCCACCCATCACTTTAGCTGCTCTGACCTGCCTGGACATGTGTCACTAACCCACTTTGAAAAGTAGTAAAAGCTGCCTTGACTGAGACTGACAGTCATTCTTCCATCTGCTTCTGATCAAAGTCAAATTCTGCCTGGACTTGGATTCACCGCAATACCTGAACAACTTCCCATTAACAGTAATTAATGCCACTTTTCATCCACAGAGCTCAAAGTGCTTTAACAAAAGGTGGGTGAGCATTATGTCCATTTCACAGACAGGGAAACTGAGGCACTGGGAGGTTATGGACTGGCTCAAAATCACATAATGAATCAGTTGCAAAGTCAAAAACAGAATCCAGACTTCTGCTCAAACAACTAGCTGAAGCCTATCCCACATCTCTAAGGACACTTCTAAATTCGGAAGCCAGCCAGAAGTCCCTACAGGACAGAGACTGAGACCTCAACATCTGACTACATCCTTATTAAGTGCATAAAGGAGTACAGGTAATCCAGTAACCCAAACCTTGTGCCGGGTGGGAAAAGGAAAAAAAATGATTTTATTTCCCACAATATCCAGTTGCCGCTGACAGCCTGGATGGAGAAGGAAGTAAACACTGAAAAGGGATCTTAGACGGGTTCTTGAAGAAGCTATCAGCCCTGCAAAATAGAAGACGAAATCCTGATAAATGATTTTTCACAATGTTTGTCCTGCTCAATATACATTGCTCTTCACCAGCATGTGCACTTCCTGTTTGGTTAGCCCACTGCAGAGTGGCCTTTTCCCCATTTCCTACACATCTCTTTGGCTGGCAGGCTGGGTTAGACCAGCATTCTGTTACAGCAGAGGGCCCCAAAGGGGGTGTGGAGGAATGTTTGGGGGGGCGGGGGGGAGGGCAGCGGCGCGTGGCCCGGTGTGTGGCCCGGACCAGCCCCCATGTTGATGCTGGAGGGGAGGGGAAGGGAGTGGCACTCATCTCTGCTCCTGGCCTCGACTGCTGGCCCCGTGCCTGAGGCCCAGGTTGCCAGCCATAGCTCACAGCCAGGGCTCCATTCTCAGCCCCGTCCCTGCCCCCAGGTGCGGCCCCAGCATTGGCCCCCTTACTCCAGTCCATGTCCCCCCACCCCTCCCGAGCCACGGCCCCCACTCCGGGCCCTGGGGGGGATGGGGCAGACAGCAGTGTGATGTGACCCTGAAAAGTTTGGGGAACACTGTGTTACAGTCTCTAACTGACGATACGGAGATTTATCAATGTGTTGCAATTGGGTACATTAAAAACCCAGAGTCTGATTTTCCACTGCCATGCGGAGTGTATGGTGAATGAGCAAGAGAGAACAGGTCCACTGGGTTTACATGCACGGCAAAGCTTTAGTGAAAATTGCATTTTACCTTATCTGCCCCAGATCATTCTTTAGCAGAAAACACTATGCAAGTAACTCAGTAAATACAAAAAGAAAAGGAGGACTTGTGGCACCTTAGAGACTAACCAATTTATTGGAGCATGAGCATCTGATGAAGTGAGCTGCAGCTCACGAAAGCTCATGCTCCAATAAATTGGTTAGTCTCTAAGGGGCCACAAGTCCTCCTGTCCCTTTTGCGAATCCAGACTAACACGGCTGCTCCTCTGAACCCTTCAGTAATACAGACTGTTTCCCCAGTTTTGTACTTGGACAAAGACTTGAATGGTATTTTCTACTAAAGAATGATTTGCAGCACATATATTTATTGAGCCTTTAAGGCTGAAATGTCTCCCAAGCTGAGCCCCACTACAGGGCGTTCTGAGAAAGTAGGGCAGAACCACCAAAGCCCAGCCCTGCGCTGCTAAAGGCCCCACTCCCTTATGCTGTAAGTTTCTTCATGCCTATCAACAATCTCAGGGAAAGACGTGGGTACGGGAGCCATTGTGGCAGCTCAGTACTGCAGGTCTGATCCAGGGGCTGGAGGCAGACCTCATGCTGCACAGCGGATTGCAGTGCATAATTCTTCTCAAAGGATGGAGGATCTACCCTGGAGATTTCTTATCCCCAAGAGATCAGCGGGGCCCTCTCGAACGTGGGACTATCCTAGCATGTTGAATATACACTGGTGAATCCGTCTGCCAGCAAAGTAAACGAATCCAAGCTCCTCTCACCCCTCCACAAGCGTTGAAATCACCAAGAAGAATTCACAGGGGCTTCACGGTTACAACCGAGCACTGCTGGAAGCTTCCCTGACATGCCCAGTGTTAGGGTATTTATCAAGAAAAGCCTGAAGACTGACTATGCTTTGCACATAGAAGATCCAAATGCTTCAAATGCTCAGGCCTCCAGATTCCAAGTCTGGAAGTCATTCTAGGAGAAAAATTCTAACATTCAAGACAGGATCTAAAAGAGGATTGTCACTAACTCACGAAAGCTCATGCTCAAATAAATTGGTTAGTCTCTAAGGTGCCACAAGTACTCCTTTTCTTTTTGCGAATACAGACTAACACGGCTGTTCCTCTGAAACCTACATTACAACTGGCACTCTGAAAAAAGAAAGAGGGACCAGGAAGTTCAAAAAATGAGGCCAAGTTGTTATCCAGCCAGGTTTCTAATGCTGTACATGCTAGATCAGACAGACTATCCAAAATCAAATCCCAGATCCATTATTTACAATGGATTTATTTGCCAACAGCACCTTGAATAGTTTTATAGCACATCCAAATCCCTTTTAGCACCAAGTTCTTTGATTACTGACACCAACCTCTTTGGGTTTATCAGGGCTAGCACGTCTTTCTCCTAACTTCAGTGAGGAGAGAATGAACAAGGATCAGGGTCTAGAACTTGATCTCCTGGAACAGAAGAGGAGTTATTTATCGGCCTCTGCACATGAAGCTGTTGACACAACAAAGCCGATCAAAAAGTAGCCAATGAGATAATTGCTCACACCAGGCCTCATCTACACAGCCTCAAAAATTTCACATCTAAGCTCATCAGGAGTCAGACTCAAGAATCTATGCTAGGAAGTCATTTTAGCTGCCTCAGACCCATTCAGGAGCAACACCACAGAAGGCCCAGAATAGCCATGGCCCTTGTAGCTCTCTAGAGAGCTGTACCACCCTGGCTTCATAATTGCAGGCCAGAGTCCAGGTTAAAAAAAAAAAAAGTATAAAAAAATCTAAGATTAGAAATAAAAGACTCAATAAATAATATAGAACATACTAGAACCAAATGCTCCCAGCACCATCTGGTCAGCCTTGTTTGTCCCTTTGTCAGCTCCCCAATCACACAACAAGATATGCATCCCCTATTGACAATGAAAACATTTGTGTGTACACACAACTGCCTCCTATGCAGAGAGACTTACTACACAATTCATCACACACAAACTACTCCAACACCCAGCATCTTTTACCAATGGTGCTGTAAGTCTAGGGTTTAAAAGGGAAGGAGGATGCAGGAAACCTTACAAGTTATTATTTAGGTCTCAGCCATGAACTATTTAGTTTGTGACCCCTACCTCATGGCCAATCGCTTCAATAAGAAATACCCAACTGACCTCAGCGGGAGGGCAATGATTCAGGAACTCTGCAGGTTTTTGCCATATATATTAGTTTACAAATGGCACCTGAACCCTGCTGGACTAGACCTGGAACCTCTGCTTATTTTGAGAAAGAAAAATCACATTGGACTCAAAGCTTTGAAAAACTGGGAAATCCGATTAGAACTTTTCATGGGTGACTTGCAAAGATGCTGGAAGGATGGTCACTATTCTATTCAAACACCACCTATGTACAAACACTATTCGGGGGTTTCAGTCCTAGTCTGTGGGGTTGGTTTTGTAGGTTCAATACATCCCATTGTTTTCTCCAGTGAGAATACTGCACAGGAGAATCTTTACCTTGCCGAGATAGGGGAAATTTAAGTCTCCAGCAATTCAACAAATCTGACCCCATGGGTCTCATGCTTGACACCCAGAAAATGAGGAACACAGCTACCACCTATGAAGTTTGGTTTAAGTGACCTGCCCAGCATCACATAGGATCTTAGTGGCAGAGGCAGAATCCAGTTATCCAAAAGACCATCCGTGCTCTTCCTGCAATCCCCTGCCTCGTTCACTACACTACTAACAACCTCTAACCTCACTCCTTTTCCTGTTTTTTCTTTCATTGTCTCCAGTACTCAGCTGTGGCCTGGGCTTAGTGGTTCCTCCCCCTTCGTTGAGGGGTAGACCTTCAGTCTTGGGCAGGTCTAGGCCCGCCTGTCCCAGTCCTGCAAATAGTACACAACTAGCTTTTGCTACCAATGAAGCAGGGATCCTACAGACGACAGCCTGATTCACTACACAAACCTGGCTCATTCTTAGAGCAGGTCCATCAAGTGCCCTAAATGAGACAGGTGTCTTGTGGACCAAAATAGGATGTGACCCTGTAATGAAAGCCTGTCATAATGAAAACACACAAGGGAACTGAGTTAAAGTTGCACAGCCAACTTAATTATGGCATTTGCTAACTGCTGAGTGCTTGACTTTGCTGCTTTTAAATTTTTAAACATGTTATCTCCTAAGCTTCTAGAAGCTTAAACACTGAAAAAAACCTTCTATCACAGGGATCCATGCTGGCCCTTCACATGGGACCTCAGCAGGATTGAGCTCTTTAGTTCCATGGCACATTCTCTACCATAGGAACTAACAGAGTAACTGGTCGCAGTAGAAGGCTATTATCTTCTATGTTGTCCTGGCATGACAGGGGGATAAGGGAGACACTATGCCAGTGAGGTTCAAGGATACTTGCTAGACAGCAGAGGAATGGTGAGCATAGGGATAATGGGTTCCCTCCCAGGGTCTGTAAGGGAGTGGTCTCTTAGTGGGCAAAGATACTTCTGCTTCTAACCCCACCTTTCCAGTTCATGACCCAGTCACCTGCCCTACTCGTATCTCCTCCAGCTGCTGCCCCAGGTCTCCCAATGATTCCTGCTTCCCTCACTTGTATACTCCCCCCTCCCCCAATATCTTCTGTCCTCTCTGCTCCTGCCCTGCACTCCCAGCTCCTATTCCTTCTCCCTTGCTTCTCACCCCTTTGCATTTGGGTCATTCGGCTTCCTCCTCCTCCTTGCTGCCTGGGCACCGGCAGCAGGAGCACGGAGAGCATGGAAGAATGTCTCCCTGCTCTTAGTCATGGTGCCTGGCACCCCCATTGCAGGAAAAGCCTGCTCAGCCCCTGCAGCCCTGGATGGAGCATGCTCAGTCACTCTGTGGGGATGACAGATGCAGAGTCTGGTCTTGAAGGAGGAGCTGTGCAAGGATGGAGCATGCTCAATGCAGATGCAATCTTCCAAGAATTTAGTTGCCAAACAAAGCTCTATGGTGCATGTGCAAGCAGATTTTTCAGACGTTTATAATTTGGCCAGATTTGGGAATATTTTCATGGGAATGACAAATGGCACATTCCTGACACCAAGGGCAAGCACCCTGCAAAATGTAGGGTCTCTGCTCCAAAAGATAGAGACACTAGAGTTTCTCAACAGAAGTGTTGAAAGATTCCCCACCTCACCACCCTCCTCCTCTGGAATGGCTGAGCTGCTTTATCCGAAACTTTTTAAAAAAGTTCAATTGTAGGCACACATCCAGTATGGAAAATTTCAGCCTGATCAGTTTAAGTTTGGCAAAATTATAAGCAACTGAAACCAGGGGTTTATAATGGAAAATGTCAGATAACCTTAACTATAGGCGGCACAGGTGATGACACTCACACTCAGTTACCTTTTCAAAGACCTAATATAAACATATGCAGCTAGCTAGAAACATTTGAGATAATACAGACATATTCTCTTGATTTCCCCCACTACACTGAACTGGTGGGAGAGCATTAAGCTAACAGAGACAAAGAATGATTTTTGAGCAGCTACAAGTTGCATGTACAGAGAGCATATCCAATGGTTGGTACCCACAGAGGAGTCTTTTGAAGTCCTTATAGCCTCTAAAAGCTGGGCACATGCCAGATTTGGATCCCCTTGTTGACAATGAATAGTACCTGGCTTGACGAGCATTATCATTTATTTCATTGGAATGACTCAGAGCAAGAGACTACTCGGCATGAGGAAAGACAGCAGAATTTAGCCCAAAGTTAGTAGCATGAAGGATCTCAACTATGGTGATTTATCTGGAGATCAAAATAAAGGATATTTTAATGAAACTGTCAACTTCTATCTCCACTACTCTGCATCCCTCTCACTAGTTAAGAACGGTCGCTCAGAAATGTACATCACAAATGACTTTCAAAGCACCATTGTAAAGAGTACGTTCAGGAAACAATACTGCTGTGTATGCCTCACACTCAAAATTCACTTCTTTTTTCAAAATTCAACACTATTTATAAGCACAGTATTACTGACGCTTCTTGGACACACAATAGATGACTGTATACATATATTAATGCAGCAATTACTCACTCTCTCTTGTGTGTTGTGGGTCTGGAAAGAAGAGACTGAGGGTAGCCAGAGAACTCCAATCCCTAGAATCATAGAATATCAGGGTTGGAAGGGACCTCAGGAGGTCATCTAGTCCAACCCCCTGCTCAAAGCAGGACCAATCCCCAATTAAATCATCCCAGCCAGGGCTTTGTCAAGCCTGACCTTAAAAACTTCTAAGGAAGGAGGTTCTACCACCTCCCTAGATAACGCATTCCAGTGTTTCACCACCCTCCTAGTGAAAAAGTTTTTCCTAATATCCAACCGAAACCTCCCCCACTGCAACTTGTCCATATTTTAAAACTAAGAAAAATTGAACTCAGGAGAGTCTCGGACCTAATGTCTGCCCAGCTCACGTACATAGGGCAGTTGAAAAATTGAAATAGATGCACTAAACATCTGGTCTACAGTTACTCTCCTCCTCTCATCTCTGCAATGCAGTCTGTCTGAGTGAGAGAGTTTGGCAAGAGTGTGCATGGTGCACACAGTTAATACTTCAGGGCTGATTTTCATCGGTATATTGTCACATTTACATGATCACAGGTTGAGTTACAAGGGGAGCCTTGGTATTTCATCAGGGGAGATTCACTCAAATTCAAGTGTCTCTTCCCACCATCTGCCTAGCTCTGGTAGCCTAATGGCCATCTGCAGTGCTGCAGTTCACTTAAGACAACCAATTGGAACATCCAGTTGGGTTTACTTCCCAGTCTATGTGCAACGTAGCACCAGAAAAATTGAGGCAAGAAATGGCTAACATGACTGAAGAGGTGTGTGCTGTGCAGACTCTTTCAGCACAGTCTCACTTCCACTGCTACATACCCTGGGACAGTGGCAATTACAGGCAGCAGCCAAGACCTGGGAAAGGCAGCATTTGCACCTTAAAAGCAAGGAAAGGAACCGATGGCCTGGGTAGGGAGGTGGAGGACAGCTGTCTAGTGCAGTTAGAGAACAATCTGTTTCAAAGTTTTAGGAAAACACTAAGTTTGTCACACAGTTTTCAAGCACAAAATGTTTATTTTTCTTCTTTTTAATATATACAATCTCTGGGGGATTTTAGTGCCACTGACTTTGTCAGTATACAAGGGGTGGACTATACATCAGGCAATCGCAACAAACTGTGAGATCCAGTGCAAGCTGAAGGAGAAATGATGTGAGAACATATTTTCCATGTTTGCTCAGGAAGCATACAGACATGAATCTAAAGAAATTAATTAATTAAAGATACATGTTACAGAGAACAGAAATCTCTTACTACAGTAAGTATTTTGCCCAGGCAGAAGACTCTGCATCATGGTCTACAAAATTCAATTCTAACTGAATCGATGGAATAATATATTTAAAGGGTACAAACAAAATAATGTAGACAGTTATAATGCTCAAAGTACAACAGAACTATATAATTCACAGCTTGGCAGCACAAGACATCCCCACCCTTTGGCAGGTAATATAAAATGTCATTGCAGTAAAGAAATCTAGAGCAGTGTGCCTTCAAATCTGACCATGTAATGTTTTGTTACCAGTGCCCATAATGATTTCCCTTAGTGTGTTCTGTTAAAATGAAACTTAGCATCAGTACATCAGTTTTAGTGGTTACCTTGTGCCTTTTGACTGAGAGGTGAAGATGCAGATTCTACGCACAGTAAAATGGACAAAAAGCATCTGTCAAACAGAAGAGAGGTGTCTTTGCTACCTACAATGCAAACTTAATTAAAATTGAAAAAAAAAAAAATTCAAACAAACCGTGTTCAAACCCCCAAAACCAAAGGATTCACTGTTCACATAAGAAAAAAGAAAAATAAGAGCTTCACATTTCATTCCATTTCAGTGCAAGTACTGTTAGCACTTCAGTGACAAAAAATATTGTTCTTAACCAACACTGCTGTCAGAATTGAAGGGAGAGTACACGCAAGTACTATACTTACATACTTCTTATAGCAATCTGGAGATGGGTTGTCCTATAATCAAGATTTCAGTTAGATTGTTCATTGATGAAACATGCACGGATTTGTAATTTAACTGAATTAAACAAGCCCGTTGGGGGAAACAAAATGTAATCAATTTGCTGCTGAACTAAAAGAAAGCAGCATTTGCCTGCCTGCTCCCTGTAACAAAAGTAAGTTGTCATCTGCAACAAATATACCAACAACTGCATAACAGAAGGAAATGCACTGCCCAAAGCTATTCCCTATACTTATGTACAACGTTCTTTCATTGTTCTTGTAAATGCTTCTATTTTAAAATGCATATATTTCACTACTCATTGTACAAATGCAAATGGATTTAGATCAGTGTCTCAGTCAAACCAATCTCACCTTGCAAACTTCTGAAAAGCCTTAAAACATTTAAATTCAACCCACTAATTAAAATAAAAGCATTTACAGTAGAAAATGGAACTAATCAAGAGCTTCAATTGTAAACCTTCAGTATTTTCGCAAATAAAAAAAATAAAAATTTAAACTCACAAGCAGATTGTAAATAAAATACACCTTTCAAATATTTTTACATCTCTTTCCAGCTGCGACTGAAAAGCTTAAATTCAAGGCACTGTACTCCTGCAAGGGTTAATACAATTTTGTAACCTTCAATTCAAGTATATTAACTTTAAAGACTGCAAGTGTAGAACACGGGAACACAAGAGAATAAAGTGTCTTTAGCAAGGACATTTAAGCAAATATTGCCATAACAAACCAACTATCTTTCGTGAAAACATTTCACAGTGATTGCTTGATGCACTGTATGGCTGTGTGTGCTATTAGGCCTGAACTGGGTGCCAGCAGAAGAACCATACCTCTTCAAACACATATGGCATCTATAGGCTCAAAACACTCAGCATTCCAATTTTGAAATCATCATTATCTATCAAAAGGCAAGAGAGCTATGTTATTTTCATGTTAGGGCCAGGTGGATTGACAGCGGGCTGCTGCAGTGACACTGGAAACATCTGCAAGCCAGTTTTGCCAAGAGCTGCAAACTGTGCAGTACTCTGAGCTCCTACAATCCCAGGTTGTGCTGTTGTGCCCGACCACTGTACTCCATAAACTGGCGTAGGGAAAACTCCTCCATATTGACAAAGAGGCATCACATAAGGTGTTACTGTGCCAGAAAGGGTAGCACCTGGCATAGGCACTGGCATGGCTGGCGAAACTCCAGGAGCTAATGCGGCTGACATAGGATAAGACACTGGAACAATGCACTTTTTCCCCACTCCTGTTCTTACTGAATTAACCTATAGAAAGACAAATAAAAAAGCAAAGCTATTAAGCTGATCTTCTCCTCACTGACCAATGAAGCGTTTTATTTTCTGAACTATAAAAGCCGTGGAGAATTGGTCATTTTCAGCTCAGCGGTGGCAAGTGATTCAGCTCTTACGTTAGTCTCATTCCCTCAAGTAGCAAAGGCTTTGAATGACAGGGTGCATACCACCACACTCCACTGACCCTTTCTAACAGAAACCCCCTCTGTGTGAGACAAAAATGGGAAAGGAATGCAAAGAATAACTTTGCATCAAGTTCCTTGGCCTCTCCACTATTAGACTCTTCCAGAAGCCTCTGAAATAATAAACTTTGCTCTCTCTCAGCCCATGCAAGAATCAAGTGGGTTCTAGTCACCCTCCAACTCTAGGGACAGGGTCAGTTTGGGAAATTAAAAATAAATTTTGATGTGGGAAAAAACGCAGATGCCTGTATACATAATAGCTGTGTCAACTATCTAACCTAAAAGGGGCAGGCAGGCCAGGGTATGCCACTAAACCAGGGGGAGCACTCAACACAGAAAGCCACAAAAGCAATTTTTTGTAAAAGGTGATCTGTAAGATCCCCCAACTCCAGCTGGCACTTATGCCTGCCCGAGAAAAACAAAACCGCAGCCTAATCTCATGTTAAACTTCCTCAGTTTTTTAAAATCCCAGCACAATTTTTCAAAGGAGGGGGGTTTAGCCCTCAGTAGTTCACCCTCATTGCTCACTGAAACAACGGTATTTGGAGTTTGCATGGTGGGGTGACAGAAAGGGCTTTCTTTTCTCGGAATTATAAGGTTAACAATAGAGCAAATCCCACAGTAACGATTATGGTGCAAGACAATCTGGTCTCCCTGTGGACTGGGTTAGTTTTTAATTTCATACAACTTCCTGCAGTGTTTGCACCAAATCAGCACCTATTCCTGAAACAGAGATACCAGTGTTTCTTTTAATTTGGAAATCTCAATATGGAACAGGTCAAATGGCAAAGATTGGCTCAAGTGGGGAATTTTTAAGGACAGAAAGCAAGTATGAAAAAGACATAAGGGTGTGTGTGTCGTGGTGGGTTAGTTTTTTATATTTTATTTTAAAAGTATCAGTAATGTCACCAAGTGACTTTTTGCTTTTGGGGTTGCAACATCTAGTTGCAAAACAAAACTCTGATTTGTAACCAGTGCAGAAATAGTTAATGGCTTTTTTTTTTTGCTTAACTTTATCTCAAGTGAAATTTGAGTCTGTGTGTTATCAATATATTAAAATATACATGACACCTGAATGGTAGGTTTTAAAATCAGTGATGCAGCAAAATCCCCCACTAAAAATAATGGCATGAACCAGGGTTCTTTTAACTTTTTTGATTCTTTTATATTGTTAATTGTGTCAAAACTATTGGTTTATTTTATAGCAATCAGAATATAGCCAATTGAAAAGCAACAACATGAACTGAGGACATATCTAGACGACAGGATGATTTAAAAAAAATGTTATTTAAGCCCATATTTTGAGAAAATGGTGTTTTCAAGCAAACTAGACTGTTCTAAGTAACTGACAACAGATTTACTTTGCACATGCTTCACTCCAATTTACAATTGATAATACTTCCCCAACAAGCAATAGACTATAACACATTACTGGAAGTCACTAAATGGCACTAATGCAGATGGTTTTGCTACCTCTGTTTACCTGAATGTGTAAGAATCAGAACTTGGAGAAATGCTTATTGTCAGCTGTGTGATACAGCTCTTTTTAGATGCTGAGAAGTATGGTTCTACCTTGGTGTGTGTATGTTTCTTGCTCTCTCTCAACTACATCACTCTTGGGCACAGCTGCTTCTTATAGATTATACCCATAGAGGTGGACATAATATTATCCGGCTCTCAAAAAAATAAACCCCACACACGCAGGCTGTATCTTGTAAAGTTGTGACAGATTCATGTTAATGTTTCGAGGACTTCTCTACTGCTTAGTGCATCCTGCCAGAAAATGATCAAATGAACAAGTTTATTAATTATGGCTGCACTCCAGCCATTGCCTCTTTCTCCATGTATAGGAGGTTGACTGTCAAACTATTTTTCAGCAACCTTTTTGTGATTCTCCAGCTGTACCTCGAAAGACATCATCTTCATCAATAATCCTCAAATGTTTTCAGCAGATCATTAGCACTCTTGCATCTCTCAGCATCTTCTGAGTGTGATGTCACAACCAGCACCCCTGCCAGGGTGTTCAGAACCGTGCCGTGGAGTGGAGCATGTGATTCTAGTTTCAGTGAAGCCATGGACTGTCATTCTCTGTGCTCACTTAGTGCATGAAGTTCAAGGCAAAACCTGGCCAAATCTGAAATCCTTGTCCAAATACTGACCAACAGCTTGAATAGTTCTGTCATGAGGAAAGATAGAGCTGTATTCAAGGTCGGCTGGGTATTTCATTAAATCTGTCTGAGGACAAGGCAGGTATTCCAACTGATGCACACGTGAGGAATCTTGCCAGGCTCAAGACATAGCAAGGCACTGCTGGGGCTTTATCAGGTAAGCCACCCAGTGAACTGTAAACAGACGCCAACCGTTCCAAATAAGAGGTGGAGGACCCCATAATTTATCGTTCCAGTGTCAATTTCAGAGCTGGATTCGCAGCTGAGGTTGAATTATGTCACTATTTTCTCCCTCACCTCCTGAGATGGTCAACTCCATGCTGATAGAATGAGCCATTTTCAAATCACTAGATACTTGCTGGACCAGATGTCCTATTCTGTTGGCTAATGTATTGTCAGCAAAGCTGGCTACATCCATTAGCGCCAGTTACTCATTTGGAAGGAAGTTCTAATGCAGGCTCGTTTTTACCGTATCCTGATGACTCCTGGATACACATTGTTCATCAATGATCAGTGTGAGATGCTAAAACAGAAGGCACTGTGTAACTATAGGGAGTCTTTTTAATTGCAATAGCATTTCCTGATACCAGCATTTGCAACACACCTTGAAATACTTCTGGTTGGCGTGGATCATATATTTTATACTAAAGTTGTCTTGGGAGGTGTAGGAATATCAGATGCTGGTGTCCTGGTGCACATGGCACAAACACCAGAACCTTGTGTTTCATTCATTCGGTTAAGAAGTGTGAGAGTGTGTGTGTGAGAACCAGAAGAGTCTTTGCAGAATATTTTGGAGTTGTGTCTCCTAGCTCATTGACAATGTTTCCGAAAAAGCTAGGTTCTCTGGGATGAGAAAGAAGAAGTAGAGCTGTGTCTTTACTTTCTAGCTGATTCTTATACACTATACCATGACAAGTGGCACAGAATCACACGGCTAATCCTATTCTGAATGGACTTTACATAATTCACAGTGTTTCCCTATTGGTTTCATTTTATGTATCTTCCTGCTTTTTGTTCTCGACATTTTGTTTATTAAGCTAGCCTGGGCTTAACCATGCTAGATAAACAAACACATAGTTCTCACAATGAGTGGCTCCACCAAATGCATTGAAAAATTGCATCTAAAGTCACATGTGATACAAATAACTTCCCTGGCAAAGAAAGAAGTGAATTATGCTAAACCAAATTAAGGCCACTTCAATTCCGAACGAGAATGTCCACACAGGGGTTTAATGCAGTTTAACTAATTCACTTTGAGTTCACACCTTTAATTGGATCAGATTAATTTTTGAGTGGCCCATGCAGACAAGCCCTGAATGAAGTTTTTAGACATGCTAAAAAGCATTTTATAAATAAAACATTATTGAGAGGGAAGGAGGTGAGCAAGTCATTTTTCTTTCTTCCTCCCTTGATAATCCTTTCCCATCACATACACTGTACTTATCTTACTTTAACCACATTCATAACTATGCAAACAATGCATAATTATATATTAGGAAACAGTCTCAACACAGATGACATGTCTATATGATATATAAAGCTACCTGACATGCAGTAGCTGAAGTGAACATAGGACAAACCTTAAGAAACCACATGGCCAATGCAACCAAGCTATAGAAAATAGAGTGAAAAAACCGATGCAGGCTTCCATCCAAAGTCCACCCATTCTGCTGGAACATGTCATGACCTGGTTCTCTCAAATGGAGAAATGGAAGTTCCTCCTCTCTCCACCTTCCCCACCACTCAACTACAAGCCACTCAAAATGCTACAGCTAAACAGATCTTCCTTGCCTGGTGTGTCGACTCTGCCAGCATCTCTCCGCTCTAATCTCTTCAATCCCTTCCTGTCTAGCTACAGCTCAAGGCTATGTACAGCTCCGCTCCTGCCACATCTCAGCCTTTCCTTCCACATACCCCCCACTTTGCGTACTACGCCTTCCAAACTCTTTTGACCTTAATAAACCTCTGGTCTCTCCAGTGGTGTGGGAACTATGGGTGCTACCACACTCCCTGGCTTGAAGTAGTAATACAAACACAAAATACATGGTCTCCATCATCAGTACCCCCTGTCCCAGAACCCCTAGGTCTCTCCCGTGGCTTTTTCACACTCCCCCTTACATCCGGAAGAACAGTCACACTCCTGAGCACCAGATCCTTCCTTAGGATACTACTCTTCTGGCTAGCCTTTTACTGTCATCCTCCTCCTTCTCCACTGCTATCCTCTCCTGTGCCCAGTATACTCCTAAACAGTAATTTACCAAATACGTCAACACACAAAACAACAGTAAAACAACAAAATGGAGACATGTGGCGGTAAGTAGGAAACAGTTGTCTTTTTTTCTGCTCCACCTCTTTTGCCTGTCTTTTCTTACCAGGCTAGGTCTAATGTGCCAGTCACACCTAGTGTGTGATAAATTGGTGTATATATCCTATTTTCTAGAGATTAGGTCTGGTCAGTTCTCACAGTGCAGCACAAGAAGATTTTTACTTCAACCAAACTTGGTGGGGCGAGTATGATCTTGGTCATATCTACAATACTACTAACAGTAATAATCTAGGATCACCACCACCAAACAGAATATGGCTAGTGCTGGTGGCTAAGAGAAGTAGAACTGGGATGTCACTTCACACACAGACTTCTCTTTCCTCCCATCATCGGACAAGAGGTCAAAATACCAAGGGGTATGAAACAATTGAGAACTGGCATCAGATGATCCTGTCAATGCCCACTTACTTGGCATCTAGACAAGCGAGATGTAGGGAAAGCCAGTCTGACAGACGGCGGAAGATAGTGAGTAGTGGATTCTGCTCAAGCACAAAATTTCATCATAGTTCCATTGTTCTTCCAAGCCAACCAATATGGAACACAGCAAAACAAGTGCTGACAATCTCCCTTCCTTGTCCTTGCCCCTACGCCTACTTCAGAGTTCTTGCTTCCTAGACAGTCAACTAGCTAAAATAAAGCTCACACAGATGTATAAAGTTTTGGTAACGGACAGGCTTTAAGACATCACATGCCGGTGACAGAAAAGAGGATGCGCCTTTTGTAGAGCAATCACATCACCGACTCAAACATTTTTTTCTGCTCACAGCTTTCCTTTATGGTTATTTCTTTTATAAGCATTTAGAGCTCACGTAGTAGCAGGAAGGAAAGCCCCTAGTTAGTGAATCCCTTGGTTCCCTGTCATCTTCAGGTGATATGTTTATCCAAAGAACATTCAATGCACTTTATACATAAGGCAGTTTTTATATCACTTGCCGCATTCCTGTGTTTTTGTGGTGCCCACAACTACCTACAAGAGTTGGTTATTTCAGTCCTTGTCCAGCATGGATTAGCAGTTGTGAAAATTTTATTAGGTGGTTTGACATCAATACCTACAAATTATCTCCCTTTACATTTCTACATATACTGTTGGATGATCAGTTTTCATGCATATTTCCTGTCTGAAAGGGAATAAGTCACATGAAAGCTCAGATGAAGACATTCGACCGGTGTTTGAGTGTTCCATAACACTACTGAAAATTGGAAGGTATTTTTTAAAAAAAGGTAAAGGGTAGTGACTATATTTCATACTCAGAGTGCTAGGCAACATGGTGTGGTTCACTGTAGGAATTCTCATTTCAATAGGAACAAAACAGAAAGCTGTTCCTTTTTCCCCTTGGAAGGGAAAGTTAAAGACCTCCTTTGCGAGCCCAGTCTCATGTATTGCCTACTATGCTTCCAACTATGGACAGGGGGAAATTAAGAATGAGAAAAACACTATACGTCTGTATGAAATTGGTCAAGCACATCCACCAACATTTCAAAGAGCTGTTAGTTGCCTTCCCCTTAAAAAAGCAGCTCTCACTTTAAAAAGTTACCTGTAATATCTTGTACTCACACAGCAAACAATTTGCCTATGGCAATAAAAGGACCTTAAGGGAAACAGAAATGTTCTTTCAGAAAAAATACACAAAGTTTGCTGACCATGTTATAGGCTGAGGGAGAAGCAGATCGTATGTTCATACTGAGCTCTAGGTTCATGTGTGCAACTCCTATTAATATTAATGGAGGTTCTGAGTAGAAAACAGGCACAATGAAGATGTACAGATTTGGATGGAAGGGACTTTCCAGCTCATCTAGTCTATCCTCTGCCAATGCAAGTTTGTCCCAATGTTACATCACGATTGCTTTGCCCAGTTAAAAAAACAAACAACCAAAAACCTAGACTGCCTCCGGTGGTAGATGCTGCCACAGATGTTTTTAGAACCTAAAAACGGCCCTACTGGGTCAGACCAATAGCCCATCTAGCCCAGTATCCTGTCTCTGACTGTGGCAAGTGCCAGATGCTTCAGAGAGAATGAACAGGCAATTATCAAGAGATCCACCCTGTTGTCCAGTCCCAGCATCAGGTGGTCAGAGGGTTAGGGACACCCCTGTAATGGGGTTGCACCTCTGACCATCTTGGCTAATGGCCAGTGATGGACCTGTCCTCAATAAACGTATCTAATTCTTTTTTCAACCCAGTTATATTTTTGGCCTTCACAACATCCCCTTCAACGAGTTCCATAGGTTGACTGTGCATTGTGTGAAGTACTTCCTTTTGCTTGTTTTAAACCTGCTGCCTATCAAGTTCATTGTGTGACCCCTGGATCTTGTGCTATGTGAAGGAGAAAACACCACTTCCTTATTCATTTTGTCCACACTATTCATGATTTTATAGACCTCTATCCTATCCTCCCCTTAGTCATCTCTTTTCCAAGCAGAACAGTCCCAGTTTTTTTAATCTCTCCTCATATGGAAGTTGTTTCATATCCTTAATCATTTTTGTTGTCCTTCTGTTTACTTTTTCGGTTTCTAATATATCTTTTTTGAGATGAGATGGCCAGAACTGCACGCAGTATTCAAGGTGTGGGCGTACCATGGTTTTATATTGTAGCATTATGATATTTTCTCTTATCTGTTTCCTATTGTTTCCTAACATTCTGTTAGTGTTTTGGACTGCCGCTGCACATTAAACAGACGTTTTCAGAGAACTATCCACAATGACTCCAAGATCTCTTTCTTGAGTGGTAAGAGCTAATTTAGACCTCATCATTTTTATGTATAGTTGGGATCGATGTTTTCCAATGTGCATTACTTTGCATTTATCAACATTGAATTTCATTTGCCATTTTGTTGCCCAATCACCCAGTTTTGTGAGCTCCTTTTGTAGCTCTTCAGTCTGATATCTTGAGTAATTTTGTATCATCTGCAAACTTTGCCACCTCACTGTTCATTTACATCTTTTTCAAGATAATTTATGGATATGTTGAACAGTGCTGGTCCCAGTACAGATCCTTGGGGGTGCCGCTATATTACCTCTCTTCAATGTGAAAACTGACCATTTACTCCTCCTCTGTGTTTCCTACTTTTAAACAGTTATGGATCTATTAGAGGACCTTCCCCCTTATTCTAGGACTGCTTAGTTTACTTAATAGTCTTTGTTGAGGAGCCTTGTCAAAGGCTTTCTGAAAGTCCAGGTACACTATATCCACTGTATCACCCTTGTCCATGTGTTTGTTGACCCCCTAAGAGAATTTTAATAGATTGTTAAGACAAGATTTCCCTTTACAAATGCTGTTTTGACTCTTCCGACTAATCGTATTCATCTGTGTCTCTTATAATTCTGTTCTTCACTATAGTTTCAACCAATTTGTCTGGTAATGAAGTTATGTTTACTGGCCTGTAATTGCCAGAATCCCCTCAGGAACCTTTTTTAAAAAATTGGTGTCACATGAGCTATCCTCCAGTCATCTGGTACTGAGGCTGATTTAAGTGATAGGTTACATACCACAGCTAGTAGTTCTGCAATTTCATATTTGAGTTCTTTAGAACTCTTGGGTGAATACCAGCTGGTCCTGGTGACTTATTACTGTTTATCAATTTGTTCCCAAACCTCCTCTACAGACACTTCAATCTGGGACCATTCCTCAGATCTGTCACCTAAAAAGAATGGCTCAGGTGTGGGAATCTCACTGATGTCCTCTGCATTGAAGACTGATGCACAGAATTCATCTACCTTCTCCGCAATGGCCAGGTCTTCCTTGAGTGCTCCTTTAGTACCTCGATCGTCCAGTGGCCCCACTGATTTTTGGAAGGGTTTCTGCTTCTGATGTACTTAATTTTTTTATGGTTAGTTTTGGAGTCTTTTGCTAGTTGCTCGTCAAATTCTTTTTTGGCCTGCCTAACTGCACTTTTATACTTGACTTGCCAGAGTTTATGCTCCTTTCTATTTTCCTTTGTAGGATTTGACTTCCAATTTTTAAAAGATATATTTTTGCTTCCAACAGCCTCTTTTACTCTGTTTAGCCATGCTGGCTTTTTTTTTGGGGGGGGGGGTCCTCTTTTTTTTTTCTGTAAGAGATTTGATACAGAGTTATATATTTTAAAGCCAGAAGGGGCCATTGGATCATCTAGTCAATCTCCTGTATACCACAGGCTAGGGAATTTCACCCATTTATCCATGCATTGAGCCAAATGACTTGTGTTTGACTAAAGCAAGAAAGGCATTCAGTCTTGAATGGAGGACATCAAGAGATGGGGAATCCACATCCCTTCCCTTGGGAGTTTGTTCCAATGGTTAATAACCCTCCCTCTTCAAAACATGAGCCTCCTTCTAATAAGAATTTATCTGGATTGAACTCCCCGCCCGCAGTTCTTGTTATACTTCTCTGCTAGGTTAAAGATCCATTTAGCACTTTATATTTTCTCCCTGTGAAGGTACTTAGCCACTGTAATCAAGTCAACTCTCAATCTTCTTTTTGGCAAGCTAAACAGATTGAGTTTTTAAATCTTTCCTATAAGACATTTTCTCCACCAGCCCTCATAATTTTTTGGCTCTTTTCTGCATTCTCTCCAATTTCCCAGCATCTTTTTAAAAATACTGACAGCAGGACTGGACACACTATTCCAGTACTGGACTCCCCAGTGCCATACACAGAAGTGTAATCAGCTTCCTGCTCCCACTTACTACTGTGACATCAGTGGACTCCAATGTAAATCAGAACGATCAAAAGATGCTCTAGTTAATGACAGTGTCCCAGGGCTGCCTGTGGCCTGCTCTGCAGGTGCAACATCCAAAAATCCCTGTTGTGCTGTGGGGAGTTGCCACCTGCCCTGGTCCTGCCTCCAGCGTGGGCCTGGCCAGGCTGAGCACATAGGGCTGCTCGTACTGGGGAAATCTCCCTGGTCAACAGCAGTGGGGCTTTTACAGCTCCTGTAGATCAGTACAGCGGCATACGGGGCCCCGGGTGTTTGGATTTTAACCTTTCCTTGTAAGTCATTTCTTCGAAAAACTCCACCATCTCTGTTTCTTCCTTGGACAATAACCTTACTTTAGGATGAAATATATCCCCAAACACTCTGCAGACTATATGTGGAATATTTCCCTCCATCTCTCCCCCACCAATATTCTGCCACACCCCAGATGGAATATGGGAGCTCTTAAGCAGTGCACACATCACCGAACAGCTTAGGATAGGCAATAAAGACAACTGCTCAATGGCCATTATAAAGCGAGTTAGGCAAAACACACTATCATTACCCAAACTGGAGCTTGAGCAGGACACCTGGACTGACAGCTCTAACTTGTGCCGAAGTCTCAGCAAAGGCAGCTTTCCAACTGCAAAACCCCTGTCGTGGTGTAGAACGGGCAAAATGACAACTACTGGATCCCCCAAATCACTTCCTGAAGCACCTGTGGGGGGATCTCCCATCCAAGAACTGACCAAGCAAAAGTACGGGTCGCTTGCAATAACTGACAGGATCTACAGACAGACATGGGTATTGTTGTGAAACAATGTGCTCATTTATTATGTATCTGGGCAGCAAAACTGCATCAGCATTTTGTAGAGAGGGGGTAGGACCCTCCCCCCTTCTTGTTAAGCTCTGGCCACTCAACAGAAAAATTATGTTTTAAACAGTTTCACTGTGCTGTACGTTTGTTTTCCCCATCAAATCTGCCGTCATGTTGCAGTGACACACATTTTCACTTTGTCCCAGGAAGGGAAGTCAGCAAACTCCTAAGCATGTGTTTGGACAGCACCTAGCTCAATGGGGGTGAATCTCCCACCACGACTGCAATGCACAGGTTTTTAAAAATAGGGTTTTTCTAGGGTTTATTTATTGTTTGTTTGCTTGGAGTTTTGTTTCTGTTAAAAAAAGTAACGTTTCTCCATCAACATTTAGTTCTTTCGATTGGAAAAGATCACTGTACAATTGCCACAGTGTTTTTTTCCTCCCTCATCTTTATTGCTATTTTATTTCTTCTAGACTCAATTTTCAGCCTCCTGAAAAATGAAACCAGGCAAAAAACAACTGGGCAGGGAGTCATTAAGTCCAGAAGAAGACACTGTAGGCCAGGAAGAATTGTGGGGCTTATGTGAGGTGTAACTGGGATTCATTGTTTGTCTCTCTCCTTCATTTTTGTGCCTGCAGGGATGTAGCATAAGCTCTTATTCTCAACACCATCAGCTGAGCCATGAAGTCAAGCGTGTGCGCGTGCACAGAGATGCACACACATCTCAGGCTATTCAGCTGTGCCACTGAACAGAGGATTAGCGGGTAGGAGATGCTAGTGCTTCCACTCCTCACTGTATTCGGGGTCATCTGAGTGACGATTTAAAAGTGTCTGTAGTATGGCACTGCTCAGCCAGCAAGGGCAAGCTAACTACCCACTCGACACCCATCTCCTCCTCAAGACAGAGTATTCACAAAGTGTCTGGCAGAATGAGAGCTCGCAACATACTACCACCAAGCCACTAGTCCAGCAACCATTCTATATGAGGAAGATTAACATTAAAAAAGGAGAGGGATTTTAGCAAAAGTAAAACCTTGTTTAAGTCAAGCAATCTATGGATCACCAGCCAGTGTGTTGCTGTTTATCAACTATTAATTAGCAGTTCTTAATTTTAAAAATATATATTGGCCCATAGGTTACCAAAATTAACTCCAGAAGACCAAAAAACATAAGCTATTTTAGTACTTAGTGAAGTGAAATGGACATTGCAGTATATTTTAAATTTATGTCCTCCTCCTCATATGAGTTCTGCAATGGCTGTCAGATACATGGCAAAATGTATGTTCTTCAAGGAGCGCCACTTACTCCACACGTCTCATTCTGTGCCTGCATGGGATTAGCCTTTGGCTCCATGTCTTGCCTTTTTTGGTTCTGCTTTAGTTGGTTTAAAGAAGGTTTTGACTGTGCTGCGCCAACAGTTTTGCTTGTCCACTGATCCACCAGTTTGTGAAGATCATCTGTGAATGTTCCTTTCTTGTTGTTACTGTTGTTCGCTTGCACCTGGACCTGCAGAGCTGGTGGTGGTAGAGGCTCAGGACACGTTACAAGACTGTTTGTAGACGATCCTAGAAAGTCACACACAAAGAAAAGGTCAGCTACGTCATCGTTAGCGCACCACTTTGCTGCTTGATTGATGTTGCTCCCGCACTATGGCTCAAAAGTTTGTTTTTTTGTCCTTTAATGTCCTCATCCCTTTCTAAAGAACATCTTTGCTTCAAAAAATGGTCCCTGTACTCACATTGATAGTTATGTTATTGTGCATCATCTATGCCACAGCAGTACCTTCCCCCAGATGAAATTATTTAGTAGTGTTGATGTAACACCACTTATAAAAGTATCTCCACAGATCATTACCATTGGAATACAATTTGATGTAGCTACTATTAGCTTTTGTGAATCAGGATTTTACTAGATCAAAATGAAATGCATAGATGATATGCACTTTTGTTAATATTTATGCAAGTTCATCCAAGAAAAATAAGCTTAGAAAGTATAATGTAGGTTTCCAGGGTTAAGAGAGGACACTGTTGAGTTGGTGATGCCTCAAAGGCTACAGAAGCATTCACTCTCTCTTTCTCTCTCACACACAGTTATGGAAATATCTGTCCCATGTCTGTGCTGGAGCTCCACTTCCTGGCAATTTAGTACTATGCCAAAATTAGCACTGAACGTGAAGTGACGAAAGGTGCGGATTTCAATTTCCAGGGAAAACATTAAGTGAAACAGTTTTAACAAATGCACTTGGATATATTCAAAATATAATTTTAAGCAAAGACCATCTCTTCAAGCAAAAAGTTCAGCGAATTGGAGTGAAAGGATTTATTTATAAACATCAACACAGAGTCGTCTTTTTCTGCCAACATGAATTTTCCAGCCCATAAAGTGCATTGGGATTAACCTACTAATGTTCCTCTAGTCACATAAAATACCCGCACCCTCCTTTAAAGGATCATGCATTCACCCTCTGGTGCGGCTTCTATGCGACTCCTGCTCTCATTCTTTTGGGAAAGGGACCAGTGAGAAGATATGTATTTTGAGGATAAAGCTCTTCAAATAGTGTTCCATATTTCATGCATCTCAACAGGAATGAGGTAGCATCAAGCTATAGGTTCAGCCAGCAGCAAAATGGCAGTTTTATAAAAACTGTACATAGAAGATTAGACACAAGCACTTTACTCCGTTCTCTCTCACATATCTCACACAGAAAATACCCCACAATTACCTTGCAGCATGCACGTGTCCCAAAGCGTCACGAGACATGCACTGTGACTCAAGAGATACCTGCTCACAATTCATATGCAGCCTAATTTAATGTCAGCAAAGGTACAACAGCTGCTTTTAAGTAAACAAACTATATTTTAGTCAAAAATAAATAAAACATCCCATGCTATGAAAGAAATACTGAGAAACAAAAATGGGATAGTTACTACTACTGTGATCTTTGCCTAGACATAGTCGTTTCAGGGTGGACCCTATAAGGTAGAACAATACAAAGACACACAGAGTTAGGCAAGGCTAAACACAAGTCTGATGGACAAGCTTCTGTACTTTAGGCAATCAAAAGTAGTCATTATGCAAGGAGTAGCAGACAGAAAGTCAGCAGTTCAGGTGAGTAAAGGAAATCTAAATAACTGGGCAGCCCAAACCTACATTAATGTGCAACCATACAAAAGCTTTAAAGGACATAACTGTGTGCCAAGAACAAGATTCAATAAACTTGAAGATTTTTTAAAAAATCACCTTGGCTTCCAAATAGGGCTTTTTTTGATTCCTACTCTATTTATGCAGGGAATGATGTTAATTCAGTTCATGACAGGATGCCAAAAATGATTTCAGTAGCAAGTAAAGCTAGTCTGGCTGCAAAGACTAACTGTAAAACAACCCCAAAAGTCTTGTTTTACTAGTCCAAAAAGATACATTGTTCTGCAGGTCTGAGGCCAGTTTTTTAACTGCTTCTGTAATAGGATTTGCGTCTAAATGCAAAATTCCGAATTAAAAAAAGCCACAAACTAGTTTCCCTTTCATGTCTTTTCAAGGTGCACAAACAGTCCAGCACAATAGCAGAGGTCTCATTTTTAACCATACTATGTATTTTTCAGTATTGCCTTATTGTTACATTCTCCATCATTATTTTTACAAGTTCAGCAGAATATATGCTCTTACGATGCCAGGCGTCCAGACCACTGTCTGAGTGTAAGGTCTTGCCAGGCAGGACCATCATTCCCTAAAGGAGCATCAAATTTTCTGAAAGATATTTTGGACTTCAGTGAGAAGAAAAGCCTAATGATGGTATCCCAGGGGGTGCATATCTGGGCAGGGGCAGGTAATAATCTGCTGTCTAGGCGCACTTCAACATATGAGCAAATCAGAGGGCACAGCAGAACCCAAGACAGTGTGGGTTCCCCTGCCTAGCAGCATGGCACCAACACACTATAGTACTATGGAAGAGAGCCAGGGTTAAGCTCAGGGGTCTTGGTTCCAAGTTTAATGGGGACTCTGAATGAGTCTCAGAAGCAGAGAGAAGGGAGACAATTCAGAACTAGAACGAGAGGAAAAAGAAAGAGACAAACTCTTTTGGCACGGGTGGCACAAGAGAAAAAGGGATCTGAAAGAGATTATTTTTATTTTCTACACACAGCTGAGTGATGCTGTTCACCCTGTAAACAAAGAGAAGGACATTTCTGAGGTAGTGTCATGCTTGATTTGTAAGTAAGGAAATCCCAGTATTTTAGTACTCAGCTCTTTACACTTAAAAGGCAGATACAAGCACACACAATAATAACTGAAACAGAGTTTGGGTTGCATTTAATTGATTTTTGTTCTTTTGCTCTTCAATACCTCCGACATACCTTACCCTGCCTTTCTCCACCCTACAGTCACAGCCCTTATTACAAATGTCTCAGTGGGACTAAAATTAGGTGGTCATTTTGTTAACTCTCTTGCAATACTGTAGAATGCAAATAAGAGCATTTGGCTCCATCAGCTAACATACACAGTGAAAAGAACTTTTGTATTAGTGCCTGGAAAATATAAAAGCAGGCAGCAGATTACTGCACACGCTCAGATCACTATGTTTAAAAACACCCTGCAAAACAAATACACAAACATATGCACCGTGTCAACTAGGGCCCCAAAGCTATAAGCACTTCAGTATATGAGTGGCTAGGCAGGTGAGTAGGCTTACTGAGTTCAATGGTACCATTAGTGTGTAAAGTTACTCAGCCACGTAAGGGTCTATAAGAAAGGAGCCTATTAAACAAAAACATTAGGAAAGTGAATCACCAAAAATAGGGCTTACTTTTTCAAACAATACCTCTGCAGAACATTGCTTGGAAGACAGGAAACATTACCTTGACTGAGATAACCCCTGAAGCAGAGCAGTGAAAGAGTCTGAAATGTTTATTTTTAAAATGCCTTCAGATAATAGCTACAGCTGTTGAACTTAAATTCAGGCACTTCATTTATAAAGGTAAACCCAATTTGCATTTATTTTGTTAATCACTTCTGAAACAAAGGAGTGTAGGAGATAGAAAGCGAGGAACAGGATGCAAGTAATTAAGATATGAAGTCTGACCTGCCTTAGGGTGGTAACAGTAAAGTGGAAGGGAGTCCCTCAGATTTTAGAGATCATCACTAAGAAATTAGGCAGCTACCATATTTTCTAGGACCCACAAAGTCTACTGTCCTACTCATTCATCAACAGTTACCAAGAAGCTTGTAAACTTTAAAAAAAAAAAAATTAAACTTCTCAAATTTTTATAAACTGTTGGACCATTTTCCATCAGATGCTCAAGTATTTAATTCATTGCTATATAGACACTTGAGAAAAAACGTTTTGGGAGGAATTCATAGAAGTGCCAAATTTAAGAGCACACACTCCAATGGCACTTTTGAAAACCCTTCCCAAAGCCATGCAAGATCTTTCACTGAATGTCTGATTCTCGTGGTACATAAATAGGCTTGGCAGAATTGGATTTTTAAAAAAATAATTTGACAGATAATGTCAATGGTTATTTTGAAGCATTTTTTATATTTTCATCAATTTAAATTTTCGCAGCTGTGGGAAGTATGGTCCGACTATTTAATGAAAGTAGATGTTGAGATTCAAAAAGTTAAAGCTTTATAACCATTAAAAAGTAATGTGTCAACATCGTATGTCAAAATAAACAAAACCGATAGCCTTAAACCAAACTCTAATCAGTTTAAAAGCAGCATTTTTCTTACTTTGCCTATCTGTAAATTTTGATCAACATTGATGGAAATATTTTCTCATCGGTTTGCATATGTACGGTGAAAATCGACATGAACTGACATTTACCGATAAAAATCGAATCCTTCCAAGCCTATATATAACCAGCAGAGGGAGCAGAGGTTAACAATAATTCTGGAATTGCTCCAACACGGATTATGCCAAAAACATCCCATTCTACTAGAAATGCAAAGAAAGATCCCACACCGAACAAAGTTAACAGATCAAAAAGCTGTCTGGGAAGGACACTGTGGAAGTGTTCAGGCTTTGGGGTCATGTAAACAATGGAGGAGGGGAAAAGGGGGGGGGGGAAATAATTAGCCACAATTTTCAAAAGCAGCCCTTGATTTTGGGTGCCCCAGTTGAGACACGTGGTGCCCGATTTTCAGAACTGTTGAGCTCCCAGAACTGCTTCTGGCCTCGACTGAAGTTATGGATTCTTGGC
This sequence comes from Caretta caretta, assembly GCF_965140235.1. Taxonomy (NCBI): domain Eukaryota; kingdom Metazoa; phylum Chordata; order Testudines; family Cheloniidae; genus Caretta; species Caretta caretta. The sequence continues at coordinate 29,745,717 of NC_134212.1, read as the reverse complement.
ATTTCAGAAAATCTGACCCAAGTTTCTGCTGAAATTAGAGATCCAAAAACGAAGGTACCGAAAATAAAGTGGCCATTTGGCCGTATTGGTCAATTGTCTTGAAATATCATGGTCTATCGTTAAATAGGAAAGACAGGGAGTTACATTCTAATCGGCCTTGATCTAGCAATTTACATTATGGAAGCAGACTGCTATGCCTGCACAGAACCCCACTAACTCCAATAGGGCTCTGTGAAAGTACAGATCTCCATCCAGATGTAAATTGCAGGATTGGGGGCTGAATTTGTAGATCTGAAGTATAAGAAGTAGGAACAACTCTAAGTGCTGGTCTACACTATGTGGGGAGATTGATCTAAGTTATACAACTTCAGCTACGTCGACGTACTTAGATCTACTTACCGCGGTGTCTTCACTGTGGTGTGTAGCGTCTCCCATCTATTCTCCTTGCACTTCTCACTGAGGTGGAGTACCAGAGTCGATGCTAGAGTGATCGGTGCTCGATTTATTGCGTCTATACTGGACACCATAAATCGACCCCCGCTGGATCGATCGCTGCCCGTCGATCCGGCCGGTACTGTTGACAAGCTCTTAGCATAGACACAGCAGTGACGAATGCTCAGCTAACTGAATCCACAGAACAAGCCTCTGCACAAGGGCTTGTTTGTAGAAGAAAGTTGCACAGACGTAATCTAAGGTGTCACTTTAACATAATTTAATCAAACCTTTTTCAAACCCCTGTCTGGAACCTTATTTCAGTATAAGAGTGGCTTTTTCTGCACTCAGCTTAAATTGACTGGGAAGAGGTATAAGCTAAATTGAAATAAATCACTCAAATGGAAATCAGACTGCTCACACAGGGGTTTCCACCAGCTAGCAGTGAGTAAAAAAACCAAAATTTTAAGTGCAACTGGTGCAACATTCCTTTGTAGATGAGGCCTAAGTTCCTGCAACTTTGAGGAAAGTTTTTTTGTCACTTTTGTGGGTTGAAGGTTCATAAAAACATGGTGAAGTATCATCCGAACAAGATGCTTCATAATTTAGGATATGTTGTATCTGATGCTACTTGATATTTTAATGTGGCTATACATTAATTGCAGATGGGAAACATTTATGTTCACTTCATTGTTCTTCTGGTTTCAAACTCAAGAATTCCAAGGGAGACTTAACATATATTTGTACAGACTCCCAACCTGCCTAATGTTTATATCATAAATACACTCAGAGGGTGTGATCCTGCAAGGTGCTTAGAGCTCCAGACTCTTAATTAAGTCAATGGGAGGGTGGGTGTGGGTGTCCAATATTGTGCAACAAGCACTCAGAGCCTTGCAGAACAGGACTCTCAATTAGCTGTCTGCCTGGTGAAGTAAGATGGAAATTCCTTTTGACCTTCTGTGGTTACTTTGTCTACTGGGATGGGCCACAGTTATTTTAAAGAGTCCTGATTATGACAAATTTTAAATAGTGCTATAAAAATATAAATTCTTAACATGTGACTTTTCTTTTTAGTATTAACAATTTGCTGCCTCACAACGAAGGTATGCTATATACTGGCAGTGATACATAAATGCTTTAATAAACCACAAAGCATGAACTCAGTTAACATTAGCCATTTTATGAAGTACAGTTGCTAAGTATATTCCTTTCTAATCCTTAACACAACTTCTTTCTCCAGCTGAAATCATGTTTTCTTATACGCAGACCATCCATGTTACTAAACTAGTTAGCAATTATGAGTGAAGAGTGGGAATCTTGTAAGTGTTTTACACCTAAGCACTAACAGGCAAGGGTCAATGTACCAATTTCTAACCTGGAGGGAAAATGTTTAAGAGTTAAATATGCCAGAGTACTTACAGTAGTTTCCTGACATACATGTCCATTCTTGTCAGTAAACGCTAAAACCAAAAGGTATTCTAGGAAATTGATTAAAGGGGTTATATATTTACACTAAAGATTGCTTCTGAATATCAATGGAATCCTGGCTTGAGGTTACTTTTGTTTAAAAAAAGATGGAGTCTGAACTGTAAGATTTACACCCAAAAGCTGCAGCAAAATTGTTTCCACTCCAAGGGACAGATTCTGATCTCACTACACTTCCACAAGCATACAACAGAGATGCATACAATAGCACATTTTGAATTTGGTCCAAACTTTTGAAATTTGTCTACTGGACCAACTCAAACTGAAAGACTTGAAAGTGTATTTTAGACCAAGAGATGGCGGTTTCCTTGAGGGTCCCAGTCTTTCAACTCCCTGTCGGGACCTTCAGAAACCTGGGTCCCTACAAATGCTACATTGTCATGGGAATAAGGACTAGATGCAGCTCCATCTAGATGGAGCCACTAGAGAAACATCCTTTCCTCTCCTTGAATTGAGTGCACAGCAATCTCTTAAATTCAAAAATTTAAAAATAAAGGTCTATTTTCTGAATTGGAATGGTTCTGGATGGATGTATTTGTGCTAAGTGTTTGGAACTCTGCGCTGACCGAGTACCATTTGGAGATGGGGTAGTACGGCTCATCTCAATACACTTCATTCAAACGAGACACAGAAGAGACCATGTGGACTGAGAAAGAGAAGGTTCATCCACCCAAGAAATTCATTATTTAGGCATTGGGGAAACTTAAAATAATTAAGTACTGACATGTTTTCTCTATCAACTTGAACCATGGCTGCCATATGCCCCAAAAAATTAAAAACAAGATTGTTTTTTCTTTGGTTGAGGTAGAAATTCTCCCCACTATTTTTGCAGCATGTTGAATAGTAAACCTGTGATAGAGGAATTAAACCATTTCTGGGAATTATTTGTGCAGCTAAGGCTACAGCCATGTCCATTACACTTCTGATGGATGGAAAAAAATCAGTATACAGAGAATTCCTCAGGTTCTTAGGATAAAAGTCCCTCTATTCAGAGCATTTTGGATCCTCAATGATCTTTAAAACCTTGCATACCATAGGCTGAGGGGTAAACATCACTTTTCACCAGCTTGGATGAGTGGAGTTCCGGGGATCCCAAAATAAATGAAAAAAAAAATCTATTTGAAAAATATTGCTTACTTAGAAAATTGGAAAAATTTATTTGAGCGGTCTTGTGTCTTTGATCTGCATCACCTGAATAATGATGAGCAATGTAGAACTACAATGGGGAAAGTTCGATATCAATGCAAACGAACACTGAGTTGACTGAATATTTCTTCAAGAACGTTAGCCTTATTAACATTATATGTAAGTGGCCCATAGTACCTGATCAGTACAATATATCTTTATTGTACAAGCAAAATCTGTTTGTCCAAAAAGCAGCATATTTGTTTGGTGAAAAAAGATTGTATTTCAAAATGAAAAAGTTCTATTAAGTTTTGCTGAACTGCCAATTACTTTAGAGACAATGCAAATCAAATAGGTGTTTCATTTGAGCTGGTGCACAGTTATTTGAAATAAAAGAAGTACTGGATCCTGACAATCCATTTCAAAGTATCATAAGAAAGTCTGATAAAGCTTTTTACTTATTGGTGCTGTGATGAACTGCTAAATGACTTCATCTCTGAGGTCACATAAGGTCAGAAGAAAATAAACTGAGTAAAGTGCTCCAGCCAGATTAGTTTATACGAAAAGGTAAATGGAACTCTTATTTGGCGTAACCAGATCTTTCTATTACTAACAATTATACTAACAAGAGCTCACATAAACTAATTAACAGCTCTTAATGTGGAAAAACACACCACCTGAAAAACACACTTTGAAAGAACTAGCTGGAGCACTGTCATCTCAGCATTTCCACATGCAAGGAGCAGGGGAAAAAAGAAAAGAAAAAGAGAGTGGATATAAACAGTACTGTATATTGTTTTAATACAGCCCTTGTATGGAAGTTATACCCTTCAGTGACCTTCTAGTATTGTATCAGCTTGCTACATGCATGTCTTCGTAGTCCAAACATGTGTGAAAGAGACCATTCGTCTACAGAAGGTAGGATTTCTTTTTGTTGTCGCTGGAACTGGGACAGCAGACATGTATATTTGCCACATTGCAAATAAAAATATTACTTCAACATAAATCACATAAAGGACAAAAGCTTTGATACGTCCAGGGTAAAATTTACCATAAGGCTATATAATAAATGATGAGATCTTTCACACATGCTTTTGGTACCCAGGCATGAGCCAAAAGCAGTGCACAAAAGCCTTCATATGAAAAATGAAAATAAAACTAAGGAGTGTCAATGATGATAACTTAAAAGAAAGAAAGAAAAAATGGTGTAGAAGGAAAGGCATCCTGCCAAACATATTAGAGATATAAAGGATGAGCTTGGAAAAAGGGGGACAAAAGAAAGATGGGTTGTGATAAAATACAAAAGAACAAATACAAACAGATGGACAAAGACACAGGTCCACTGAGGAATCTGGTACGAGGTTTGCTACTAGATTTATAGGTCACTCTCTCAGACGTTTGGTGGAAAACCGTCCAGCCTGCAAATGAATATAAAGGGAAGAAAACAAAGACACTTATAAAGTACAAATAACTGTGATCAGATGTCCTATACCATCAGTCAAATCAGCTTTGTTAATCATCCACATCTCCATTTTAGCCTTGCCAAGGAGGAGTAAATTAATTGACCATATGCAAAAGGATGCAACAACAGCAGAAGAGAATAGATATTCTGTAGATTAGTTTGGCAGGATGTGCAATGTTGAGCAAGGTATTTTAATCATCATAACAACTTTCAATACATTTGGCAACAAGTTCAAAGTCTAGCACTGCTAACTCAGTGGGAACTCAGGACTGCATAATAATGCAGCCTTGACTGACACCTCTATACTGTAGACATGATACCAAAATCATGCAAGAATTAACCCCTCTGATGCTGATAGATTAGCTTCCCCCACATCATCATATTTTTATTGACCCAGTAGTTCATAATGGGGAGCTTAGGGCCCGCCAATATCAAGGGGTTAAGAGAAAATAGTATGAATCAGGGGAAACAAAGTTAGCCTTCTGTCTATTGTCATTTTTTTCCAGATCTCAGTAAGTCAGATTCCACAAAAGATTAAATCTGGGTAAGTCACTGTTTGTAAAGGAAAAGGCATACTGTTCCCTAAGGACAAGGGATTCTTCTGCAGTGTTGATTTATTTTATGCTTTGGGAAGTCTCCTATTTATTTTTGCTCACCTAACCTTCTGCTACGCCTAATTTTTTTACAGGTAAGTCAGTAACTTGCATTTATAAGGCTTGCATACCTACATTGTCAGTAAAGTTCCTCCTAAATCATTTAAGTTTTAAGTGGTATGTACGAATTTTGGCATGTGCTGGAAGACATGCTGAGCTGTAGGTACATAAAATCACCTTGGCCAGAACTTTCATGCGCATTGCCTCCTTCGGTGGCTAAGCCGGAGCAGATGTCAGAAGACAAAGAGGCCTTGACTGAGCAGGGTTGCTGTGTCTGAACTGAATTTCCAAATATGGCTGACGCGGAGGAAGTTACTGCTGTTGCTTCAGTTGAACCAGCATGAGTTTTAGTTGTTTCTTTGGGGAGGGACTCTTTGCAGTCTGACAGATTACCTAAAGAAACAAACAAAATTGCAAATGCCACCATAAGGAAACTACTACAGAAAAATCAACCTTGTGTAACTGGTAGTTTGCCACTGAGAGGAACAGCATCGTAAAATTCTAAAGAACTGGTAGAAACATACATCTTTATGGGAAAAACTGCATCTGAAAAGAATTTACATACTCCCCCATACCTGCCCAGCATCTGCAAGATGAAAAGCCAGCCCATCCAATAGGGTTAATTTTTATGCAATGCCATTAGGTCACTTTTCAGAGACAGCTGTGAACTCAAGAAAAGCATTGTTCTAAAAGTTGCAGAAGTGCCTCAATAGGAGATGGAACACATTCTAAAAAGATGGAGCGGGATTAGTGAGACCCTATACCCAACTATGGAATGTATAAGGGAGTGGACAAACTGGAGAACGATTGAGTGAGAAGCAAAGCGAGATGAACAGAACGTTAGAAAAGCAGGACTGGGAAAAAATATCAGGTTTTAAAACCAGAAGAACTTTGAAATTCACTTGGGAGATGGAATGAAAGCTAGCAAAGCTGACTGAGGATGGGAGTGATATAATCAGAATACATCAGTAGTAATGTCAGAGACCTCCTGAAGCTGCAAAAGGATTTAAGAAAGCTAAAGAAGCAGCCATTTCAATAGTCATGAAGGAGAGTGATTAAGGCATGAATAAAGGATTTATTCAAAATCAAGGAAGCTGGTCAGCTTCCTACAGCTTAGCTGAAAAAGGGAAAGTGATAGAAAGGGAGATGCATGAGGAAAAGTGTGCAGCAGAAAAGCATTCCAATCAGCAAGGCTTAAAGATGAGTGATAGTGGAGACAGAATTACCTGACAAGACAAGGCAGAAAGAGGCTCTGACTTTCTGAAACATTCAGCTAGTGAGGGAGATGGTATGCTGATGTGAGACAAGTGAGAGGTCAGAGCAGGCTGAGAGTGGGGTGTTGTCGGCACGGAAGGAAAGGAAAGGAAAAGGGTAGAGACATCCCGGAGATGGTCTACAGACTAAAAACACATGGACATGAGGGTTAGATACCATCATAGGGAACTCCATATCGGAAGGAAGGAGGCAGTAAGGCATCCACCAGAAATAAGCAAAGGAGTTGCTAAAACGGGAAGGTTTAAAAGAGAAGAGGAGTTTGCTGGAGACACTGACTCATACAAAGTGGATCATGACATGTCAGTCTTAACTCTGAATGTCCTTGCTTTTGCTATCTTAATTTAGATTCTGGTTTTTTGTAAAAGAAAAAAAAAGTCTATAATAAAAACTGACATAATGCAATTCACATTGGTACAGAACTGCAGTCAATGGAAAGACGACCTATCGAATTTGAAGTATACCCCCAAGAGAGGAAGAGCTAGTTTGCCATCACAGACTTCAAATGAACTAAGTTCAGCAGGAATTACTCGTATTCTGCACCAGGAGAATTGGGCACTGCCTATCTAAGTTCCCCTACTCAATTACTATTTTATTACTTTTCCAAACAGATAATGCCAAAGACTGACTGCTGTTGGTCACGCAATCCTGATCACAGATTTCGCATCCATATTAACAAGTATTAGAAAACCCCTCAACACCCACCTGAAGTGAAAGGCATCAATCACAGCTTTAATTTGTTTTTTGGCAAGTCCAATCCAATCTTTTAGAGCATCTTTTAGAAAAGAGAGATCACAAAACACCATACACTCAATGCAGACTAACAGTATCTAAACCATAAATACAAACATGGATAAATTACCTTAGGGAGAAAGATGGGAAAACAAATGGATTTAGGTTCTATCCCAAACTAAAACTGAATTGTGACATTGTTATTTTATTTGTCAAGCACTGAGAGCATGTTCGATACCTACACATAAAATACTAACTGCTTCAGAGGAAGAAATCTGCACTAGGTGGTTATGGAACAGCTCGTGAATAGGGAAAACATTTCTTTCCAAACCTGAGTCAGAGGTCAGCTTATGGCCTGAAGCATGAGGGTTTATATCGCCTCAAAAACTCTTGATTATTTTTTCTTTGTTTTCAATTCTTCCTATTTTAATGCTGGGCGGGTTTTTTTAACCTATATAAATGTACAATGCATTTTTTGGAATCCTGCTGGGGGTGAATTATATCCAAGTAATCACACATTACATCTATTTTGTTTTCTTCTTATCTCATCATTGCTGGCAGAATATTACCTTTTCATATAACCAAGCACTACAGTTAATGCAGGGAAGCCATGGGATCAGTACTGGGCAGCTGCAATAAGAGGAGATCAGAGAGAGATCTCTTAAAAGTTGTCTACAGTAGGACGTTTCAATCACTGTAATAAAATTATTATTATTTCACCTTTCATTGCCTTCACCCAAATTCAGTATAATTGACTAGCTGGTCAGGGACAGAAAATAAAATACAGGTGCTCCTTATACTTAATGGGATACAAGGTTTTAAACCAGTGGGACCTACTTGTGTTGGAAGGTGCAATTTTGAGCTGCTGAACCAGAGGATTCCATAGTTTTCCAGCTTTTAATTTATTTTTGCTGGTTCTTCGCCGCCGGCCACTTGGTGGGGCTGAGTGAAGAAAACCCACTTTGGGTGGCAATGGTTTGCCCAGCCGGACGTACAAAGCCTCGATCTCATTCTTCTGTTGAGTCTGCAGTTCAGCAATTTCTTTCAAGTGCCTAACAAAAAATAAAATAAAAGGACATCATGCTAGCTACTTGTCTGAGAAAATGCCAGACCCAGATGGCATTTACAGTTATAAAAAAAACCCCTCATGTTGTACAGCAAGCAATTCCTCATCCAAGAGCGTGTACATGTGTAAACATTCCACATAGGAAACGCCATCTAACCCTGTATGCACAGACACGAAGAAAATGAGTTTCAATTCGCCGCTTTAAATTTACTCTTCGAGGATTAGGTTATACAGAGACTCCGGTAAAAAGAGGATTTTCAGAATCCAAAGCGAACGTGATTGGTTTGGATACAAGATCTGAATTTAACTCAAATGTTTCCAGAACTTCTGTCCCTTCAAACCAGTGCTAAAAAAAAGTTGTCTCTAGAAGTATAGTTAAATTAACTGGGAGAAGTGCTGCAGGACAAAAAGCAAAAGTAAGTGTTTAAATTAATACAGTGACACAAGAACCTAAATGGTCACGTTTCTTATAATGCAGGATGGATTGCATCTAAATACCTTTTGAACACACACTGAATTGTTTTCTAGAACACCCTTATATTCCAAGTTAAAGTCTAACTTTACAGTAAGATTGGGAACCACTGCTTCCATTTTTCTCCCATCACATGCTTAGAGAAAAAGAACCATGAGTTCTGGGGACTAGCCATATGACAGAGTTTCATTTCAGGCTCACCACTTCAAATCCAGCCTAGGTCAGCAGTTGGGCTGTTAACATTTGACTGCTCAGGGGTCCAGTCATGTGTGACATAAGCTGGATGTCTTCATCCAGTTCCTCTTGGATAGGTATCTACTTAAAAAGTGAGTCCAAAGGTAATGGTCGAATTGAAATAAGCCTGAACTAGCCTCTAACCCCAAAGATGACCCAGGACTGAGGCACTCTGGACAGGGTAACGTGGGGAAAGAGCTGCACTACTGCTACCTATCCCATACCAGGAGAATTCATTCTTTAGGGTTTTCAATCCAGCACCTTTAGGGATTACTGTATTTACTTTTAAAAAAAAGAGAACAATGCCACTGAGAGGGAAATGGCATTCACTTTGCACAGCATAGCCGGTATGAAGCACTTCTCCAACTTGAATACACTGAAAGGTGCTCAAAAGAGGAGTTTAATAACAACTGGCTTTCTGGAGTTTACTGCTCATGTAAGTTTGCAACCAACTCACTGAAGAGGTCATGTTATCTGTGACATGCTATCATGTTCTATAGGGTATGACAGAGAATTACTTTTGGGAGACACCACCATAAGCAGTATGCTAAGAGATGCTAAATGTAATTTAATTTACTATTCCAGATGCATTTTGATAGCAAGAAGTACTTTATACAAGGATACATTGAACTGCTTGGATGAGGAGAGTGAATTCTGGTTTATTGTAGACATGAGCTGCAAAACCTACAATTTTTTATAATCCCCTGTGCTTCTTATGATCTACACAGCCCTGACATGCTTTTCCCCCTCTCCAAGCAGGTCGTCTTCTGCTTGTGTTTACATTAGAAAAATCAGGTCTTGTTTGCAGTGGTTTTGCTAGAGGGCTCTACAGACCACTGTATATCTAGTAGGTTTATGACACCACAATAGACTGATGTCTTAGTCTGTGAGTGCAGGAGGTTTTTTTTTTTTTTTTTGGTTACACTTGTTTAAAACTTGGTTGTCCGTTTTGTTAACATGTATTTCATTAAAAAAGCTTTTCAGGTCTTAATATTTCATAAAGCAGCAAAAAAGGACACAAAAGCCACTTCCCCCAGACCCATTTTGCCAGTGACATTGAAAGCTAGTTAGAAAAGAACAAGCAGCGATAAATAAGGAAAACTAAAAAAGGAGGATCCCATTATTGGTGACTCCGACTGAAGAAGGCGATGCCTGACAAAAAGAAAAACATTTTGCTCAGGGAGAGACTCAAATCCAAATGCTGGCAACAGACATTGCCAAACTTTAGGTAAATTTGAATCCAGATCCAAACAGTGCAGCTCAGAAACACGACTCCCTCCTATATGACAGGATCATGAATATTTCTCCCAATTAAATCAGAAGTTGTAGTTATTATAAAAACAAACTTTTAGTAAATGGGCTTTAGCAACAAAAAAATATCTGCTTCTGGGAAGGGGAAATCTCAAAAGCTCCAGCTAAGTAACCAGATTATTCCTGATTATCTTTTATTTGCATTGAAGTAACATCCAGAGCTCTCAGACTGGGGCCTCATTGGGCTGGGTGCTGAACAAACATCAGGGACATTTCCTGCCCTGAAGTTAACTGAATTCTTTGGTTAGGAAATTGGGGCTAAATTGGTTCTCTCTGGCTCAGAACACACACATATAGGCTTTTGAGGTATTTTGGTATTTTCATGTCTAGCTGGAACTAAGGCCATGTCTATGGTGCTGCAGCTCTACCGCTACAGTGTGGACACTTCCTACATCATCAGAATGCAGTTTTCCGTCAATGTAGTTAACCCACCTCTCCGAGAGGCAGTCGCTAGGTTAACAGAAGCATTCTTCCGTCAGCCTAGCCATGTCTACACCAGGGTTATGTCAACCTAACTATGGCACTCAGGGGACAAAATTTTTTCACAGTCCTGAGATGTGCAGCAAGGCCGATCTATTTTTTAAGTGTAGACCAGGCCTAAGAAATACAAAGGTGCATAAAAAGAAAGGAATGATTAAGAAAAGTTGGGGTTCTGTAACTGTCACCATTGTGATTTGGGTTCAGTATGAATTTTGCAGGAAGGGGTGGCATTTTCTCTGAATGAGTTTACTCATTGCTGCTGTACACACACAGTTTACGATGTGTGGAGATGCTTTTTAGGTAGTCTAAACATATGTCAAGTATCCAGCATTGTTTTAAAATCCAACATACTTCTCTCTCAGGTTTTGCAGTTCTTTCTTCATATCTGCATCTTCAAATTCCGAGTCATTGTCGCTGCTCATGTAGGATGACTGAGAGTGGAAGGATGTTATATTGATAGTGGGAATTTTTGTTCCCTGACCATTACGCAAATCAGGGCCCGGTGCACTAGTCTTTCCAGATCTTTGCAGAACAGAAGCTGCCTTTTTTGTGATGTCATTGGCTGCACCACTGCTCTTCAGGGACGGCTGAACAGCAACAGACTTCCTTTGGAGAGACTCGTCACCAGAATCACTGGACCCATGGTCAGAAAGGACGTCAAGAAAAGATGCCGTTTGCACTCGCCGTACTGATGTCTTTAGGTCAGGACTTGAGGGAAGCTCATCCAAATAAACATCAGGTGGTGCAGAGTACCTTAAGCAGTGTGGCAATGTTAAAGTTAATTCATCGTGGGTACTGATCACTGAAAACCTGCCAATAGTTTTGGCTGGTGTACAATTATCATGCCCTTCAGACTGTTTTCCATAGGAACCAGGGTCTACAAAGTCATTCCTTTGAAGGTTATTTATCTCCCTATCTGTTGTAGAAGTCTGTATTAAGTTCTCTGTAGGTGCAGATGAAGTTTTGATCTTTGCCTCCTCATTCCTTTTAGAAGTTTCCATTTGTTCAGGTATGGTTGTTGATGCAGGAGCAACCTAGAAAAAGAATGAGGGAGATTAATTTTGAGTGTAAGTGTAGCAGACAGACATACAACTATTTATAGTTTCACATTACCTGAAAAAGACCTTTTGTTGGAACAGCAGAAGTTGAAGAAATATTTGCAGCTGAACCTGTTTCATAAATTGGAAAATAAAAAAAATTAGCTGAATACGTGTCTGAATGGAAAGGTTTTAGCCTAAAAAATGGAAAGCAACACTAGATCCAAAATCCATTATTAAATAAAATTTGCATTGGAACAATACATGATTCAACAGCAAATCTATATAATTTAGACCATAATTAGGATAATCAAATGCAAGATTTACTTAAAATATTTCAAAAGCCATAGTGCAGGTACTATAAAATATCCCTTAGTAGAAACTCAGACTCAGTGCAATGATCTGGGCAGTCTAGATAAAGACAGGTCTGAAAAAGTTCTGAAGACAAAAATGTAGTTGTGTACTGTATGCAGAACTCAAGTTACAAAGGTACTTTTGAGGTCTGCAACAGAGAAATAGTTGTCTGAACATGTAATTGAGCAGTGTGCATAAGACAAGCAGGATTTGACCATAGCTGGAAAGTCTTTTTTCATATCTTTCACCCGGATCAAATCTGAACAACATATTGCTGAAGGTGGTAACTACAGACTCAAATAGTGGTCATTTGGACCACAATAGCACTATATGAGAAGCAAAATATCTTCCTGATGACATACAAGATAGATTTCAGAGGAACAGCCGTGTTAGTCTGTATTCGCAAAAAGAAAAGGAGTACTTGTGGCACCTTAGAGACTAACCAATTTATTTGAGCATGAGCTTTCGTGAGCTACAGCTCAAATAAATTGGTTAGTCTCTAAGGTGCCACAAGTACTCCTTTTCTTTATACAAGATAGAATTTAACCTCCAGGCCATTATGCTTTTTCAAAGTTAAACCAATGAATGGAAATCTTTCAAGAATGCAGAGTGAACATAAGGTAAGAATGTCATTTTGCAGTTCTGAAGTCATGAAATATATGGCATATTGAAATTAATATGAAAACCTAGGGCAAAATTCCCCTCTCCTCCTGGTTTTAGACTGGTGCAACTTCAGTGACTTAAACGAAATTTCCGATGATTGACAAAATTCTAAGAATAGCATCAGGCCTCCTTAATATTTAAGTTAGGAAGGGATACTTACACTACAGTGATGGGGTTCTTTGAGATGCGGTACTCAGGGTAAATCCACGGAAGGTGCACACATGCCTCCTGCATGTGAAATTGAAGGTTTGTTTTTGTTTTTTTGGTTTTTTTTTTTAAGTGGCAGTGTCTGTCAGGGCCACGCATGTGCCCTGTGCCTCCTGGTGCAAGGGCACAGACCCTTCCTTAGCTCCCTCACAATTCAAGGGCTGTGTTACCATGAGGACTCTGAAAAGCTAAGATGAAGGGCGCATTGTGGGATTCACACCGACTGCATCAAAGAACCAAGGCTACTGTACGGTAAGTAACCAGACTTTCTTTGCGAATGTCAGTGTGGAATCCTCTGTAGGCTACTGGTGAGCAGAAACCCTCCTGGACAGTGGGAACAAGGAGTTACAGCTGCATCAGTCAAACGGCAATTAAAGAACATCTGACCTGCCTGCCACGTGAAGGGTAAAATGTTTCACAAGAGTCAGTGGGTTGCTCCATGTTGAATGATCTCAGAGGCTGGAACATTCCTGAAGGGGATGGAAGACGCTGCTTGTGTGCCTGAGGGCATTTGGAGATGCTCATGGTGAGATGATTTGGTATTTCAATGGGCTGGATATAGTCACAAAGAGGTGGTGAGACTGCCTAAAGGGCTTGGTCTTGTTAAAAGTAACAGAACAAAGCTCCAGGCACATCTAAAGTATACAGCTTCTTTCTCCAGGCATTGAGTGCAATGTTGGGAAGAAGGCTAGCAAGGTGATTCCTTGGTTCACATGGAATTTGGAAACCACCTTAGGGATGAACACGTGGTGTGGTCTCAACACCACCTTGTTCCTGTGAAAGGACGTATAAAGAGCTACCAGGGCGTGGAGCTCACTAAAGCTCTGTGCCAAGGTGATAGCAACCAGAAAATCCATCTTGATGGTAAGGCGGCGTGCTGCGCAGTCTGACGGGTTCAAAAGGAGGCTCCATGAGTTTTAGGAGGACAGTGTTGAGGTACCACATAGGAGTTGGGTCGCTAACCAATGGGCAAGTATGCAGGAGGCCCTTGAGACATTTTGATTTCGTCAGATGGTAGGATTGTACTGAAGCATGGCACACTTACATTGCCACAAGGCAGACCTGGACAGAGCTAACTGCCAGTCCAGCCTGTTTCAGCTCCAGCATAAAGTCTAGGCTCTTTGGTATCAGGATGTCTACTGGTTCTAGATCTCACTGGGCTACCTGCATTGAGAACCTCTTCCTTTCTGAAGGGGAGATCATCCTAGTGGATGGTTTCCTGCTCTGTATAAGAATGTCCTGAATCTGCAGGGAGCAGTCTCTGTCAGCAGTGTTCAACCAGGCAACACCCAAGCCGTCAGGTGCAACAACCAGGTGCGGTATCTGAACTTGGCTCTGAAATACTATGTCTGCGCAGACTGGGAGGTGTATAGGAGATTGCTTGGATATCTGCAATCGGTCTGACAGCCAAAACTATCTCTACCAGTAAAGGACTAACAGAGTGATTATAGACTCATCTCACCTGATCTAGGAATCAGTGGAAAGGCATATAGCTCGAGACCAATGGAGGAGAAAGGCATTTGGTAACAAACCCAAGTTCATGCACTCTCTGAAACAGAAGTTTGAACATTTGGTGTGGTCCTCTGTGGTACAAACAAGTCCATTATGCGAGTTCCCCATTGACTGAATATGATGGACTTTCAGAGTGAAAACTCATGGTTGGTGATCAGTTGTTGGCTCAAGAAGTCTGAGGTCGTTGCTGACCCCTGGTAGGTGAAGAGCCAACAGGGTTATCCCTGAGAGCTGGGAGGGTCCCAGAGCTCAGGCTGCAGCCCAAGCCTCTACACAGCAATTAAACAACTCCTTAGCCCGGGCCCTTTAGCCCCAGTCAAGCGGTGTGAGCCAGTCGTGGGTGTTTAATTGCAGTGCAGACATACCTAAGGAGTCCTAGTTGAAAGAACAGGGACAGGATGTATTCTAAGGCTGTTACAGTCTCCTACTGGGACCTGCTTCTGATCAGCGAGCCGTCCAGGTCTAGGTAGATGTGCATTCCACGCCTCCATAAATGCACTGTCACTACTCCTAGGCATTTTGCGAATACTCTTGGTGCTGTGGAGATTCCGAAGGACAGAACATTGCATTGGTAATAGTTGGGCCCCACTGTGAATCTTAGGTACTTTCTGTAGGCTGGACGGATAACTATATGGAAGTACGTATCCTGCAAGTCAAAAGCCACAAACCAGAATTGTGCTTGGAGAGATGGAGACAAGTGTTACGGTTCTGAACCCGAGATGGCGTATGTATTAAATGAGTCTCTTCAGGTCTAGGATAGGACGAAGGCACCTTTTGTTTTTCAGAAAGAGAAAATACCAGGAGTAGAAGCTTTTTCCCCTGAACTCTGGTGGAAGCTCCTCTATGGATCCTAGACAGAAGGCTGCTTCTGCTTGTAGCGGTCTTTTGCAAGATGGGTCCTTGAAGAGGGACGGGATAAAGGAGTGGAACTGGATGGGATAGCCACAGGTAAAATTTCTAGCACCCATCTGTCAGATGTCATGGTAGACAAAATGGGGCGAGGCAGCTTCTGAAGGCCAAGCTCCCTGGACTGGATCTGATGTGGCTCCTGACAGTCCTCTATAGATTGTTGTTGGGTTGTAGGTGAGAAGTGCATTGCTGAGGAGGAAGGTTGGTGTCTCTCTGCTGTACCTTGGTCTCTTTTTGGCATGGTACTCAGGTTGCCTGGAATGGTACGATAGTGTAGTCTTTGGTTGAAGATACACATCCACAATTGGTCAATTCAGTCCATAGCGGAGATATGCTCTTGGATTCCTCGAGGATGCTGAACTCTCACACAGCAGCCTCTGCAAGTAATGCCTTCTACCATCTCGGCTTGGCTAGGAAACGCCATCCGATCTTAGTGAACAAAGACCCTCGGCTGGATTACAGCAATGCTATATTCATGAACATGCTGACTTCAGCATTAAAGAAACCGCAACTAGTTCAGAATGCTGAAGCACAGCTCACCTCAGCAACACAGGCTAGCACAACCACGTCAAAGGACTCTCCGCTGACCACAGGGGAGAGGATTCGCTGCTTGAAGATGGAGAAAACGTATGCCCCAGTGATAGTGAGAAAGAATATGCCTCTTCCAGGTGTAGTGCTGAGGAATATGGGTGCTCTCAGTATCCGAATCCGTTCTGGTACCATAAGGTGCTTCGGCACCAATTACAGTCCTGGCTTTGCCAGAGATGCCTCCTCTGAAATAGGGGTCAACACTGAGAGGGGCTTCACTGGAGCTGGATGACTCCGTGTTATAGGCTGCTCTGTATAACCAGCTCTCGACAACAAGCGGAAGCTTTACATGGTCTGTCCTTGTGGGAGGACACCGAGCTTCGCTTGGAGTTTATGCCTCTGTGTTTGGAGCCACTCCTCTTGGTTCTGGAGGTGTTGTTATTGGTGCCAGGTCTTTTCTCTGCACTGTCTTCTTCACAGCGGTCTTTGGTGTGACATGTCTGCTAGATGTCAGTGCTGGATGACACTGGCTCTTTGCTAGCCCAACTCTGGAGCTGGTCCCCTCAGGTTCTGAGGAGACCCTCATGGATTGCTCCAGGAGATGAAGCTTAAACCGGATGTCTCACGACTTACGCATCCTAGTGGAGGATGCAAGGCACACTGAACATCTGCTGGGTATAGTGAACTCACCTAAACAGCAGGCACACCAGCTGTGTCCATCTTTCAGGGTAATTAGTCCAACAGGGCTTGGAGCCTGTAGGTTTTGAGGCTGGCATGTCAAGCAGC
The DNA here is from genome assembly GCF_965140235.1 of Caretta caretta. NCBI lineage: Eukaryota > Metazoa > Chordata > Testudines > Cheloniidae > Caretta > Caretta caretta. Next base: position 29,728,997 of record NC_134212.1, on the reverse strand, counting down.
TCTGTTTGTGTGTGCATGTAAGGGGTCTGTACAGGGGGAATCTGTCAGTGCTCGGTCCAGACAGGTTGATATATATCATGATAGTCGTATGTCAGAGTCAGAAGAGTTGTGAAGATTTGTAGTAAGTTTTTGTAGAAAATTTAGCCAAAGCTAAGAACTGATGGGGTCAAACACTTCACTGGTTCCATGTTGCTGCCACTGGTGGTAAGAAGGTACCGAGGTAGGGTTGTTGCCACCCCACCCTTTATGCCCTCAGAGAGAAGCATGAGAAAGCACAGGGTGCATACATGGCCCCAAAGGACACTTATTAAAAAATCCTCTAGTCTCAAGTGCATGAGGAGCATGTGCACCTACAGTGGGAACAATGCTGACACATACTTGAAGAACTGTGTGTTACTCTAGCACATCAGCAGCAGCAGCAGGAGCTAAAGTCTCCAGAGTGCTCCGTCCTTAAAGGGGACAAAATCTTCCTGGACAGGTAAATCAGATTAGTTCCACATTCTGAACAATTTTAATATGGACTGCTGTGAAAAGTGTCATTGAATCCATCAACAGCTTAGTTGGAATGGAGTATGCCTGCCTTGATAGGCCTTCATGGTCATCCTCAATGATTCCTCGAGAACGCTACGGACCGACTCTTCTCTGCAGAGCCCACCCAAAATCCTGCTACCTTTAAGAACTCCATCCAGTGGAGTAAAGGAGATCTGGCTGGCTTTCTGCTCAGCCTGTGAACTGCAAACTTCAAAACACTATGGGAAAAGTGCAGTGTCTCACATGAAGGCCTCTGTACCTCACCCACGTGAAAGGACCTGCATTGCTTATTTACAGTATTATGTTTAAGTCTGTCCATGAGACTGTTTGCTTTTTGTAAGTTTGATAAAAGTGACAGCAGAGTCAGATTTATTTTTTGTTTTGTGACAGCACCTAGCAGCCCAAGCCAGGTTCAGGTCCCCATTGTGCTGGGTGCGGTTGTGAAGGTGTCCCAAGGAAAGTTAGTAAAAAGGGTGCATGAGCAAAGGGGCCCACAGGATAGTACAGAAATAGCATTGAAGTTACCACTGACAGCTAGTTTGAATTGTTAACTACCTTTTCTCCTCATCGACCCACCTCTCACTTCTGTGGAGCTGACACCGATGCTAGTCGTTTCGGACTTTTCCAACTTTAAGTAAAAAGAAACAAAATATAAAAGTGAATTTCAGTTTAACACACCCCCAAACAGGGAAGCCAATATACAGTCTCTGTCTCTGGAACTTGCTTCATATTTACATCATATCTTAGCACAAAGTTATTTTGTACAGGAATAAGTATTTTACATTCCTAGCGAAATTTGCCACCCATCTTCTTTTTCAGCCACACCATTCTTTTCCGGGGAGGGTGAACGAGGAGGAAGGTTTTAGAAGATTGCAGCATATACTAGTATGGAACGTTTGTAAATATGCACCAAGTTTAGCTATTCAAGTACACACTTATAAATGAGTATCTTGTGCTTTTTCAACCAGATTACATCCTAATACATATGAAATTTCACTGAAAAGTTAAGTAAATTACAATACAAATGTGTTATGTATCTGTGTTATTCTATGGCACACAATCTAATTGGGAGCACTCAATATTATGATGTTATTTATAATCCCTTTTATGGAGAATGAGCCTTCAGTACTTTAGAAACTGGCTTAGTAACATACACAGCGTACAAGGATATACCTTCATCAGTTGCTTAACTGCAACCACCTCTCTGTTGAAACATGGCATGGTTTTAATATTTTGTACAGTGAATCCAGTTGAAACTACATGGGGGGGCAGCTTTATTTTTGGTTGGGGGGATATAACCAACTCCAGAATACTGCTTTCCAACTAGGTTAAACGTCTCTGATCTAGCAGAAAGTGCTAGGGAATTTGTAATGATCCTAGAGCAGTGGCTTTCAACCTTTTTTTCATTTGCAGACCTCTAAAAAAATTTCAAATGGAGTTGCGGACCCCTTTGGAAATCTTAGCCATAGTCTGCGGACCCCAGGTTGAAATCCACTGTCCCAGAGCATTCATAGCCTCAGCGTCTCATCTGAATGACTGCATCTCGTTCTGCTCAGGGTCCCTTGTCGGGACACTGAATCATTAATGAGCCAAGCCGCCTACGGAACCACCAGCACCTTGCAGCACTGTGGCTTTTCCACAGCAGTCTGCCAACAAAGTGGTGACATAGCCTTCTCCTGCTGAGCTTATGAAAGGAGGCAAGATCCCATCTGGAAGCGGTATAAGCTTTATGCTACAGAGTATCCAGCACTAGCTGGAGTGTCTGAGCAAAGTGAATGCCCATAATATGTTTAATTAGGGTTTTAAGTTAAGACTGGTTTCAGAAGGTAGCTATGATGCCCTTGCACAAATGTTATACAACTGGCAGGCAGGCAAGCAAGCAAGCAAAAAAATCTTGTGTTCTGTGCCCTGGGGGCAACTCACTTTTAAAGTGATGGCACTACAGGCCTCGTCTAGGACCCAACGTACTTTAGCAGTCTGCTAGATATCACGGAATTAGTCACGGGGGCATAACGGAAGGCAAGGAAAGACTTTTATTATAGCTAGTAGCATGATAATGTCTACTAAGCACATTTATATTTATGAGGCACAATAACTTACCTGACTCTAGTTAAGTTATACATAGCTTTTCAGTTCCAGTTCACCTATTAATCTGACATTTCTGTTACAACCATATTTCTAGTATTTACATTTACTGAAAAATAAGTGTGCAGAAGTGATGGAGGGCAGGTAATCAATTTAAATGAATACATGGAAAATGATCTTGACAAATTGGAGAGCTGGTCTGAATTCAACATGATGAAATTCAGTATAGACAAGCGCAAAGTACTGCACTTAAGAAGGAAAAATCCAATTCACAACTACAAAATGGGGAAGACCTGTCGAGGTGGCAGTAAAGGATCTGTGGGTTATCGGGGACCACAAACTGAATACGAGTCATCAATGTGATGCAGCTTCATAAAAGTCTAATATGATTTTGGGCTGAACTAACAGGAGTGTCATTTGTAAGACACAGGAGATAACTGTCCCTCTCTACTTGGCACTGGTGAGGCCCCACCAGGAGCACTGTGTCCAATTCTGGGCACCACAATTTAGGAAGGATGTGGACAAATGGGAAAGAGTTCTGAGGAGATCAACAAAAATGACAAAAGATTTAGAAAACCTGACCTACGGGGAAAGGTTGAAAAAAACTGGGCACATTTAGTCTTGAGAAAAGACGACTGCAGGGCGACCTAATAGTCTTCTAATATTTTGCTAAGGGCTGTTATAAAGAGGTTGATGAGCAATTGTCCTCCATGTCCACTGAAGGTAGGACAAGAAGTCAGGGGTTTAATCTGCAGCAAGGGAGATTTAGGTTAGATACTAGGAAAAACTTGCTAACTATAAAGGTAGTTAAGCTCTGGAACAGGCTTCCAAGGGAGGTTGTGGCATCCCCATCATTGGAAGCTTTTAAAAACAAGTTGGACAACCCCCTGTCGGGGATGGTCTAGATTTACTTGGTCCTGACACAGTGCAGGGGGCTGGACTTGATGACTTCTTGAGGTCCCTTCCAGCCTGACATTTCTATGATTCTATGCATGAATGAGGAACAGAAAATAATATACAGAGGCCAGATAGTGGAAAGAGGGTGATGTCTGCCTATCAAGGCTTAGATAAATGCTCAAAAAGGAGTAACCTCAGTTATCAACATCACTATGAATATATTTAACATTCTTAAACCACCATGACATATCACTTTTCCTCAGCTCTCTCGCTTTAGAAACAGGATTTAAAAAAAAGAAAAGAAAAAGACTGCATTGAAGGATTATATGAATTTTTGAACCCAAGAGTAAAGTTTAGTTTTCTCTAATGAATGGCTAGTGAAACACTTGTATGAGTCAGAATACATGTGACAAATTGAAAATAAAAGCAGTGCTGCACTATGGAAAGCAGTAAACAGAGAACCCAGACAGAAAGTAAGCTACTACGGCAACAAGCAATATAGAAATGCTTATAGATAGATGAATCTGCATATCCTACCATTGGCTCTTGGATTCTGAACTCTGTTCTGCTGTGGCCAGTGGCTGTAGCATTGTTCAGCATGGCAGACATTTCCATGGCTGCTGGATTTATGGGTATAAAAGGCACAGTCACAGCCTGACTAGCCAATACAGGGTAAGGTGGCATTTCAGAAGGTACAAGTGACACAAATTGATCCTGAGCAGCATTAGCGTCCTGGCAGGTGTCTGGGACATTAAGGCCTGGTTCTCTTAAATCCAATACAAGTGTGGGAATTAGTTCTTCATTAAAAGGCGGTAAGCTAGCCAACTCGCTCTCCCCATGCTCTAAAGGTACAAAGCTCTCTGGTGTCCCTGCTGATGCAGAAGATGTAGGAACACACTCTTGGTACAGCAAATTGCGCAACTTCTCATCAAGGCTTTTTATTGTGTTGTCAGCAAAATCAACTCTGGGTGGCCCTTCTCCATCTGACTCTACTGCACAAGGTGGCTGCAGCAGACCCATGCCAAGGCCAGCGCAGGTGACAGGCTGGGACTGGGTCAGCATTATATGTTGCTGGGATACAGCTACCGGTAGCTGGGGAGGACTTTGAAGCTGAGAGCCTGTCAGATTTAGAGGATCAGAGACAATACCCCCAGGAAGCAGCTGGTTCACCAAGGAATGCTGCATTACACCAGGCTGCCTGGCCTCTAACACATGGTGGATTTGTGGCGCAGGCTGGAGTTCCAAGACGACGGCATCAGAGAAAGCAGGAACGGGGCAGAATTCGGCTCCTTGCGCAGGAACCGTTAGAATTGAGCTGGGTGGCCTGACAGTACAGCATGAGATCTCCACATCGGGAACACAAGCATCTTCATCCGTCTGCTGCAGCGTTTGCAGGGAGGATTTTGGAGCAAGCTGAGCATCAGAAGGCTCCTCTAGTGAAGCTGCATTGTGGGCAGAAGCATCAGGCTGACTGGGCATTACCAGGTGTAGTGGAGGATACTCTGGTTGACCTACATTAGCAACAAACTGTTCTGGGACATATGGAGCAGTTCCCGTTAGTGTTGCAGCTAAAATTTCTGCCTTAGTCTGTAAAACAGCTGACGACACTGCAGCAGGAACTTGTGCCAAAGGACCAGGTGTTCCACAGGGGCTGTCGTATACACTTGTTTGACTAGGGAGCTGGTGACAAAACAAGACACTAGGTGTGTCTGTCACGGCAGAGCTCATTTGCTGATCATCGGACTGTTCAGGATCTATAAGGAGTAAAAACACCAATTTCACCTTTTACAGGCTATACAGAGTGAACCATATAAAGTAACTGCAAAATTTCTTAGTCAAGTTTAAATACAGCAGGCCCTGAACTGCTAAATGTTTTCTGTTAGAAAACTAGTAACCCAATATTCAAATAAGGACCACAAATTGCAGACTACAGAAGATATTTCTGTAAAAAGGATGCAGCCTATGATAAACAGCTATGAATAGAACTTAAATTACAACACCTAACTCTTAACAGAGTTTAAGAACACTGGGACTTTTCTATAAATAATCAAAAGACCATCCACATTTTAGTTTAAAATTATATGCTCACATAAAATGTGTGATCCTACAGAAAAGCTCTTCATGCTGGATATGATCTATCCATTTTGAATGGGTACTGTGTATTGCACTCCATTGGCCATTAATAGTAATAATACACAATTTATGAACTACCCTGTTTCAGCAGCGTGGTAAATTGAGGTTCATAAAAAGGTCCATATCCTACACGACTTTTTAGACTGCAAATTATGTGGCCGATACTACAGGCTCGTTTTTCATTTGTACAAAGTTCTTAAAATTCAAGCACCTTTTGGGGCAAGGCTCCCATGCTATTCTGGACTACAGTGGTGCTCCCCAACTTGCTACCCCAAAATCCATGGCTGATGAACAACTAAGGTAAGAGCTGCCCTAAGCCAAGGAAGACACACCCATGAATGATTCCTTCTTTGGCCATGGCCTCCGAGTGAGCGGTGATGGCGAAGATCAAAACCAGAAGCAGGCATCATTTTTGCTGATTATTTTGGCGTTATGTGTAATCTGTGAATAACTTTTAGAAGAAGAAACTTATTGCAGGAATTTGTTTGGCCACACAGCTTTGCTAACAACTAAAACCAAGCCACCGTACTTCCTCTGCAAGATTAGCCTATCTGGTTACCCCCACACAGGTGCTGTGGACGGCAGCAGTTTGAGGTGCAAAAAAGTAATTAAAGGAGAACTAACAGTGCCTGTGTTAGCATCTTTGGTATCCTATACTGGTCAGCTCGTGAAGCAACACCACACACAATACTTTTCAGCCTCTGCCTCCCACCATGTTGCAGCTAAAAGGAAACAATCATGATGAAAGCATGGGAGGGTACAGGAAGAACTGACAACTGCCTCTAAGACGACAAGGTCGATGGCCCACACCCGTTCCCTGAGATAAACGAAAGCTTTAAAAGTTCATAAATACCTGGACCTTCTGGCTGTTTACTCTGAGGAACTGCTGGGGAGAATTCTGGTACTTCCTCAGTAGGGTTTTCCACAACAGGGCATATAATAAACCACCTTTTTCCAGTATGTAAAACTAATTGTGAAGATCAAAATAAAGGGTTAACATTGTATTTGTTTTGGAGCATCTATACAGAACTTTAAGAAGCTGATCGGATCCAAATCAGACTTATTCTGGATGTGAAACTCCCCCATTTTAGGAAGAGGCACGTGTCTCTACAGTATTCATGGAGATTAAAAATAATGATCTTACTGGACTCCCATAGCAAAAAAGTGATCTTCGGATGGAAAGAGTCCTCTGCCTTACAAGTGACTGTATTAGAGTGGGACCCAAGGCCAGACCCAAAGCTCACTGAAGTTGCTGGAACGACTCTCTTTGATTTAAATGATGTTTGGCTTAGGCTTAAAGTGAATTAATTGTACTGTAAAGAAGGTATTTATAATAGAAAAACTGTTTTTTTGGTAATGTTTTTTGCAACTTACTTTATCTATTTTCCTACATAGGTGGTGTTTTTTTACTACTGCTCTCCTACATTTATCTTGAACTTTTACGTCCTCATTTAAATATATCAAATTACTCAGTTTTCAAAATTCTATTTACAAACCAATAAAGGCAAACAGTATACTTTAAGACTGGCCAGCAAGTGTGAACTATCGAAGAGGAGCCAGGCAGACTGCGGACACCATTGTTTGGGAGGAACACCATTGTTTTCAGTCACTGAAGCATGTTGTGCGGCCCAAAAGAGGTTTTACACACACAAACTCAGAAGTGCCTGGCAAATACAGGTGTGTACAACACATGACCACATACAGTTTGGAAATGAGGTTTAAACAGGATATGTTTTTATTCCCTTCTCCAGTTTAGAGAGGGAGTAAAAGCCCACACTGATACCTTCCCCTTCTCTGGGAAAGAGATAATATACCAAACACATCCAAAAGAATAAGACTTCTCACTGGTAAGAGAGTTGGCTGAAACTTCCTGGTTACCAAATTCAATTGCATCTGCAAACATTAAGGCTGGAAGAGCCAATCTCTGTTAACTTCTTTTTGCAAGCTTAATTATTGTTGAGAACAAAAGAGTACATTTATGAAAGTCTCGTCTCTTCCTGCTCAACCCCACTTCCAGTTTGGAGGTACCGGGGATCATCGCCAGTTTGTAAAATTTGTATATTTCCAATACACCCAAACACTGGTTTAATCTATTTTAGCCTTGGCACTTCAAAGCTGCTAACGGCAACTGTGGCTTTTACCAGGCCTATATTTTTAGGATATATTCCAGTCACCTGTAACTGGTGGAGTTATTTGGAGACTGCTAAACTTCTGGACAGTCTAATATTACCTATTCATTGCCTGATAGTTCGATATTCTATTTGTATTCAAAAGCACTTTTACCATTCTGCTGATACATTGGTGTCTTCACTTGAGATTGCCGGTTCTCCTGTTTAAAACAAAAAATATGTTTTTAGACAAGCACTAATGCAGGAACATTTTTCTAAGGAATATTTGTGTTGCAAATCTTACATGAGAAGAGGCTGTAAAACAAACTTAAAATACAGTAAGTAGATAAAGAAAAAAATCAGTTTTGATATCAAGAAACCCTCATTTATTAAAAAAAGAAAAGGAGTACTTGTGGCACCTTAGAGACTAACCAATTTATTTGAGCATGAGCTTTCGTGAGCTACAGCTCACTTCATCGGATGCATACCGTGGAAACTGCAGTAGACATTATATACACACAGAGACCATGAAACAATACCCCCTCCCACCCCACTGTCCTGCTGGTAGACCCGACACACAAGATTCTTACTTCATTCATTTCTAGTCTAGAGGCATCTTGCTGGGGACTTGTTCCCGGATCAGAACTTCGTTCTCCTTCTGTATCTTCACTGAGCATATCTTCTGCTTTATCAATAATATCTTTCATTTGTTCAATGAATGTCTCTTTTTCAGTCTGCAATATGAATTCCTTCTCTACCTGTATAGAGCACATTAAGATAAACCACTAATGGCTGTAGGTCAGTACTCACTGTATGGTCTTAACTAGCTGGAAGTTTGCATCTGTGTACGGAGAGCACGTGCATCATTCTTCATGGGAACTAGACCCTAAAGAGACAGTATTCTTATTTGGCCTCCAGCCAAACTGAATCACCCCTCTCACAAAAAATTAGTCGTTCTCTGGGCCTGGTGAGTTTGATACAAAGTGATCACCTTGCTTGTGTGTGTAAGAAGCATTGTCTTGTTTCTCATCCCCCCCAAAAGACAGACTTTGTTACAGTAAATAGACATAAAAAAAGCCACCCAGAGCCCCATACCTACAAAACACAGAGCCTGGCTTGCAGGTGTGCTTAATGCCCTAAGTTCCCATGGATTTCATTTGGGACCGTGGAAGCTCAGCCCCCTCTGAAAAATCAGACTCACTGCATCTGTGATCTAGATCAAAACCAGAACATAGTACAGGAACGACGTGCTCCCCAAACCATGCAACCTCAGAAGTGGGGAGGTTTTGTTGGGGCTAGCATGGGAGAGAAAACTCTTGGCCCTTTTAAGGACTGCACCCCACCACCCCTGCTTGTGGACTTGAGGAACAGGGCACTGGGGCTCATTGGTTGCACAGGGTGCAGCATAAGCCTCTTGGTTCCCATGCATCCAAGGGAGGGCTTATAAGCCCTTCCCCCTCCTAGGGAACCATTCTCCCCATCTGCCCTCTCTGGGCTCTCATCCCAGAGAGGGCAAATGGGGAGAATTTGGGGAATAGTTGCCTTTTTGCAGCTGGGAAGAAATTATTCCTCACTCCCAGATTGGCTGGGGGGGGGCCCCCCCGCGGGAAGGAGAGGGGGTGTACACCTTCCTCTCAGCGGCCCGGGAACTGGGCAGGAAGGTTTGGTTGCAAAATTTTGTTGCAAGCTGTTAGGAACCCAGTGCAGCTAATTCTTCAACAGGGGTCTGGTCCACAGATAAGACAGAACTGGAAGAGGATTAGGAGAAAGCATCTCCTAAGTCCTTCTTCCTGTGGTGTCCTGGCCAAACAAAGTCGTGCTTACTTTTCAGATAAGCAGGGCTGGTGGCACCGCCTGTTAAGGTTGCCTGACATGTCCTATTATAAGACCCTGCTTTGAGTGTTTATAGCTTTTCCAAACTAACTGATTGGGCTAAATTTTCCAAGCTGGGCGTCTTTTGGAAAATTCTAGCCAAAATGGTCAATGGTTTCTGGACAAGGAGACTGGGACTTGGATGAGGAGCCAGGTTTGGGGAATAGCCAGGATTGGGACAAGGTCAGATTGGAGAGGATTCAAGGCAGAAAAATCTGTGCCCATTGGCGCACACTCCCTTTGAGAGCCTGGACTAGAACCCAAGATTCCTGAGTCACAGCCGCCTTCTGCTGCTAGCAAGTATCTGTGAAACCCATTGGCAAAATGTGTGTCTCATACCTCTCTAGTGCTGAGCCACAGAGAGGATGACAACCTACTACTGCTATCAATTACTCTAGTAGCTCAAGTGGCAAAGGTCTGTGTGGTTGATCTAAAGATGTCAACCTTGCTGATGATCCATGTGCGTGTCAATATGATGCCACATGATAGAACTGTTTTTTTCAGTTTATGCTTTTTAAAACCTAGGAAATTACACAAACTATATTAAAAGAACATTATTAAGGTTGCAAAAAGTCAAGCCCTCAGTAGTTAGGAAATGCCAGAATTAAGGCTGCCTGTGCCACATTCATAATGCATAAAACATAGGCTTTAATTATATGATCTCATATTATTTTTTCATAGCAATCTTAATTTTGGCATTCCCTAGCTTTGGAATGCTTGACTTTGCAGCCTCAGTAATGTTCCTTTAACACATTGTGTGTGTGTAATATACATATAGTTTATGCAACTCAAAATTTTAAGTGTCTTTTCAAAGTTTCTTCGCAAATAAGGTCTTACCATGTAAGTAGCAATTTCTTCTGGCGCATCACCGTCTAAATCAAATTTAAAAGTCACCATTTTGTGATTGTGTGTTTCCAGCTGACATTCCACCATCTTATCCCCTGTGTTGCACACCTATAAGAAAAGAGTAATGTTGATAATTATTTCTGGCATGTCCAAGAACAGAAGTTCAGCCTAAGACAAAGAGGTTGTACTTGCATTTAGAATGGTCAGCTTTGGTCTGCTCGACTTCTCCTGGCGTGATCGAATGCGTGTAGATTTCTTATGTTTCTTTGAAGGCTTCCCTTCTTGCTTTCCACTTCCAACCACTCCTTCAAAGCTGTCACTCATCTCTTTACCTGAAGCAACATCGGGACTCATGTAGCTTTATAACAGGGAAGGAAAAAGATACCCACACGGGATGTGGATATGGAAAGAAGAAGAAGAAGAAAAACAGTGACTACAGGAAAACAGTGAATCTGCTTTGTAATAAAACTTTTGAGAGCAGCATGGCTGGCCACAATTCAGCAAGGTCCTTAAGCATGAGCATAAGAAAGCACATGATGTCCCTTGCACAATTAAATCAGGGCCTTAATTTCCACTGAGAATAGCTCCTTTTCCTCAGGGGCCCTTACAGTCTGTCTTTGAATTGCAAGGGTCCCCCATTTCCCCAACTTATTTTCTTACTCTTCTTCAGGTTCTACTCTCCAATGGCGAAGGTACATATGTGACCTTCTCTAGAAACCATCACTTTTTGTCAGTCAGAGATGCAGGGAAAGGGTCACACAGGAGAGTGACATGAGATACAGAATACAACTTCGGCAGCTGCAGGCCATTTTACGACCAGGCACTTGTTCTTAGTCTATGAAGGTGCAACAAAACTCTAATGTGGAGAGAGGACCGCAGGGCATTGCTCTGGGATATGTTCTGATGCAAGCAGCTTTAAATGTTGCCACGGCTAGGAAAATTAGTTTTTCAAATATAGCTAATGAGGAAAAAAAATTTGAGAGCGATCAATCACTAAATATTTGGCGTCCTTTCCTATAAGAGACTGTAGGATAGCATATTCACTAGGGATGAGTGAACTCACTTTGCCTAATTCAATTATACCCAAGAATTATAGGTCTGAAAGTTACTGGAACCTGGAAAAGGTAAATTCCACCTTCCATGAAACACAAAAAAGAACTGAGCACGCCACAGAAACACCAGACACAGAGTTAGTGTCCTGAAGCCTTAAAAACGCTACTTTGCCTGCATGAAGGGAAGACTGAGTTTATTTTCCTTCCCTAGAGCCGTCATGGTTTTTACAATGGCATTCAGCCTGTAAAGCAGAATACTCCTTGCAAGTGAGAAGCAGTTCTAAGGCTCTCGGCCTGTATTTACTTATGTCAGCCTCGCTTTTTGGTGAGGTAGAAATGGGGGCAAAGGGAAATGTTCAACTCTGAATACACAGGGCAGGCTTCCCTTTATCTAGAAAATTTGTTCTGGTTAAAATATAATAGCTTGAAGGTAAAGATAAACGTTACCCCCACGAGTTTGGGTCCTCCCTCAGGCTCAGACATAAAAGATTGGACATTAAAACATGAATTAAGGCAGTCAGCCAAATACAGTAGAATTATGGTAGTACCTTAAGGCTCCAACCTGTATTGTGCTAACCATGCTAAAGACAGAGCTGGCTTGGTCTATACATTAAATTAATACAATTTTTGCTATACTGGTATAGTTAAAAGCAGGATAGTCCACCCACTAGAATGATTGCAGTTATATTAACATAGAGGTGCCTAATACTGGTATTAGCTCTTGCTGGGTGGAAACGGGAATAACCTCCAGTGGTGTAAGGCACCTTTATACCAGTATAACTGCACCCACACTAGGGACTGTGCCACTTTACCTACTTTGACAGAAAAAAAAAATCATACACCTAACCAAAATCGTTAAATAGCACCACAGTTGTGTGTAGACCAGGCCTAAGACAGAGTCCCTGCTCCAAGGAACTTACGGTCTATTCACACAAGACAGACCAACCCAAATAGCTAAACTTCATGTATGCAACTTGTTACTTTCCCCAAACCTATCACTTACTATCTCCAATCTGTCCATGTGCTACCAACCTAACACTCCCACTCTACACCCTGCTCCACCCCATTACAAAAGACAGAAATTCAGGCTCAGGCTTGTGAAGGGGGAGAAAGAAAAAGCTTCCAGAAATAAAAAATGTTCACATGCTAGAGAGATTGTAAGAATACCTTTCACAGCTCAGTGCTAGCGTCTGCTGTTTTTCCAGTATTGCATGCTCCTAAAATATAAAAAGAAGTAATTTAAATAGAGACATCAGGCAACATTTGATATATTGTATTTGCATATGAAGAAACATGACACTTTGTAGATCAAGATTTTTGGTAGAACAGTTTTGGGGCATTTAGAAGGATATTTTCTGAAAATAAGATTTTAATCCCACACCATTTTGTTTAACTCATTCTCAGAACTTGGAATGCCACTAAATTGTTGCTTTTGTCGCTAGCATTTCTTTTGGAGCACAAGCCAATATGGCTGTTCGTACACACGTGGCTGTTTGTTAAAGCCCACTTTTGGAATAGAGTTTGTTAATAATTTAGTTCTCCCATTGCTCACTCGGCAGCAAAAGAGCAGAAAACAGAGAAGATCTTACATAAATCAGCAGTTTAAAAAGAGCTCACAGCAATCGAACAGTGTTAGTATATTTGGGATCTACGTCATTACCTACCTGATCTTATTTAAATGGATCTAAATTTTTGGCCTAACCTTGTTATTTTTTTGCAGTATCCTACAGTAAAAAAAAAAAAAAAAAATGCATACAGCAGCAACGTTTAGTATTTCCAGTATGTTTAGCTTATGTTTGAAAGCGCATGATGAATTTGGAAGAAAGGATAAAAACACTGACATACTGGGCTGCCTATCACCCTCTTCTGCCGGCTCCACAACAGATAGATTTTCCTTTAAAAACAGTTCCCCACTCTTGCTATCACTGGTTCAGCTTCACAGTGGCAGCACTAGTAAAGACACCCTGCCACCAGTCTCCAGGGCTCTACATGTGAGGTGGTGTAGGCCTAGTCTGAGCAGAGTTAGAAGAGATGATGCTTAAAGCACCAGTGGTTGCTGGAGCCCTCTGGCACTCCCACCAATGGAGATAAACTGGTGGCAGCAACAGCAAGACACTAACCAAAAATCCTAGTGTAGCCACATGTTCAGGAACCAAGTCAAACCAGATGATCCAGCTGTCCCTTTCAGCTTAAACTCCATGACTCTAAGGGTATGCCCGCACACAGAGGTGCCAACTTTTCCCGGCGCCGGTGGGCACTCGACCCCACCTGCCCCCACTCCGCCCCTGCCCCGCCCCCTCCTTGCCCCAATTGGACTCCTTCCCCAAATCCCCACCCCAGCCCCACCTCCTGCTGAGTGTGCTGCGTTCCCCCTTCCTCCCAGCGCTTGCCGCGTGAAACAGCTGTTTTGCGGCGGCAAGCGCTGGGAGCTAAGGGGAGAAGTGGGGACGTGGCGCGCTCAGTGGAGGGGAGGTGAGCTGGGTCGGGGTGGGGAGCTGCTGGTGGGTGCAGAACACCCACCAATTTCCCCCCGTGGGTGCTCCAGCCCTGGATCACTATGCAGACTTTCTGACTTGGGTCTGCGTCCATACTGCAAAATGATAGGGCGTGGATACAAGTCACAGCAGGACTTGGGCTCTGATCCACCTCCTTCACAGGGTCCTATGATCCGGGTCATGAGTGCTTGCTGACCTGAGTCAGGTTGATGTGTGTGTGGACAGAAAGGGGCTTGGACTCAGTGTAGACATATCCAAAGTTCCCTGAATCCTTTATGACTGCCCTCTAATGGAACGAGAATCTGCATAGCAAAGTTAAAATCTGTAAGCCTCTAAAGGATACCAAGCTCATGTTGGCTATTGCTCATGGCTCTCTAAGCCAGTTGTACCAAACCTGACTGTTTTCTCAACAGAATTACAAAATGAATAAACAATGAGATCACAGACACAACATATTTAGATTTTAGTAATGCACCTGACCAAGTGTTTTACAAAATCTTAGTTGCCTGATCAAATCAAAATGGCCAGGGATTTGAATGCTGTCACATGGATTCAAACAAAAGATAACACCAGAGAGCAGTGTTATGGCAAAATGATAATGAAATGAATTGTTTTGAATTACAATATACGAGTCTGATATGAAACTCTCCTTATAAAAGGTTATACCTAAGAAAACTGTCACAAACGTATTTCACAGTATCTGACATCAGCACAGTCATCAAGGGGTACTTGGATCAATTTGACCCTTATGTGGATGGGGACTCACAAACAATCCAGCTCCAGTGGACAATGATTATCGTTCAACCTAAATGAGGAGTTCCTTTGTCTTGCAGAGCAGATGGACAACAAGGGCCAGCACACAGGCTCACGTGAACAAACCTGTGCCCTGCACGGAGAAAAGTAGAGACACATGATAAGGGCAGGTATGGCTTTAGGATGGGGATTTCCCAGGGGACAGTACAGGGCAGGGAGGGTTCAAGCAAATCTGGGGTCCTTTACAGTCACTCAATTGGGTCTCCAAGCCTCAAGAATCAATGTGCAAATCTTGCCTCCAAACCGCTCTTCTCCATCACGTGGGGAATGGAGGGCCAAGGGAGCTGATCCCATGAAATGAGAATGGGAACAGGGAGTTTATCCAGAGCTACTGTGTGTGAATGGAGTTGGGGAAATAGTGGATGGGGGTTTCCAAGGACATGATAAAAAAGTAAAGAGATATCCTTATGCCTCAGGGGCCTCTCGTTGCCATTTCAGTTCTCTCAGAGAAGCTTGTACTTCACATCACATTACGCTACAGCAATACACATCACATCCATATTTCATAGCTCCCAGAGTGGTATAGAACCCCCCCAACAGACACGGCAGGTGTAGCAGCATTGTCTATAATGGTTCTGGTGCTGGGTATATGCAGGACCCAGAGTGGGCAGGAGGAGAAACACCCAGAATCTGAGAGGTGTTGGATACAGCTGGGATTTCAGATGGGTTTTTAGCAGGTGAAATTCCCATGTGCACAGATTTGCTGATTTTGCTGCCAATGTTTGAGATCCAGGACTTGTGTGAAAGCACTGGGTTGGAGAAAATACCACGTCTCCATGTTGCTAATTTCTCTAACAAAAAACACATACACTTCAAATCCTTAAGGTCTTCCACTGCTTGAAGGGGCAATGGAAATTTATCAAAATGGGCGGTGGTCTCCAGAGCGGTGCCATAAAGTTTGGCTGTACATTCAGTCTTATTTAACATCTGCACTGATGATCTGGAAAAGGGGCTTAACTGTACCTTAATGAAATTCACAGACTGTTCAGTGCCAAACTGGGAAGAAGCTGCATATACCAGAGAGGAAAATACAAACTGACAGCTAAAGAGCTTAGAAGCATGGGCAGAAAGAGAGATTGAACGTGGAAAGGTGAAAGCCATTGCTTCAGAGGAAAAGATCCTCCAAACCAGAAATGCTCCATGCAGGACAAAAACCTGGAAAGCAATGGTGCTGAGGGAGATTTCAGGTTGGGAGTGGACAGTAAGTCAGATATTGGTTTGCAATCTGATATAACAGCCAAAAAGCCAATGCAACTTTGCTTTGCATAATAATATGCATTACAACACTGAAGGGAAGGCAATATACCTCTATAAAACTTTGTCAAGCCTCAAAGTTAAACAACTGAGTGAGGTCATTCAAAGAAAAGCCAAAGTAGTGATTACCAGGAAGGAAAAAGTAATTGTGTTACAAAGAAAGACCAAGAGAGCAAAAGGTAATTTTGCTACATGACTGCTAAGAAGGGACATTTTTGGTAATTTTTTTTTTTTTTTTTTACCAAATATGATAAATATTTACCAATTTTTGAAGAATCTAAACCATCAGGAATGGAGTGAAATTCAGAGCAGTACAGAAAGATATTACACTAAACAGTAACGGGATGGGGGAAAAAAAGACTTAGGCTGAACATAATGAATAACTTTTAGACCATGAGATATTAGATTATGGAATAGTTTCTCAAGGCAAGTGGTGGAAGCCCCATTGATGAGACATTTAAAACAAGACTGGACAACACACTGGATGGCACTGTACGGAACATTCCTGCACTAGCCCATGGGCGATGACCTAATGATCTAGAAGTGTAATTTCCATACCAATTTCAAAACTATCTTTGCATACCCGTTCAACTGAGGATGAAGGGAGTACTTGAGAGCTGAGTTGTCCAGGTGTCTTATTACTCCAATAAATGATGTTAACGAGACATTTCCCAGGTTAACAAGTATAATATAGGTGTCAGAGTGGTATAATATATAATCTCCAGCTATATATGAAATAGTTGCTAAGATGATGGTTCAGCCAATAAAATATAGTCTAAGATAAGGGGCTCCACAGAGTGAGCTTGGATAATGGCTCTTGTGAAACAATTTTATATCTATAAAGGAGATTAGTGGCAAGCATGGTAAATTGTTTAGGAAAAAGTGTTCTACCTCTTGAGTTGACTCTGTAACCGACTGGATGGCAGAACATGGAGCCTGCTGCCCCAGAGGCTGGGAAAGATCTGGTTGAAGCTGCAGAAGACCAGTAGGCTGAATAGGCAGACAATGATCTATGGGCACTGTTGCACTAGCTGCAGTAAGGTTGCCATGAAGTTGTGAAAGACTTTCTGGCCCGAGGCAGGGAGGCAATATTTCAGGTTGCAACTGCAAAAGCGATGGCATAACTATTGAATGCTGCATTGGTATTACAGGCATCTGGGTTCCAATTTTCAAACCATATGGAGGATGTCCAATGATCTGTTGTAATACAATAGAGACCTATTAAAAACCCCTCTGTTTAGGGTGTTCATGACTCATTCAAGTCAAGATGCAAAAGTTGTTTTTGCTAATTAATTAAACCTACGCTGAGAACATCTCTATGTTTTTTGTTTATGGGACATGGAAAGAAGAGAACCATAAAGACTTGTTTTCAAAATAATCAGAGTTAAAATAAAATCAGAGGCTGCTACGTATATAATTTCTGAAGGTACAACAAAGAGCATGCATGTCTGAGCATTTATGTACTACATGTGTGATTATTACTTTCTTAATGATATTTGTAGGAATCATGCAAAACTAGGCTGGATCCTGCTTATAATTTCAAAACGCTGTTTATATCCCATTTCCTTGAACACTTGGCTCTATTTCCATAAGCCTAGGGCGTGTACATGGAGAAAAAGATGACAATACTTAACAGAGTAAACACTATTCAAGTTGGCAGGGTCTGATGACATTCATCCGAGGGTACTTAAGGAGCTAGCTGAAGCAACCTCAAAACTGTTAGCAATTATCTTTGAGAACACCTGGAGGATGGGGATGTCCCAGAAGACTAGAGAAGGGCAAACATACTACCTGTTTGAAAAAGGGGAACAAAGAGGACCAGGGGAATTATAGACTGTCAGTCTAACTTCAATACCTGGAAAGATACTGGAACAAATTATTCAACAATCAATGTGTAAGCATGTGGAGAATAATGGGATTATAAGGACTAGCCAGCATATATTTGTCAAAAAGAAACCATGCTTAAGAACCTAATTTCCTTCTTTGACAGGATTACTGGCCCAGTGGATGTGGTGGGAAGCAGTACATGTGATATATCTTGATTTTAGTGAAGCTTTTGTCACAGTCCCAATGACATTCTCATAAGCAAACGAAGGAAATGTGGTCTAGATGAAGTTACTTGAAGATGACTGTACAACTAGTTGTAAAACCATACTCAGACTAGTAATCAATGGTTCGCTGTCAAACTGGGAGGGCGTATCTAGTGGGGTCCTGCTAGGGTGACCAGACAGCAAATGTGAAAAATTGGGACGGGGGCAATAGGGTGTAATAGGAGCCTATATAAGAAAAAGACCCAAAAATCTGGACTGTCCCTATAAAGTCGGGACATCTGGTCACCCAGGGGTCAGTTCTGGGTTTGATACTATTCAATATTTTAATTAATGCCTTGGATCACTTGATAATTGCCCCGTTCTGTTCATTCATTTCTGCTCCTCGTTTTGGACAGGTCCTCGGCATGCAGCAAGAAGGGCTGAAACCATTGGGACTGCTGTGGGCGGAACTGTTTGGTTTTAACTGCCGGTGTATAAATCCTCAGAGATTGAAGGGTCACCCTTGGATCTTTAATCTCATCTATTTTATTGGAAAAAGTGTGAGGGGCCTTCAAATGGGAGGTCTCAAAAAGTCTGTTGCACCTCTGGGGGGAAGACTTGATGACTGCAGCCAAGATGAATGCCATGCAGTGATGGCAGAAGCCATAGCTCGAGCCACAGAGTCTGCTGCATCCAGGCTCACCTGCAATGCTGTTTTGGTAAATGATTTGCCCTTCACCATAGCAGTGAACTCCTGCTTTGACCGATCAGGAAGCTTGTCTTTGAACTTCAGGATATTATCCACTCTGCTGAAACTGTAGTGACCCATCAGAGCCTGCTGGTTCACAACCCCAAGGTGTAACCCTACTGTGGAATGAGACTTCCTGCTAAACAGGGCTAGCTTTTTTGCTTCTTCTCTTTTGGGGTAGAAGCCTGGTGTCCTCGTCTCTCTCTTTTGTCAGCAGCAACGACTACCAGGGAGCCTAGAAGAAGGTGGTTATAGAAGTGCTCAAATCCCTGTGATGGCACATAGTATCTTCGGTCCCCCCGTTTTAGCAGTGGGAGGCAGGAAAGATGGGGTTTGCCATAAAACCTTGACAGGTTCCAGGATAGCCTCATTAATAAGGAGAGCTACCCTAGTAGGTACTGCAGAGGCTAAAATGTCCACCAGGCTGGGTGATCTTTCTCCTGTACCTCTTCTGGTGGGATATCCAGAGCTGCAGCCCCCTCTTCAACAAGTCTTGATGAGCTCTGAAATCATCGGGGTGGGGTGGGACTCAGTCACTATTGCCTCCTTAGGCAGTGAAGAAGAGGCTAAACGTTGTTGAGGAGGTCCCTCCTCTAATTCCTCCACAGGAGAGTCCTGACCATGTCGTTCCCGCAGCACAATACCAGTCCTGGTCCCTGGGAAGGAAGACAGTGACCTTGCTGTAGAAGCTCCCAGTGCCTAGCCAATGCAGAAGGGCGAGAAGAGAGGCTCTAGAACGTGAAGAGAAGACCCAAGGGGTCCAAAAGGGCCATTGATATGGAAGCGGGACCCAGATATGTGCAAGCCATTGGTCTTTAGAGTGCTGAGACTGTGGCTGGTACCATGGTGGACAGGCATCTTGCCTCACAGTCTGATGGGGAGTCTGCTTCCTCAGACCATGGTGGAGCTGACCCGGTTGGGACCAGGGAGACCAGCTCAGAGTCTGGAGATGGGGGAGCTGGCAAGATCATCGCTGGTTTCCTTCTAGATGGAACTCTGGAGAGAGTAGCTGTAGAAGCCACCGGTGCTTTGGGGCTGGAGCTGTGACGACGCGCTTCCAATCCCCATACCGGGCGAGATTCCGAACCAGCAGGGGAAGTGGGCACCAACAGGTTAAGCATCTCTCTGGATGTCTTGAAAGCCTTGGGTGTAGATTGAACCCCAAAGGGCTCCTGACTGCATTTCCAAAAGGTGCACCAGTCCTTCAGGGATCAGTCTCAATGGGAGCTCCACAGGTTGAGTGTGCAGTGTTTGAAGCATCACTTCCTTTTGTTTGTTTTAAATCTGCTGCCTACGGATTTCACCAGGTGACCCTTAGTTTTTGTACAGGGTAAATAACACTTCCTATTCACTTTTTCCACATCATTCATGAATTTATTGATATCTATCATTCTCCCCTTATTTATCTCTTTTCTAACCTGAACAGATCCAATCTGTTTAATCTCTCTGCATATGGAAGCTGTTCCATACCCTTGAATCATTTTTATTACCCATCCCTGTACCTTTCCCAATTCTAACGTTTTTTTTTTTTTTTTTTTTTGAGATGGTGTGACCGGAGCTTCATGCAACATTCAAGTTGTGGGCATGCCATGACTTATATAGTGGCATTATGATATTTTTTTATTTTATTACCTATCCGTTAGCTAATGATCCCTAGGATTTTGTTCTCTTTTTTGACTGCCGTTGCACACAGAACGTTTTTTTTCCCCCAGAGAAATATCCATGACTCTTTCTTGAATGGTAACAGTTAATCTAATTTAATATGCAGATAGAAATGAAGGCACAGCATCCTTATATCACGGAATGTGTTTACAGAGGAGTCTATCATGGAGGTTATCTGGATAACAGTTTGTTGTGTGTTGCTGGAAGGGAGTAGCAGGTTGCTTTAGTGCAGAGGTAGTCACTTAAAACTGTACAGTAAATTACGGCAGAATAATTTTGAAATCATATGTTTGACCCAGGAGATAGCGAGCAAACAAATATTAGCCATCAACATCAGTGAGACAGTGACCATATTGGACGCTTAGTTATTCCTAGAAATACCTCTCCCTTAAAAGTACTTTAAAGACAGAACAATGTGCTTCTGAATATTCTCTGGCCTAGGTTTAGTCTTCTATTTCATTTGAATTAGCTATTATTTGTCCTACTGAACTATTTCAGGACTCTACCACAGATGTGTCAGGTAAATGATGCCTTTGTGTCACAAGCGGGAATAGCAGTTCATGGTGTTTGCCATGCATACTATGCATAAAAGGCCAGATTCAACGCTCTTTGAAGCCAATGGAAATATTACCATTGATTAGTTCAACAAATTGTATCAGGCCCAAAACGAGCTAGAATTCTTCACAAACAATATGTCAGTACCAAATATATGGCTGAAGACAGAAATTTAGATACGATGCAGTAAACTGGAGATACCATGGTACAGTAGACTGAAACGGGATGTTATGAATTTCAATCCACATGCCATTCACATGTAAACAGATGTAATAAAACACTTACTTCAAAAATAAAGGTTTAAGAAGAAAGCCATTCTTAACAGATTTGACCCCTCCTCCTATCTCCTGCTTGGGTCTTGCTGTATTGTACTTTATGTTGTCACATTATAAAGGTGACAACGGTATCATTTGCAGACTCATTAGTAACTCATGAGCCACTTATCTTGCAAATGGTGCTAATATTAGAAGTCCTATTTTATGCTTCATTGGTTTTAACAAAAAGGACCTGCAGCTGGTATTTATTTCTTTTTTGTAGATATCCTCCAAGCAGCCTTCCAGAAGTATTCTCCAGCAATCATTTCCCTTCAGTTTAAAAACCCACTACTTATAAACAGTTCTACATCAATAGAACTGACACAGTATGTCCATATTCCAACATGCGTACATATCGACAGTTCACACAGGATCATGCATGTACTGTACTATGGATATTAAAATCAGTGGTATAGTATCCCTTTATATCTGGCCGTTATGGACTGCTTTTCTCCCTTGTAACTGAAATCAGGATGATCATCCTTTTGGTGTGGCCATTTTTCCTTCCAGCTGGGACAAGGAGAGAAGGAACAGGGTGCTCAAGAAGTGATCCTAACCTTCCTTCTACAAATCCATTAGATGATTATATAAAGTACACTACACTGGGTCAAGACTTCGCGCAACAAATTCAACTGCTTAATCCTAGTCCAACCAATAGCTACCTCATACTTAGGGCCCTACCAAATTCACAGCCATGAAAAATGTGTCATGGCTATACAGATTTCATGGGAAGGGAGAGCAACATTTCTCAAATTGGGGGTCCTGACCCAAAAGGGAGTTGCGGGGGGGGGTGTCACAAGGTTATTTTAGGGAGGTTGTGGTATTACCACCCTTATTTCTGTGCCGACTTCAGAGCTGGGTGGCAGGAGAGCGGCAGCTGTTGGCCAGGCACCCAGCTCTGAAGGCTGCGCACCGCCCACAGCGGCGCAGAACTAAGGGTGGCAATATGGTACCATGCCACCCTTACTTCTGCACTGCTGCCTTCCGAGCTGGGCGGCCAGAGAGCGGCGGCTGCTGACCGAGGGCTCAGCTCTGCAGGCGGCAGCGCGGAAGTACGGGTGGCACCACCATACCAGGCCATCCTCACTTCTGCACCGCTGCTGGCGGCAGCTCTGCCTTTGGAGCTGGGCTCCCGGGCAACAGCCGCTGCTCTCCAGCTGCCCAGCTTGGAAGGCAGCACCGCCACCAGCTGCAGCGCAGAAGTAAGGGTAGCAGTACCGCAAACATCCCTACAATAGCCTTGCGACCCTCCCCCCCCCCCACTACTACTTTTTGGGTCAGGACCCCGACAATTACAACACTGTGAAATTTCAGACGTAAATAGCTGAAATCATGAAATCTGTGGTTTTTAAAATCCTACAACCGTGAAATTGATTACTACTACTAACACTACATTACTGTGCTGACACCAATATGCACGAGTAAAACACCCGAAGTGCAAGGAGCAGAAACCCCACCTGCATGTTTATAATGGAACAAGGCACAAGATCTAATACTGTTAGTACTGATACAGTCCAGTGTCAAAAGGGTTACCTGGTTACCAACTCCAGACGCGGACACAGTCTGTTCTGAAGGATGAATTATGCTTGCCTGCAGTGACTGAGGAAGCGGAGGCAGCTGCTGCTGCGAAACTGCTTGCATGTTCTGAGCGTGATGGGGTGAGGGAGCGTCACTCTGAATGATCTGCTGGAAGGTAGGCTGGTACATCTGTTGCTGGGAGAGATGGGATATTGTGTGATGTGTTGGCAAAGCTGACCCTCCCGGTGGAGCCACAGCAAGTAATGGTACCGTAGCAGCCGACATATTTGGCACTATTGTTTGGCAGGGCAAGACCGAAGAAGCCACGGTAGTATGAGGAAGGTTGACTGCCTGCCTGGACAGGGCCGGGGGATTGGATGCCAGAGGCAGAGCAGGATTCATGGGAAGGCTTGGTATAATCACAGCTGGAGTGAAATACTGGGAAGGAGCAGGTATGGGGGGTGCATTTGCAGCAGGTAAATCAGAGAGGCTTGGAGGAAGATTGTCAAGCCCTGCCAGAGGAGTAACTGCAGGAATGACAGGAAGCGGAGGAATCTGAAAAAAATATAATATCACATAAATTGCAAATGTTTTAAATTGATGGTACAAATTAGTTTCATCTGCCATCTATTAACTCATTGGTGCCATGCTAATTATGTCTATTTATTAGTCACTTCCTTCCATTTCCAGAGTTTCATAAATAGCAACACTTGGATAAATCGATTTACTGAATACAAAAGGAGAATTTTAAAGTTTCTGGCCATTTTTGAGGCCAAAGAATTCACAACGGTTTCCAAAACTAGTAGGCAGCCATACAGCAACCTAATAATAAATAATCATTACTCTGATTCTGAAACAAATTAAAAATCATACTAGGTAGAGGCGTCAAAAAGTAACCACTGTGCATGCAAAATGAGTTGAGACAATTTTAATAATTCATACTGCAACTGGGCAGGATAGAAAAATTTGTGGGAACAGTTTTTAGACACACAAACTCCCAATGACATGACAGACTAAAATGACCCTGCTTTGCCAATCTGCTGTTTAACATTTCCCTGGAATGCCGAAAACAGAACATGCCTCGAGGCCTTCTGACGTGCCAACAGGGATCTTATACACTAAGGTCCTGCTCCTGCAAGTATGGAAATACGTGACCAGTCCCCCTGTTCACAGGCATATGTACAACTCTATGCACAGGTATTTACAGGTTCAGGGCGTGCATTTAAATTCCTGTAATCTCATAGTTTCCTTTTTAATACATGCACAAAGGAATTGCAGGGTAAGTTCTCATGAAGTCAATGGCAGTGCTGACTGCAAAAGTGGATCACAATACACTCTTTTACTAAAGAACACTTTATCTTGCATAAAAATCCAGACGTGTAAAAACTGGATACTTCAGTAATTTTATAGATAACCTGATAGCCATGCTAAAATAATATAACAAGTAGCAGCAATATATTGTTTAAGTTACCAGAAATTTTTTTGACTGTAAATGCACTTTTAATCTTCAGAGGACATTTAGGCAGATTCTTGGCTTTTGGAAGTGAAAAGGTTTTATTTTGCAGTTGGACAATTTTTTAGAAGCAGACATTGAGAATTTTCTTTACCAAAGCAGATAGTGGGAGTCAGTGGAGACTTCAGAAGAGGAATACATCACAGAAGCAGCTTGCTCTTTCCCCTTCGTTTAAGCTGCTTCACATCTTTAAAACCCTCGACAGCCAACCTACCAAATGATGCTAATAAGAGCTTTACTACTGCAGGCCAAAGAATAGGTTCCATCTTGGCTACTGCTAATGGAAAGGGGCCAGAGATCTGGAAAAGGAGATGGAGGGGGGAAGGTGGTGGGGTGGAAGGTGAAGAGAAGAGCTCAAGAACATTAAAGTGGGCAATTGCTCATGCTCTTAAGCCTGTGATGGGGAAGGGGGTCCACCATGAAGGGGAAAAAAATGCAGAATTACAGTTATTGCAATTCAAGTGACTAGCATTAACAAGATTAACTAGGCAAAACCCAGGATTATTCGAACAGGATCATTTTTTAGTTCACCAAAAACAAAAATTAATGAAAACAATCCAGAGAGCATTTAATAGTTACATTCTCATGAACTAAATTACACTGGTGAGCATTGCCAGTAGCCAGGTGAAAACTTCAGGGCACATGACACTGATCACTGACTGGCTAGAAAATATTACTTGAACAAACGTGCCTTTAAAATGATTTAACACACCACTGAATTCTCAAAACACTTTACCTGGGAGGGTGGGACCTGAGGAAGTTGCTGCACAGTGGAAATCTGTAACGGTGTTAGCTGTGTACTGGTAGCTGCCAGCTGAGAAGTCTGGGTTTGATATTGGGGCAGCAGATGGACGGCGGGCTGCAATGGACAAATTGGCTGGCTGGCTAGAACCTGCTGCAGAGGAGCTTGCTGTGGCATGGATTGCTGCTAGAGAAAAAAAATGGCATATTAAGAAAGAATCAGTTCACCGGACACCAGTCTTGTTTTCTTCACAATTAAAGCTGTATGCTCAACACAGAACTGTCACTCATATTGAGCAGCACTGGTAAAAAAGACTGACACTTCCAGTTCAAACATTGTACAAGAGCCTAGATTGAAGTCTTATTTAAATAAAACCTATATTACCACAAAAGATAGATGAGCTCTGTTTGGAGAGGATATTTTTAATAAATCATGCTGGCTCTTTAAAGCTAAGTAAAGGACAAAAGAATCTCTATTTTCTAGCCAGCCCTGCAAAATCTTCCAGCTATGGACCCCAAATATTCCTATATGTAGAGCAAACCAAGGCAATATTGTCATTCAAAAATTCACTCTATAAAAAAGCCTAGACATTCAAATGTACTGCAAATTGTACTCTCTGGCTGATCAAGGAATACACCGTTCTTATTGAAATAAAGCTACAAAAGCCAGATTCTAAGAATATTTCCCTCCACCCTGGCAGATCTGAATGTACACAAAGGCTAGGGAACTGATAGCATAAGAAACTCGTCTTACACTGACCACCCCTTAACCCTTTAATATCTGAAAAGGTGAACTACAAAGCAAAGACGACCCCCTCCCCACGTTTATGCTTTTTGTGATATATAAAGACACTTCTCAGAATTGAACAGTGATGTCAAGAGTATGTGACCAGAGCTGGCTCTCTCCCTGCTTCCAAATGAAGTGAATGGAATTCCAATTAATTATAAGTGAATATTCAGCATCCCTTCTCTGTTGGTCAGGAGGTGAGATAGCAAAAAGCTCAAATCACAAACTCAGGTAACATCACAATTTGCATTCTCCAGTAACCTTGCCAAGAGGGGAAAGTAAAGCCTGACTTCTTATATAAAAAGCAGCACTTTAAAAGATCCTTTGAGAATGTTTTAAATCATTGAAGGGCAAAACAAAGCTTTTTGTTTAATTTTTTGTTTTGTAATCCTGTTTTCAACATGCAGGGAAGCTTTTGCCAAGTCATAACTCATTTTATGAATGATCTCAACTCTCGCCTGCATGAACCACACTCTAGAGTTTCAGTGGCAGCTGTGTTAGTCTGTAACAGCAAAAAAACCAGGAGTCCTTGTGGCACCTTAGAGACTAACCAATTTATTTGGGCACAAGCTTTCGTGGACTAGAATCCACTTCATCAGATGTATGAAGTAAAAGATACAGGAGCAGGGATAAATACATGAAAGGATGTGGGTTGCTTTACCAAGTGTTAAATCAGTCTAAGGAGATAAATCAATTAACAGCAGCATACCAAGGGAGGAGAAATAACTTTTGAAGTGGTAAGAGTGTGGCCCACTACAGACAGTTGACAACAAGGTGTGAGTTGAAAGTTTAGTTGTTGTGACAACAGTTTTAGAACTTTTATTTGGATAGAGGAAATAGACAATTACACCATCTTCCGATACAAAATGCCTCTTGCCCCGCCCTGCTTTTTTGCTGCAAGTTTACATTACAGCATATATGAAAAGTGACAATTTCTAAATTAGAACCTAATTTTGTAAACATTCACAGTATAAGACAATTGAGCATTGGACCTCTCTCAGTTCAGCTGAACTCTGCCTAGTTCCTTTCATTAAGTTTTACGCAATTACCATTTTATTCAATTGGAGAGCAGCTGGTGAGCAAACAGACTGGCACAAATCTAACATTACTGTACTCCTCCCAGTAAGCGATTTAGGATCTCGCAAGAGATTCTATAGTGACAGCCCTGGAAACCAAGCTCCGGGTTCACAGGCACAGGGGAGGCTACATTGGCCTGCCACACTACTGAAAATTTGATTAGAATGAGATCACTGTTCCATGGCTGACTTAATAAGTATGTTTTCACCTCTAACCATCTGTCCTGCTTCAGGGGTCTCAGTGAATGCTGGATGTAATTTAAGAGATAAATATGCTTGATGTTAAAACTGTAAAGATAAAAATAAATGAATAGGGAAATGTAAGCATTGCTTTTCATCTTTGCTGCTTCTGACGAATGACAGCTCCGCACTGTTTGATCTTGTGTGTTTTCAGAGATAGAATGCTTCAACAAGAACCCTTATTTCCTTTTTAAAAATATATAAACACAAGAACAGGGATAAAACGGATTAAGGAATCAAGTGGGCTTGCCCATCTAGACACATTTAAGACTGAAGCAGCTTTGTGG
Source organism: Caretta caretta (assembly GCF_965140235.1). Classification (NCBI taxonomy): domain Eukaryota; kingdom Metazoa; phylum Chordata; order Testudines; family Cheloniidae; genus Caretta; species Caretta caretta. Next base: position 29,701,440 of record NC_134212.1, on the reverse strand, counting down.
CTTCCAAACATTGTAAACAGGTGTGTGTTTGGCTACTTGCATCTGGTGGCGCAGGTTACTCAGCAAGTCTCAACGTAACAAGTAGGGCTGTCAAGCGATTAAAAAAATTAATCTCAATTAATCGTGATTAATCACACTGTTAAACAACAGAATACCATTTATTTAAGTATTTTTGGATGTTTTCTACATTTTCAAATATATTAGGGCTGTCAATTAATCGCAGTTAACTCATGCGATTAACTCAAAACAATTAATCGCACTGTTATACAATAGAATACCAATTGACGTTTTAAAAATGTTGGATGTTTTTCTACATTTTCAAATTCATTGATTTCAATCACAACACAAAATACCAAGTGTACAGTGCTCACTTTATTATTTGTGATTACAAATATTTACACTGTAAAAATGAATCTGCAAATGAATCTGAAAAAAATCTGCAAATTCTGATGTGTCAGCAGAAAGCCCATGTGGCCAATACACACATTCCTGCAACTGGAGCTTTTCCCAGTTCTGTCCAAGAGGCAGTAACATTTCTGGCTGAATGAGAGAACATGAGAATATTTTGCCCATTAGAAAAAAGGGATACGATACAATAGTTCAAGATACCATAGGTTATAAACAGGAAGATCAAATTATGCTGTTTCTATGAGAGTGCTTTCAGAAAGAAGACAATACTTCATCCAGTAACAAAACTTGAGCTATTCCAGCACTGAATATTACTAAGACTAAAGAGATTTTGAGATCTTGATAGCTCTAAGTTCAAGAGAAAAATAAGCATTCATCTATGCCAACAATGCTAGTATCAGAAATACGGCATATTTTGACAGCCTAAATGGTGTGAGGGAGCTGGTGAAACAAGAAGACATCTGTCAGTAAGGCAGTACATTCCTCTGCCCTGTGCACAGAGAGCATAAACACTCCTCAGCCCATTTAAACCATAGCTTGCGTTCACAGAAGCCGAGTTTTTGGTAGAAACACAGAACGGGGACAGGTCTTTATGACATTTTCGTTGGCCTGAGATACACTTTTTACTACCAGTTAGTACGGGATTCTTGTCCAAGCAATCAAGAATTTGTGACTCTCAATTTTCCAGCATACAATAGATGCTTTGTAAATACCTTTACTATGCATGAAATTTCAGAGAATTATTTGAGCATCCTACTCCAGAGATCGGCAACCTTTGGCAACCTTTTCCCTGTCAGGGAAATCCGCTGGCAGGCCGGGACAGTTTGTTTACCTGCAGCGTCCACAGGTTTGACCGATCGCAGCTCCCACTAGCTGTGGTTCGCTGTTCCAGGCCAATGGGGGCTCCGGGAAGCAGTGGTCAGCATATCCCTCGGCCCATGCCGCTTCCCACAGCCCCCATTGGCCTGGAACGGCGAACCATGGCCCGTGGGAGCTGCCATCGGCCGAACCCGCCGACACTGCAGGTAAACAAACCGTCCTGGCCCACCAGCGGATTTCCCTGATGGGCCGCATGCTAAAGGTTGCCGATCCCTGTCCTAGACAGACATTGGAGGAATCAGCATTTTGGAGACTGTCTAGAGACAGCCAGATTCTTCATTTAGAAGAGTGTTACTTGGTGGATCAAGAACACACTGTACTATGTTTTTAAAAAATTATATAATTATTCCTAAATTCGAGGTGGGCCTCTGACCCTCATGCTCCCTTGGAAAAGATGCTCTAAAATCCCCCTGAGGATCTGAGCGCAGTTTAGAATAGACAAAAGTTTGTTTTTCCAATATTAATTTATTAGCGAGTCATGCACATCTCAAGTGCTAACAATAAAATGAAAACAAGAAAACAAAGTTGCTCCCTCACTTAGCTTTTTTATAAGTTATGCTTTGCTCAGACCTGCATCCCCCTGTAGGTACTAAAGCAGGTATCAGAGCACCCAGCATGTTAATACATGGTGGTAGAGAAACTGTACAACAGGATATGCCAGGGTCTCAAACTATGGGGCTAGGACTCTCCGACTGAGTCAAACTATTTTTATTTATTTATTTGCTGTCCTGAAAATCATATAACACAAATGGCTGCCTGGGCTTTCCCTCAGGGTTCCTGTGTGCCTATTTCAGCTCCAGGTCAAGTCTCCCACAGCGAGCAAGGCTGCAGAGGCTGAGCAAAGTTTCCCCATCAGTGACCCTGCCAGACTACAGGGGCCTGCTGGGTTGCTGACACAGACTGTGTCTCTTCCTCTGCCCAACAACCCTTCTGCTAGTGCTCAGCCAGCCCACAGCTGCCTGGGAGGAGAGAATAGGGGAGATAGATAGCAACCACCAATTGCCTCAGGGCCTCCCGGTAAGGAGGTGAAGAGGACGAGGACAAGCTCATCTACCTCAATGAACTATATTCACAGAAAGGCAGTTATAATTGCATATGTTTTCTACAGTATTTCATTAATGCGAATATTATCTCTAGCACATGTGAAAATGGGGCTCGGGATCATTTGCTCTGAGCAACATGGGGTTGCAATGATGAAAAGGTTGAGAGCCACCAGCATCAAGGAAGAGTGATCAGCTTTTCTAGTTAGCAAGCCAAACTACTGTGTGATTTAAGAGCAGATATTAAACTGGGATTCTCTCCACTACTGCGGATAAAGAGTTTATGTCAAAGTTCTGTCTACTCTGAAAAGCACCCAACCACTAAGTCACTGATGAGCCAGGGAAAGAAAGTGGAAACTCTGATGTATAATATTCATGAATGTAACTTCTGAATATTACGACTTATGTTCAAAAGCAAGGTTTCAAAACTAACTAATGCATTTAAATGGTGGTTTAACAGGTTCTCAGTACAGTAGTTCTATTCAATAAGCAGACCTGATCTCTTAGAAGTCCTCGAACTAACGTCGGACAGTGATTTTGCTAGCAAAAAGACCATTCAGAAGAAAAGAAAGGCAAGAGATGGGGTCAGATAGTTTAGCTTCTCACCTGCTGGCTGGCTAAAACAGGCTGAGATTGCCCCATCTGCAATGAAGCAACTGTGGTTGGCTGTATGACTGGGAATGTCATTGCTGGCTCTTGGTAATGCTGCGGTCGCTGAGAGATAACAGCAGGTGGAGCCTGAACCACTGTTAGTCCAGGCTGGAGGAAAGGAAAATAAATTACTTTAGAAGAAACATCAATAAAAAGTTGTCTACAACCGATTTTTAAGAACATGCTTGCTACTAAATATTTAATTCAAAACAAGGAAAGAGAAATGAAAAACACAGGCAAAGGAAGGTAACATCTCCAGAAAGAGAGATTTCCCAGGGGAGATTAAAAAAAAACAACCTGTATTGCATTTCTCTTTATTGGACCTGGGGCCACAACCCAGATAAGCTCCATCTTCTGTCACTGAAAGTGCTCTCTCTCTCACGCACACAAAATACATTAAAAAATCAACAACTAGCTTGGTAAACTCCAGTTGGTATCTTAAAAACAAACAACTTTTATTGCCAGGTGATTTACTGAAATTGCAGGCCAGGAGATTGATTTAGGATTTTAAAAAAACAATAAAAAAAAACAGCAACAGATAAGGAAGTAAAATAAAATAAGGTTCTTGATAAGCAAAGTCTCAAACTCCTGTACAAGGAAAAGGATAGGTATGTATATTAAAGAAAGGGCCAATAGACTTAAAACCCTATTTACCTACAAGGAACACCAATTACATCTCTTGCTGCATGATGCTATACTACCGCAGTAATGTATTTAGAAATTTCCAACTTAAATATGTCAGGAAGTATTCATTGCTTAAAAATCAAGTGTTCTTTTTAAGCTTGTAACAGTTTATACCTGTGTTGAAGATGAAAATGCAGTCAAAAATTAAGTGGACATGAAATATCTAGGAAGAAAATATTGCTTTTGACAAAATACAAAACCAACTGAAATACTTTCTGCTGTTTTACCCTTTGCAACACCCAATTAAAAAAAAACAACAAAAAACAGATCACACTTAAGTCCAGTTACTGAGACTGTACCAATGAAATCAATAAAAAGAGTGTGTCTGCTCTAAGGCACTATACTGCACTGCTCAATTTTATGTCTTCTGCAGAAAAGGTATTGCTACACTCAATCATAGCTGTTATTTCTTCATGTGAAACATACAGGAGAAAGGATGCAATCAACACCACTACATTCATAGGGCAGATGGCTTCAACAACTGAGGGAGTTTATTACAGAGGCCCAAGTTAAAACAAGATGGTGATTCAAGCCATTCTCAGGACCATTCAAATTAAATATACTGTACATTCTGTTGCAAGCATTTTGGAAAACAAGGGGGAAACAGGGTAAGTGTGGCATTTCTGAAGCATCTGGGGAAATTTTGGATCAAACAGGACACACTTGTCATTCTTGGATGTGGGTTTTCTTCTTCTAAACCAACTAGGGATGAAACGAGGGATTCAACCTACCACATCACTGGTGGTGTTTTTACTAGCTAGGCTGTTTCTACTGCTCTGCACAGATGGAGTCACTGGATTGTTCTGCTCTGTTAATGATGTTTTGCCAGCGCAAACTTTGTGGAAGGGCGGAGGTAGTTCAGGCATGTTGACTTCCCCATAACTGAAGGACTCAGAATGCAGGACTTTTTCTGTGACTCTTGCAGTTCTCACGGGAATAGAATTGGTCTTTTGGCTAATTATGTGCTGCAGAGATTCATGTAATAAAGGCAGGTCTGACCTTCTGTCGCAAGGCCTGCTTGCTTGAGGAACAGGTAGAGATACTGAGTTTTTCTCTTTGTTACAGAGGCAGCGAGGAGTATTTGTAGCACACTTAAGGGGTACTGACTTTTTTGGATCTTCTCCAGAATGAAGCAGATGGGCTAAGCATCCCTGACAACTGTGTTTAAGGATCATTAACTCAGTGGTATTTGCAGAGATCTCTAATGCCACTAACTGTGATTTACCTGCTTCTTCTTCTCTATTTGGTGAGATTTTTATGTTTTCCTCTATTAGTTCTGTTGGAAGAGAGGATGTAACATTTGGAGTCAAAGCCGCTACTGAATCGCTATGGCGACGATTATTGCTCTGAGTGCTGTGAATCATGGGTAACAAGTATTGGCTAACACAGGAGCAGTGTGCCACTGGAATTTCTGAAGGACACACTAGGCCTATATTGATTCTTTCACTGGAGAAATAGGAAGGTTTATGTTCGTTTGCACGCAATTGTTCTTGCAGTGATGAGTCCATTAATTCTTGGTGGCCAAGGTCATTGTAACATGAACACAAGAGTACGTGTGAATATCTGTCTGGGTTACCAGTGTTGGGTTTTGGAGCCTCAATAACAGAAGTGCTTCTTCGCCTCTGTGCAACATTACATCTAAGCAAAAAGCTAGAAAGGCATTCAATAGACGCTTGATCTTTAGCAAAACAGGAAGAAACATCGGACCCAAGAGGCTCTTGAACAAATGAAGGAACAATATGTGGCTATATTAACAACAAACAAAACACAAACACAAAGAATAATTCTCAAATGGACATGCTCATGAGGTTAAGTCTAATCATGGCAAAGCTATTAAAAAAAACAACTCAGTGAAATGATAAAAAATGCTCACTTTATGATGCTTAAATTAAAGTACTATAGCAAGCAGCAAAGCATTTCCTTGAGCACAGGAAGTACAATTATAAATGTCTTATCTTTCCATAGCAAAACTAAAACACATTTTTAGGCAACAGTATGAATACATGTATTAAATAAATCAGTATTGGTAGAAATGGGCAGAAAAGAAAAAGGGTGAGCCACAGGATCTACACTCACGGAAGGCAGAATATAAGGCGAGTCATTAAACATGGTCTAGTATATTCAACATTGTTGGGGAGGGGGGGGGGGAGGAAAAAAAAAAAGACTTACTACTGAAGGCTGCTGGTAGTGCCCCAGCTGCTGAAGGGTTTGGGGCAAAGCCTGGCTCTCATTTAGAGGTGGACTGTAAACCCGTTGAATAGCAGGAGGTATTGAATCAGGCAGAGATGAGTAGATGACACTTTGCTGGCTGCTCTGGGAGTCTGAATAAACTGTGGACCCCTGACCGCTGTCAAATGTGCTGTCAGCTGAAAGAACAATCTTTTTTATTAAGAGCTTAACAAATCAAACAAAATGTTCAAGTAGTGACTTAATGGGGAGGCCTGTGTGGGGTTTATGCAATTGGCATTTTTACTACCCTAGCTATTTCTACCATATACGTAAGTTATAGAATACAAATGCTATTTTCTGTGAATATATTCCTCCCTAAAGCCAGAAATGAAGAGAGTCTCCTATGGATTTTGTGCAGAGCTAGGCACATTGATATTCCCTTCAGAGGTCACAACATTGATGTTAAGAATTGCAGACCTTCTATGGATTTTATAGCATGAAAGAACAGTGAGCTGATTGTGACTTCAATGGGAGAGGAAGGATCTCAGCTGCCTGCGGGATGAATTCCTTTGGAGATAGAGTAGTTTTAATGATTATTTTAATTCCCTTTTGGTTAGTGGTGTTGCATATTTCAATTTCAAATAAGTTATGAAATGTTACATTATTTACTGTGTGTTAGCCAATATAAAATTTATAATCAGCTTCACTATGTAGTACCACCTTAGTTGAGGAATACTAACAAAACAAGAAAAAATAGGGGCAAATGTACAACGGAGAAACTGGAGGAAAACAAATCATGGCTTTTTGACAGCTGTATATTAATTGGTGCAAGACAGCAAGTAAAAGAGTAGGCATACCTAAAAAACTGCTCTAAATCATTAACTTGATTTTGACTTGCCCTACAATTTTAGGCATTGCTTGCCATGGAAGCACAGTAAAGCTACACAAGAACAGATCCACCGAAATTACAACTGAATACTAAGCAATTTTAATACACCCTACTCTTCCCTGGTTTTGTTACTACGAACAGAAAGCCTTAACATACCTGGACTCGACACCATAATAACTGGATGAAATAAAACTGCTTTATATAAGCAGTCATCTTGATCCAAGTTTTTAATGAATAGGAGCACAATTCACCACTTTGTCAGTGCTCATAATACAGAAAGTTAGCCTGACTAATCTGAAAAATTGCACAACTCTGGGAACTGGGCAAGAGTGACATCTTTGTCAAAACGGAAATAAGGCTTATAATAGCATTGTTAAATATTAACGGCTTGAAAAAAAGGTCTTTTCAAGTTTACTGAAGCCAGTAAAATATATCTGCATGGTTAACTAGCTTCTTTTTCTATAGATGTTGTTTTTACACTTGAAATAACCAAGGCAGCAGTAGTAGTGAAGTTAAAATACCTTGTCACAACAGAGAGGAGTTAAAAATCTGGACCAAAAGTGGACTGTAGCAGACTTGAACCATAACTGTTAAAAGGATTTTGAATTAAAGGAGTATGATTTTACCATATCTTTATCTAAAACCCTCCCTCTTCCCCATCCCCTCACCTCCCACACAGGGCTTGCTCTACGGGGTTTGAATAAAATGGGACCCAGAAGTGAGCCCCACTCAGTTTTCAGAAACTAACCTCCCAAATATGTTTTGAAAAAACTAAAACCCACCTCTAGTTTTCCTCATTGCCAGTTTAAAATAATCAGATGCTGCCTGTTATAACGATGTAGGTGTTTTATAGAATACGGAGTTTCATCATTATAAATAGTTATTCAAGACCACAAAGGAAGACAGAGTGTAAGTGAACAGAGCTAAAGCAGAAGCTAAGAGTCAAACCTAGATTTTCTTGGCACACCATGTCACACACAGATATTAAATTATTAATATAATCTCTGCATCCTCTCTCTCTACCAAATGAGCAGATAGGGAAGTGATTTATAGAGCTTTTAGACTCAATAGCACTAAACAAGCATCCAAAGACATGGGATATGGAATTGCTAAAGTACAGCAAGAAATAAATTACAAGACAGAACCAGGAAGCAAGTTGGGTATATAATATATATATTTACACCCCATAAATTGTCAGCTCAAAGGTCACAGAAAGGCACAATTAACCTCAGTTAGCTATTATTTTTAACTAACTTAGTGTCTTTTATAAAAGGTTCTTCAAAGGCAGGGGTGGCCAACCTGAGCCTGAGAAGGAGCCAGAATTTACCAATGTACACTGCCAAAGAGCCACAGTAATACGTCAGCAGCCCCCCATAAACTCCCCCCTGCCCCCAGCGCCTCCCACCCACTGGCAGCCCCCCGTTCAGCACCTCCCAATCAGCTGTTTTGTGGGGTGCAGGAGGCTCTAGGGGGGAGAAGGGAGGAGCGAGGGGATAGCAGACTCAGGGGAGGGGGCGGGAACGGGTGGAATGGGGGCAGAGCCTGTGGCAGAGCTGGGAGTTGAGCAGTGAGCACCCCCCAGCACACTGGAAAGTTGGCGCCTGTAGCTCCAGCCCTGGAGTTGGTGCCTATACAAGGAGCTGCATATTAACGTCTGAAGAGCCGCGTGTGGCTCTGGAGCCAAAGGTTGGCCAACTCCGCTCAAAGGAGTCAGCTTATGTGAGTTAAGTATGTAGTCAGAAAAATATAAGATCAGACCAAATCATCTTCTTCCAAAAGTTTTGAAAGTACTATAAACATTCTGTAAAGTTCTGAAAATATTGTAAGAGTAAGACAATTTTATGCCTTCTGAAAGTCTGCTGTTTTGTGCTGACCTTGTTGAATTATTATTATGTTCAATACTCAAAAGCTAACTCAAGCACAATGCATGAACTATAAAATGGGTAAGGATTTTGTATCCTTATTTATAAAATACCTGAATTAAGGAATAAGCAGTCTCTGTGCTCCAAATAATATCTATTTAAATCGAAGAACGTCTATAATAAAATTCCAAAGCAACAAAAAGGTAGCATTGGCTTAACAGTTTAGGAGGAGAAGCCATACATCAGTTTGTCTAAGGGATATACCCTTGTCTAAACCAAGGGATAATGCACCCTACAGGGATGTCATTTTTCAAGCACATTAATGTCTCATGCATTAATTGGTCTGTATAAACCCTGCTGGTGTGCACTAAAGGTTTTGAATACTACTACATTAAAGTGGGCTATGGAACCATTAGCACGCACCAGCGGGTTCTACCTGGACCAATTAATGCACAATTGATTAGTGTACTTTAGAAATCACACCTCCCACATGGCACATCGCTGTTCGGCATAGACAAGCCCTTAGTAAAACACGCAGCCCCAAACTTTTTCTGAGCTTCCATTCTAAAGTATTTTGCAATATCAACCTGAAAACCACTAATACTTAAAGTACACCAACAAAATTATAAATACACTCACAGTTCAGTGAGATGGGGAGCCTGTCTTGCTGACAAAATGTGTTCTGAAGCTTGATCTGGGGGTGGGGAAAGGGGGACATGGTCTTAAATTATTTTTGATCACCACAAGACTGCAATTTTCCCCCTAAATCACTGAAGAGAAACCTGAGGCTCAGAAATAGGAAAATGAAAGCTCTGTAACTAAAGCTGGGTACCTTCTTATTCAGAAATGCCCAAAAAGCAGCTGAGTTTCTACTTCGAGAAAATCAGTTGCAGGGACTTGTAACATGTCTCACAATTTCGTCCTGCAATGGACCAGAGAGTGCTGTTGAGCCAACAGCATCTTGGTTGAAAGGGTTACTGGTCAACCTTCTCCCCCTATATCCAGGGTCTGCAAATAAAACAGAAATACAGCTGGGTCAGAAGTTTCTTCAAATGAGCAAAGAGAAGATGGTCTTCCTGAGAATGGAAAGGAGATGCTATTTGCCAAGTGTTCTGATGAATGTTTCCACACTGGTCTGCATGGACATTCATAATCCGTCCTTTGGGCAAAGGGTTCAGCTTGTCTTAGTGCCCAAATGTCAGCAAGGGACGCTTAGTGTGCCTCCCACGACAAGTTATTAAAGGAGTCAGCAAGGGAAATCCTGCACTTCTGCTCTTCATTTGAAGAGTTGAGTCAGCACCTCACCATGTGAGAGCCAAGAACTTCACAACGTAACGGCATCGTGAAGAACCTGGCATGGGCCTGCAGGCATTTTCTTAGTAGCAAGAATTTGTCTGGGTATGAAACAGTGGGGCCATGAGGTTTAAGATGTGATGTTCAGGATCCATGTGACCAAGTCACTACCTTAAGCTGTCATTTCCTTGGCACCTTCCATGACAACTGCAATACACCACTCCCACTAAATGCGGAAATTTTTGACTGCTTCCTGAAGTGTCCAGTGTCTGCTCTCTTCTGTTGTACATCCTGGCACAGCTTTACAAAAGAACAAGCCTTCAGTAGAGCCACCATACACATCACGCACAAACTGCTAGAAACCACCACACCTTTGTTTTCAGAGCAGTTCCTCTTGGACAAACTCATCTGTGTCACTAATGGAGTGAGAAGCAGTGACATCAGGCAAGCCACACAGTTCAGTCTGGTAGCTGAATCATGCCCTGCAACTTTTGAAATCACAACAGTTGCACAAGGAAGGAAACAACCTTCTGCAAAGTTATACAATTTTCACTGCTGGGCCATTCTTGTCAATACCAAATAAGATGCCTGAAGAGCATTTGTGCTGACATTGCCAGGTTGAGGAATGAAGTCTCATTGCTTTTTCCAAGACATGACATTGACTCCAGAAATAAAAGCCTCAGGTTCATCTTTCAGTAACTGATGTTTGGCATCTAAAAGCATCCCGACATCAGCCAGTGCTTCAGGACATGCTACCTGCCATGCTTTCAAGTCACATGACATACAACCATACATCATATCTTTGCTATTATTCCATCCTGTCCTTTTTCCTTTTGAGCCATCATTTGGACAAACTTAACGCTTTCCTTCCTACAACACAATCAGACTTTCTGAATCATCTCAGGGCAGAAGTTAACTGCAAAGACTCCAAGAATTGGGCAATACTGTCATGAGAGGTTCAAGCAGTGGCTTCATGCCATAGTAAATACAGTCAACAGCTAACATCTTGATTGTTCAAATTCAATGACTTTTTGTCATGACATTTTGCTTGGATATTTTCATTTCATGTGGTACATAATTTTAAAAAAATAGGTGTGTGCTGTTCTGTAGGAAGTTAAATTCAAGCCCATACAAAGGTACAGATTCAATGCTATTTTGTTAACAGAGTCTCTAGCAGCCGGATGCACATTCTAACGTTCTGCAGTAGTCTATAGTAAGCTACTATCTGGGTATCTCGGGTTACAACAATGTGGTGACCATAAAGGAACAAATAATTAAAGGGTTTATGTCATGTATCTATTTTGATATCTTTTTAGCTGAACTGAATTCCACTCCCCCCGCCTATCCCTCTCCTCCACATTGTCTGCATGATTTGCAAAACCCTGGATATCCTATGCAACCCAGAGATTGCGAAACCCTGAATACAAAAATGCAGAAGTGATGTAGAAAATTACTACATCTCTGGTAAAGTTAAAGTATATCAAAGAAGAGGGCTCAACAAGACTAGAGAATCCTCCAATTACCCTATAAAAGTGATTTGCCATTAACGCAGCTGTATTGTACTATCCTTTTGTTGATAAAGTTATAGCAAGTATTCCATCTTCCTAGTTTTATGTTTTTTCCCTTAAGGACAACCAGGAAAGTAGCTACTGGACTAGACAAAAATTTCAGTATAATGGGAAAAATGCAGTGATTACAAAAAAATCATTATTTTATTTATTTTGTTTTGGACTAGGGTTGCCAGGCATCTGGTTTTCGACCGGAACGCCCAGTTGAAAATGGACCCTGTGGCTCCAGTCAGCACTGCTGATGGGGCGCTAAAGGTCCGGTTGGCAGCACAGTGGGGCTATGGCAGGCTCCCTGCCTGCCCTGGCTCTGCATGGCTCCCAGAAGCAAACGGCACGTCTGGCTCCTAGGCACAGGGGCACCCAGGTGGGCTTATGCACTACCCCCGCCCCGAGCGACAGTTCTGCAGCTCCCACTGGCCAGGAACTGTGGCCAATGGGAGCTGTTGGGGCAGTGCCTGCAGGCGAGGGCAGTGCACAGAGTCCCTTGACTCCCCTGCCTAGGAGCCGGACATGCCAGCCACTTCTGGGAGTCACATTAGGTAAGCGCTGCCCAGAGCCCTCACCTCCTTATCTCTGATACCCCCACCCCCTGCCCTGAGCCCCCTCCCGCACCCAAACTCCCTTCCTGCACCCCCAGAGTCATCACCCCCGCCCACACCCCAACCCACTGCCCCAGCCCAGAGCCTCCTCCTGCATCCCAGACCCCTCATCCCCGGCCCCACCCAGCACCTTGAAGCCTTTATCCCCAGCCGCACCCCAGAGCCTGCACCTCCAGCTGGAGCCTTCACCCCCTTCCGCACCCCAACCCCCTGAAAATGAGTGAGTGAGCGCGGGCAGTGGAGAGTGAGTGACCAAGGGAGGGGGGATGGAGCAGGGGAGGGGCAACGGTGTTTGGTTTTCTGAAATCAGAAACCCTATTTTGGACAAGTGTATGCTATGAAGTAAGAAGTTTCACAATGTATATGTTCACCTTTCTTTCAGAAAATTATCAAAAAGTGAAAAAGGAACATTCGTAGTATTTTGAGTATATTAAAGGACTATTGTACCTTTATCACAAATTGCAAACTCGTGTACATTATTTTACCCTCCTCCTCTCAACAGGGGCACAGTTGTAGGGGTTGCAAGAATGGCTAGCTCATCTGACAACATGGTATGAGCCAACCCCACTCAGCTCTGTCGTAGGGCAAGGGACTGGCTAAAGCCAGAGGACCCCAATAGAACATTTAATTGGCTCTCCTTAAAAAACAACCATGAAAGGGTAACTTACACTTGCTCCCTGTTTAGGGGTAAGTGTTACTACCTCCTACACACATTCGTACCGCCATGTCATGTGTGCCTCACAGAGAGCACTTCTAATAGATTCATGTTTGTTTTTAAAAGGTAAATTTTACAGTTAAATTTTAAAGGTGGTATTGAACAGCAGATCAGTTGACTTTGTCATGCCACAGAGAAAGGGTAACATTAAAACTATTCTGAATACACATTATTTTTGGAATCACATCTAACAGGGAATGTGATTAGACAGCATTCAGATATTCTTTTTCAAATCTGAAGTATTGGCCTCTTTTTGCAGACCTTATGCAAACTTACATGAATTACAGTAAGAATTCTTTTTTTGAACCGCCTCGGACTTTTTAAAAAATTCCATATTTAGGAACCAGTACCTCTTGTCAATGTCTAAGTACGTATAATACCTCCAACACTGATTTCATTGGGACTTCTAAACATTAAAAAGCAAAACAAAACACACACTCAACCCAGCCCCCTCTCCAAAACAACATTAATTTCCGTCTTGTGAATCAATATGGAAAGTTTAAGGTTTTATGTTTAATATTAGATTTTTGAAAAATGTATTTTAATGTAGTTAAAAGTACTTTCAATTTTCTTGCTATTTTATTCACTAATTTATCATACCTTAATCTTTCATATGTTTACTCACCCTATATCTGTAACGTTAGTCAATGACTGATAGATAATGTAGATTCTGTAGAAGTTTTTTCTCTTGAATTCAGAATACCTCTAGTATTTAGAATTTAGACTTTCCTTTAGCGGGCAAAACTGTATGCAACACTCTCAATGTATAGTTCAGAGCACTGACAAGTTGTGGATTTCATCCATTTTATGCCAGGAGAATCATAACTGCTCACACAAGGAGCAACGCAAACATGATACTTACATGCAACAGATGTGACGCTGGTGGGGAGGTTATGCTGAAATAGATGCTGGTCAGCTTCTGGCTCCTCTAGCTCTGACAGAGTTTGTTGACCAGTGTGTGAAAGGTACGTTACTTGAACCTGTTGTGCTTGTGGCACCTTCAATTTCTCCAAACTTTCAGAAACTTGATGGTCCTCTGATTGTATCATAGGCCAAATTCTCTCTCTTCTCCACTGTATTAATGCTACTCTGTCACGTATTGACTTTGCAACTATCTTGACATCACTTTCATGAAAAAATCCGGAGTCAACCTGCAGGGAAGGCATATAAACTTATCAAATGCATGTACATGTGCATTTTAACCTGCATCTCTTCATAGCAAAGAAAGGATGGGTTTGAAATAACATGAACCGTGCATCTGTTCCTCACAGAATCAGGAATTCAATATAGTTTTGAGTTAAACGTTTGGCACTGAAGTATTTAAGAAAAATAATTGCTTGCCCTGTACTCCTAGGAAGGACCTATGACCATTGCAAGAACTTTCTAAGCACCCTTCACAGGAGCAGGGGTGCTTACCCTCAGAAAGGCACCCTGGACATATTCATTTTCCCTCCCGCCCAACCACAAGACCGTTGGCAGTTTACTTTTTTGCTGCGTGTGTGAAAAAAGGGACAACACAGCATGGAGGATAGCTGGAGAAAGGTACCGTGTACAGTTAGGCACTTGCAGACATTCTGATGGACTCCCAGCCCATAAATTGATGTCCCTGGACTAGGGACGTAGAAAGTGCTACTTGTAAAAACCTTGTGGTGAAAATAGGAGCTTTTGGGGAGCTAATTAACAATGTGCTCGGGTGATGAGTCACATAAGCTCACAGAGCCTTCTATGGCAAAAAGTAAAGTCAATTCTTCTATTCAAGTCCAGACGGGAAGAGAACTGAAAATCTGCCATGTTAACAGGTTCTAAAATTATATTCGTTCCTACTTCACGCTTTCATCTAAAGAATGCTAAACTTATAATAAAGGCACGATTTCTTCCAATACCACCATTTGTGAAATGTAACCACAGGTTGTCAGCCCACTTGTGAACGTGCCTTATTTCAGATCTTTCCTTCTTTGCCTACATGGATTCTTTAAATGGGTTTGTTACTTAACTTCATGAATTTTGAAACCTCTTAACTATCATCAAATTTCATGTGCCCAACACTATCTTCTCCACAAGCATCGACAGCAAAACACATTGGCAAAGCAAAGCGTTTCTGCATTTGCCAACAATTTAGAATTGTCAAAAAAGCCACTTACTTCAGGAATACACGTTCCTTTTTTAAAAAATGGCTTAGGAGCAAATAGTGTTTATATAAATCTGTTAATCATTTTGAATAAAACAGGTTATTTTTATACAGTCTGGAGGAGGGAAAGATGATATAGTAATTTGGAGGTGATCCTTTGTGGGTAATTCAGCCTAAACAAAATAAAACCACCTTCCCTCTTAAAAGAAATTTTGCATAGGTAGTACAAGTAAGTTGCAGAACTTTAAGTGTCAACCGTTTTCATAAATGTTTAAATATGGTTACAAAAACGTGGTAACTATCACATGGCAAATGTGAATAAGGTGAGTTGTGTCACAATGTATTGCATGAAACATTACATAGCAATTTCAAGTCAGAGTTAGGAAGGTAGAGCAGGCCAACTTTCTTCCTTCAATGTATTTGGGAATGCTAAATTATGGATAGAAGTGAAAGCTAAGCAAAAATTACACGATGAGAATCGTTGCCTTCTTGGCAGAACAGAACTGATGGTGATACTGTCACTAAATAAAATCCCACAGGGGAAAAAAAATGTAATTTAGAGTCCAGATGAAGTGTTCTTTGCTCATCCTGTTTTCATGAACCAATACATAAATGTGTTTTATCATCTGCTCCTCTGAACCTGCTATGAAATGAGATAAACAGCTCATACTTTTAATTATTTCCATGTTTTTGTCCAAGAAAAAAAGTTGCTTTAGTTTTAAGATACTGTTATGATTAGGATACATATTTATTATTAATTTAAGATTGTTTCCCCCTACGCAGCTTTATACTATACGTTGGCCAAGAACCACAGCCACAGCCACTTCATACTTTCTAACAGTTTCCCTTCACGTGCGTCTATTTAACTGGTCTAACTTCAGATCACATTTGTTAGCAACTTTCTTGGTCTCGTCAATCTTATCTAAAAGTAAACTTTTGATAGGGAAAAAAATCAATTGCATTAAAGTATGCTCCAGAATAATACTACTTTTTAAGAACAACATAGTGACAGTAGAAGTTAAAAGTTTTCTAAAACAAAGCCCAGAACATTTTACAAAGGAAGATATAAAAAATTAATTAAGTTAGATATATCCAACACTATTAAAAAAACACCCTCCTCTTCCATCACTCTTTATACTATACTTTGATATCAGCTACCTGCTTAATTTTATCAGCTCAATGCCTCTTTATAGAGGACTTTTCTTATCTAAATTCTTCGTAATTTTTCAATGCCAGAAGAGCTTTTCGAAAAGATGGAAAAGGTGTTTGTGAAAAGCATAATGGAAAATGTATTTCAGTTTTTGTTTGCAATTTTGAACTCTTCCAAACAAGTCCACTTGTAGTCTGAAATTATCCTTGATTTAAGCAAGTCTCCAATCAACTCTGAAGATATAAAACAGATAGAGATGGGTTATATAGTTTTCTTTTGTCTCTTCCTGGGATTAAACAACATGTTTTACCAGATTATTAGTTTTCCCTCTTTTACTACTTGAGTTTTCTTCCAGCATTCATTCTAAAACCAATGTCATCCTATTTAAACGAGATAGCCTGACCATTTTGAGTGGAATTTACTTTACCAGATTTGCTCCTGCTGTCCTTTGAGATTTATGTACTACTTATATACATATTTTTGTCAGGAGAAGTTTATTTTACCATTTCTTGTGCAACATCATCAGGAGTTTCCTTCTCCAGATCAAAAGTAAACTCAATGGCTCCATTATCTTTGGGTTTTCCTTTCAGTTTCTTAGGATCTTCTACCCAGAGTCTTAAGGCAATAGAGGATTTCCTACCATGGTCTTCTTCTGCAAGTTCCACTCTTACCCCAGTATCTTCAGCAAAAAAGGCATGGCTTAATAAGTCTTTAATTTCATATCTGGAACAGATGATGTCCAAAAAGAATATCAAATACTGCATAATTTAAACACTTTCAATTAAGTATTTAACAACATAAATAGAAAGGCCCTATAAAGGCAAGGCTAACACCAACAGCATGCTTTGCATGCAGCCATAAGAAATTTGTATTCTTAGTAGATAGAAGTAGTATGTCTAGTATTTTTAGGAATCCTTGGGAAGTCGACATTTGCTATTTGGCAGAGCTTCAGCATTATTCATTTATGCACCAAGTGCTCCAAAGGAGCAGAGGGAAACAGAAATGCAGTTCCTTCCCAAGACTGCTTACAAATCTGTGATTCAATATGACACAGGTGAGAGGGGGCCCCCTCATCAAGGAGACAGTTCTGGTCTATAGGATTCATAGATTATAAGGCCAGAAGGGACCACTGTGATCACCTAGTCTGACCTGAAACTGGACTCTGAAGCTAGACAAATTCAAATAAGGTGTGGTTTGTTTTTTTAAACAGAGAGTCTAAATACTCACTGGAACAACTTATCAAGGTGTGCGATGGATTCGCCATCACATGAAGTATTTAAAGCAAGACTGGATGTCTTTTTTAGAAAGACATCCTCTAGTTCCACCATAAATTATTGTGCTCATTGCAGAAACTGCTGGATGAAATTTTATGGAATGTGTTAGGCTGGAGGTCACATGCGATCAGAACGGTCATTTTTGACCTTAGTTAATAAAGAGCAGGGAGGGTTGGGTTTATTTTATCATCTTGATCTTTGCTGGTGGTGGTGGTGGAAGTAGTCATATGGTGTACAGCATTGTGTACTTTCTTCTATACAATGAACACCCAGAGAAACTTTAATAAATCTAAACATAAAAATAAATTTTCATACAAAACTTGGCCATTTGAAACAAACCTTTCCTCTTTATTTTTGCAAATACACTCCCCAATTATCTCCTTAATTTCAGGATCAGTAACTTTCTCAAAACTTGCTGGCTTGACACCCTAAAAAGGGGGGGGAAAGAGTCATTAGTTCAACAGAAAAATCACAGTAAGTCTGTAGGAATGTTAATTGTGGAAAAATTGTACTAAAATCCAAGATAACCACTTGTTTAAGTTTTAAGTATTAATTTGGAATGGAAATAAGATATTCAACAACTTCCAAAACTAAGTATCACTGTGCTTTGAAACAAGCAGGATATTTTGCGTATGTCACACTGAAATTCATCATGCAAACCTCCCTTGTCTTTATTACCAACATGTGGCAGCCTTGCTTTTTTACCCTGGATGGACTCTGCAGCCAACATTTAAGGAATGACATTGTTACAATTCTCAGTTTTTTTCCTTGAGATGATTTGGTTTTAATGTAGGTTTTTAAAAGGTGGTTTCCATTAACTCTTTAAACACTAAATGGACACAAAATATTCATTTTTTTCAGGTGGTCATTTGCAAGATGAGTCACAAAATGTGTTTTCTCACATAGGTACAATATTGCAGCGGCAAACACGAAAGATCAATACAATATTCTGAAAGCTATTCTCCATGTAATCTTTCAGATTGCTGAGGGGTGGGGTGGAGTGGGGTGGGATGGGTTGTTAGCTGGGAGGGGGGGGAAGAAAAGGGAGGACAGCAGAATGGGAATCTGCTCAAACAGCTCCAATTTGTTTACACATTTCCCAGCTGTTGAATAAATCCAGTGCCCTGTAGAAACTCAGTGGAGACATTCGGGAGAAAGGGTGTCATCTCTATGTAACCTGATGCAGGACAAACTTCATTAGCTTCAAACATTTTTACATTCTGGGCACAATCCTTTCCCCTGGGACAGCCCTTGTTCCAGCTCAGGTGGTAGCTAGGGGATTTCTTTCAGGTATCCCTGGGAGTGGAGAGGCTCTCTCTTTAGCCAGCTGAAGACAAAATGGAGTGGTCTCCCACGGGCTTAAATAGACTCTCTCTTGTGGATGGAAACCCCCTCCTCTCTCCTATGAAAAGTCCAGCTCCAAGTTTTGGAGTCACATGAGCAAGTCACATGTCCATGCATGACTCAGTTTTTACAAGCAGTAGCCATTGCTCACATGCTACCTTGAATGTCCTCATGTAGACTTCTTATGTGGATTGGAGCCTTTCAAGATCCATGGTCTGTTAAGTGCTTCTTGATTGGGCACTTACCTTGCAAATTCTTTTCTAAAGAAGCTGACCAAATGCTTTACAAAGGATACTTAAAAATCAAGCCAGTACACAGCCAATATTTATAACTTCAAATACAAAAAAGGATACATGCATACAAATAGGATTAATAGATTCAGTAGATCATAACCTTTACAGAGATATGTTACATGGCATATGTAACATAAAACATTCTAGTTATGTCATATATACATTCATAAACTTATTTCCATAAAGCATTATGGGAGAAAAAGTGCCAATGTAATCCCTGCCTCTAAAGAGGGCAGTAAAAGAGGTGATGCAGGCTGCTACATACAGAGACCTCTAAAACCTGGAGAGAGATAATAGAGAGACTTAATAGTATGAGTTGTGGCAGGAAAAGAGCATGGTGAAAAAAAAAAACAGAAAAAAAAAAAAAACCCACCAGGGCAGTCAAACATCATCTCCACCTGCTTGCTGATAACATAGTTACCTGTCTCTAGTCAAGCAACACTCTATGGGATACACACTTCACAAGACTTTTATATCCTCCTGCATATATAGATTCTGCTTGCATGAGAAAATTTTAAGTCACAAGCTACAATACGGTTTGTATGCTCTTGTGTCTTTCCTTGCTGCCCCAAGTGGGAACAAGATAATTAGAAGAAAAACTGGACAGGTCATATGTAACACAAAGCAATGCATTTCCAATACCTGCGTAGACAGGCATTTCTGATATAGAGACGAGACTACAGTAAGCTAAGAAAAATTATGTTTTAATTCTTGTTTATGAGACTAATTTCTAATGATCCAGCAAAAAACAGCCCACCCTTCTAATGTCCTTGTCAAATCAAGCAGAATGTACTAACAGGCCCTCGTGATTTATGACACTGCTCACTTGTCCCCATGCAACACAATTAAAAGCTTTCCTATAATCACTATTTCAAGAGCAAGATGTGAGAAGTCTGGTAGTAGAACAGTGATAAGAAGTCTATAGTTCTAGACAAGAAGTTCCATTTATCCTTCCACTTAGACTCAGTCTACACAAAAAAGCCTGCCAATGAAATATATACATAAAAGGTGTCTACTGAATAAAACTGGTCCAAAGGAGATTTTGGGAAAGCAAGTTTTCTGCATTTAGGCCCCACTTCAGTAAGGTACTCAAGGACATAAGTACTCCCACTGAAGTCAATGGGACTACTCATGTCCTTACATATTTTACTATTTACCTAAAAGACAGCATCTCATGAAGCCCAAAATTCGGTGGAGTTGAGCACCTAGCCCCCTTCAGCTTCTTCTAAAATCTCATCCTAAAAGAACAATAATACTGTGCTAGACAAGAAAAACAGTACATTGGACTTCAGGCTCCATCCAAGGCTATGCTGTCTTTGAGATTCAGCAGTACAGCTCTTCAGAAAAGTTCTGCACCTAAACCTAAACAGTTACTTATCTTCTCGTAACTGTTGTTCTTCGAGATGTGTTGTTCACGTCCATTCCACATTAGGTGTGTGTGCGCCACGTGCACGAGCTTCGGACACTTTTTCCCTTAGTGGCTCCCGTTGGGCCGGTGGGGGGGCCCCTAAGTGGTGCCACTGCGCCGTGCATATATACCCCTGCCTCCCGACCCCCTCCGGTTCCTTCTTGCCAGCGACTCCGACAGGGGGTAGGAGGGTGGGTGGTGCTTGTTCACGTCCATTCCACATTACGTGAATCACAAGCTTACCTCTGGAGGAGGGTAGGAGTCACAGAACAACTGATTGGAGGACCGCTCTGCCAACTGCCGTGTCCTCACTGGCCTGTTGGTTGACTGCGTAGTGGGTTGTGAAGGTGTGCACCAAGGACCAGGTGGCTGCTCTGCAGATCTCCTGGACAGGACCTGTGCCAGGAAAGCCGTGGAAGTCACTTGTGCCCCGGTCGAGTGGGCTGTGACCGCCAGGGCTGGAACACCTGTGAGCTCATAGCACACCCGGCTGCAAGACAAGATCTGCTGTGCCGACACTCGGAGGCCTTTCATCCTCTTGGCTACGGCCACAAACAGCTGCGCGGATTTACGAAAGGGCTTGGTGCGCTCCAAATAGAATGCCAGCGCACGACAGACATTCAGGGTGTGTAGGCTGCGGTGACTCGAGTCCGTATGGGGTTTTGGAAAAAACACCGGCAGACAAATGTCCTGGCCCAAATGGAACTGCAAGACCACCTTAGAGAGGAACTTGGGGTGCGGTCGGAGCTGCACCTTATCCTTGTGAAATACTGTATACAGTGGCTCAGAGGTGAGAGCCCTCAGCTCAGACACCCTTCTGGCCGAGGTAATGGCCACCAGAAATGCCATCTTCTAGGAAAGGTAGAGGAGGGAGTAGGTAGCGAGGGTCTCGAAAGGAGATCCCATGAGCTTAGAGAGGACCAAGTTAAGGTTCCAAGGGAGGGAGTGGGGGGCATCCTCACAATACTTTAATTGGAATTGGAAACATCCTCTCCAATCCTTTAAGGAAACTTCCCACCACTGGGTGGGAAAACACCGAGCCCCCCCGAAAACCCTGGATGGAAGGCGGAGATGGCCGCCAGGTGCACTCTGAGTGAGGACGGGGCCAGCCCCTGCTGCTTGAGGTGCAGGAGGTACTCTAGGATGGCTTGCACCGGGGCCTGGCACGGCTGCATCTGTCGGGGCTCGCACCAACATAAGAACGTTTTCCATTTGGCCATACAGGTAGCCCTGGTAGAGGGCTTCCCACTGCCAAGCAGAATCTGCTGCACAGAAAGGGAACATTGGCTTTCCAAGGCGTTTAGCCACAGAGCTTCCACGCCGTCATGTGTAGTGATTGCAGGTCAGGGTGGAGAAGCTGCCCGCCGTCCTGCATGAATAGATCCCGGTGAAGGGGCAGGACTACCGGGGCCTCCACCAACAGCTCTAGGAGCGCTGTGTACCAGTGCTGGTGGGGCCATGTTGGGGCGATGAGGACCACCGCCACTCTGTCCCCGTGTACCTTGAGCAGGACCTTGTTGTATCAAGGGGAGCGGGGGAAAGGCATGCATCAAGCCCTCTCCCCACAGGATCACAAACGCATCTGCGACTGAGCCCAGGCTGTGGCCCTGGAATGAGCAGAACCGCGGGCACTGGGCGTTGACCCTGGTGGCAAACCACTCGTGCATGCAATAAGACCTGTTGAGGTAGTTCGCCAGGTCGTTTCACACCCCCAGGAGATACAACGCCTCGAGGTGAATGGCATAGGCTATACAAAAGTCCCAGAGGAGGAGAGCCTTGCAACAGAGCGGCGAGGAATGGGCCCCACCCTGCTTGTTTATATAAAACATGGCAGTAGTGTTGTCTGTCAGAACTGTCATGCTGTGACCACTCAGAGTGGCATGAAAGGTCTGGCAGGCTAGACGAACTGCCCTGAGCTCCTTCACATTGATATGGAGCGACCGCTCTGCTCCGGACCACAAGACCTGAGGTCCCCCAGGTGAGCCCCGCATCCGCGGTCTGATGCATCTGTCACCAGCGTCAGGTCCGGTTGTGAGGCAGCAAAGGGGATGCCTTTCCAAACCACAGGCTGGGACTGCCACCACAGCAGGAAGTCCAGCACGTCTCTTGGGGCTGTCAAGTCCAGGGGATCCCTGCCTGTGCGGTACACCTGAGCGAGCCACGCCTTCAGAGTCCTAAGCCTCAGTCTGGCATGCCTGACCATGTGCGTGCATGCTGCCATGTGGTCCAGCAGCCACAGGCAGCACCTGGCCGTTGTTGTTGGAAACTGGCGCAGGGAGGCCACCGCTTGCTGGATAGCCCGGAATCGGGAAACTGGAAGGCTTGCCCTGGCCTGCACCGTGTCCAGGACCGCCCTTATGAATTCCACTCTCTGTGTGGGTACGAGAGTGGACTTGGGGACGTTGACCAGGAGCCCCAGCTTGTGGAACTATCTCAGGGCCACCTCCATGTTGCCCCGCACTTCCGCTTCGGATCGGCCCGCCAGGAGCCAGTTGTCGAGGTACGGGTAACCCTGGATGCTCTGCCTCCGTAAGAAGGCCGCCACCACCGCCATGCATTTCGTGAACACCCGTGGGGCTGCGGCTAGACCGAATGGGAGAACCGCAAACTGGTAATGTTCTTGGCGCACGGTAAAGCGCAAGGATCGCCGATGTGCTGGGTGGATGGCGATATGAAAGTTCGCGTCCTTCATGTCAAGGGCAGCGTACCAGCCCCCCAGATCCAGGAAAGGGATGATGGTGCCCAGAGAGACCATGCAGAACCAGGCCTTGACCAGGAACTTGTTGAGCACTCGCAGGTCTAAAATGGGATGAAGGCCCCCCTTTGGCCTCGAGTATGAGGAAGTACTGGGAGTAGAAACCTTTCCCCTTTAGGCCATGTGGCACCGCCTCTACCGCCCCCGCCTCTAGCAGTGAGTGAACCTCCTTCTCTAGGAAATGCTCATGAGAGGAGTCCCTGAAGAGGGACGGGGAAGGGGGGTGGGAGGGAGAGAAGAGAACTGCAGCGAGTACCCGTTCAGCACCGTGCATAAGACCCAACGGTCCGACGTAATGCTGGACCACACACGGGAGAAATGGGACAGGCGGTTCCAGAAACAAAGGGACGGATTCGGTGACTGGTCTGGTACGCTGTCCCCGAGCGCACCTTCAAAAGCCTGGCTTGGTGCCCGGCTGGGATTTGTGCTGACTTTGGTTCTGGCCTGGCGCATTATTGTTATTATTGTTGTTGCGCCGTCACCTATTATCCCTGCCTCACCTACGGTAAGGCTCATGCCTATGATGAGGCTGGTACTGGCGCTGAGGGGGAGGCTGCGGCTTAAAGGGCTTCCTCTGCATTACTGGGGTGTGCATGCCCAGCAACTTAAGTGTAGCCCTCGAGTCCTTGAGGCTATGCAGCCTCGCGTCTGTCTGGTCCGAAAAGAGCCTGGACCCTTCCAAGGGTAGGTCCTGAAGTGTATTCTAGACTTTAGGCGGCAGGCCTGACTCCTGAAGCCACGCTGAGCACCTCCTGACCACCCCCGACACGATTGTTTTGGCTGCCACGCCTGGTGAATCCAGGAAGGTCTGGAGAGAGGTCTTAGCTTCTGCCTTGCCCTTGTCCACCAGGGCCGTAAACTCCTGTTGGGAATTTTGTGGGAGGTTGTCCTTAAACTTCCCCACCGCCACCCAGGAGTTAAACTTATGCCTGTTGAGGATGGCCTGCTGGTTAGCAATCCTCAACTGAAGGCCCCCTAACGAGTTCACCTTTCTGCCAAAAAGGTCCAGGCGTTTTGCCTCCTTGGCCTCAAGGGCCGGGGCCTGTTGTCCATGGCGTTCCCTTTCGTTCACCGCCGAGACCACCCGGGAGCATGGACTTAGGTGGCAGAACAAGAATTCTTAGGCCTTTGACAGGGCAAAGTATTTGCGCTCCGCACCTTTGGTCGTTGGAGTGCTGGAGGCCGGGGTCTGCCATATAGTCTTATAATTCGATTGGATGGTCTTAATGAGCGGGAGCGCTATTCTAGATGGACCTTTGGGGCTCAAAATGTCCACCATGGGGTCCCCCTGCTCAACCATCTCCTTGGCCTGCAATTCCAAGTTCTGGGCGACCCTCTGCAGTAGCTCCTAAGACTTGTGATCTTAGTAAGGGAACTTGTGTTTAGATAAATCTTTTCATTGCAATTTCATAGTGGAAAGCAATGTGACACAGACCGTTCCACATTTTCAGCTACTGTAGTTCGCTAAAGGCCGTTAGCAATTTCCATCCTGCTTATACTGGTCAGAAAGAACGGGTCATCAAAATCATAACATGTTACAGCTTAATGCTTTTTGGAGAACTCATGTGCACATATCAATTAAATGAAAAGAAACAGACAGTTGAGACTTACATATCCAGTGGTTGTGCTTCCACAAGAATATTCCTGTTTCTTTCTATAGTCCCAGATTATCTCACAAGTATCTTGACATGAACTAAACACGTAGGAAATGTAAACCACATCACAGCACCTCTCATTTTAGTCTGGTTTTCCTGAACGCATGAGCTTTTTACATTTATGCAATTTGTCTTGCATTTGGACAGAGCAGGACAGAGCTAGTCACCTAGAGAATAAATCTGCTGGTTTAAGGAAAGTCTCCTTTGACAGAAGGCCCCAGTTGACCAATTGAGAGTTTTGACCTTACAACGGTGTTAAAGCAAAAGAGTGGCTCCCGAGGCTGCTAAATTACTCTCAAAGTTCTTTGGAGTCATGCCCACCCCCCTGCAAACATCTGCTGGGCTAGACCCGGAGTATATGACAAAACAAATAACGAGGAGCAGCTCTGTGACTGATTTAATTCAATATTGCTTTCGAACGAGCATTTTAAAAAGGCAGCAGCAACTTTCCAAATGCTAGAACATGTTAGTGCCCCTTGTGCCTGGGAGGAGATCCCCAGACACATCTGCAAAGCCACCTCGTTGTCCTACTGCAAATCTCTCCTTCGTCATAATGCCTACAACAATCTTGACAATGGATAGGCAGCTGGCAAGATGAGACCACTGCCCATCAGACTGCTCACAGAACAGTCAGTGCTGTCTCATTGTTTCTTTCTACTCCTGTCTGTTTATACCTGTCATCTCTTGTTTGTAAGCTCTTTTGGGCAGAGTCTGTTTTTACAATACCTAGCAGAAGGGGGTCCTGGTCCATGCCTGGGGCTCCTAGACACTACTGCAATAGCAATAAATAAGTAAACGAGTAATAGGTCAATGCCAAGTTAGCAACCAGTCAAGATGTGTCTCCAACTGTTTTAAAAAACAATCCCTTTTCCACATAAGAGCATTACCCATTTACAAGCAAATGAATACTGCCTTAGTGCTGCGATTTATGCAAAAGCTCACACTAACATACACTTGGAGCAGGAAAAAACAGCCACTAGATGCTGGGTTTTCATGTCATTGTCATTTAGGTAGAACCTGACCTGGAATCTCTTCCACAAGTGCAGCATCTCAAAAAGAAGTTTGGATACTGATTAAAACTACAGTACATTGATGAAACCACAACCTGTCAGCAAGCAGGTGGGCTTCCAAGACAGGTAAATTGCTGTAAATGGTCTCACTGAAGACTTTCTGATTAGCAAATATAATAAAACCTAAGACCATTTTCCCATGCTGAAAAAAAAATTAAATTAAAGTAAGGACTTGAACGCAGTAGCTGGGGTGTGCTCTAGTGGTTCTTTCCCTGACAGCCAGCCCTTACCTAAACTTCACTTTTGCTTACATCTCCTTAATAGGGAAATATTCTCAAACTCCCACACTGGTGAGAAGCTCCACAGTAGAGACACTAATAGACCCTCCCATGCCTAGGCAAGAGGTTATGTGTTGGTGGACTGAGAATCACTAATTCTCTTTGGTCCAAAATAATTTAACTTAACATTTTTTTGGCACTTTGCAAA
Organism: Caretta caretta; assembly: GCF_965140235.1. Classification (NCBI taxonomy): domain Eukaryota; kingdom Metazoa; phylum Chordata; order Testudines; family Cheloniidae; genus Caretta; species Caretta caretta. The sequence goes on along the minus strand of NC_134212.1, from coordinate 29,675,180 downwards.
AGCCATTAACTTTGCAGGAGGGTTGGGAAAAGGATGAGGGGATGCTCCTGGATAGGACTGGAGAAGGTGTGGGTGGAGAAAAACAGAAATAAGGGGCTGCTTCTTCATGTACTGGCTGGCTGTGGAAAATTCTCTCCATTTCATTATTTAATGCTGATGGCTGGCAGAGTTTATTTGTATATTAGTATTTACCGTTAGTGGGTGGTGGTGAAGTTTGATGGTTATTAGGGTGCACTCGGCGCATCTGTGAAGCTTTTTAAAATTGTTAAATTTAAATAATTTGACAAAATTAAACAGGTCTTATCACATGCAGGGATTGCAGCACAGGCCAATGCCTGGTGCAGTTTTAAAAAAAGCAGTAATCTTCCTAATATTTTTTTGTTTTGTTTGAATACTACTATTCTATTAGCAAAAAACTTTTAAAAAACCAAAACAAAGTTCCCCCCCAGAACATGTCTTCTAGGATACAGTTACAATCAAACCTGTAGGTTTTTTTGAGTCCAGATCTCTGCTAATGGCTCTGTTATTAAAATTAATAAATTGTTGCTTAAATGAGGCGCAAATCTTATGTACCCATTTTCATGTTCTTTTCCTAGGCTGAAGTTTGCCTGGTTTTTCCCTCTTACGAGTTAAATTTTTATGTAACAAAATATTTAGACAAAGATTGTGGAAAGAACCCATAGTTTACATCCATGTTTAACATTCTTTGAGGTTTTTGTTTTTTTTTTGGGACCAGATCAATGGAGTTTCTGTCGGTCTACAAAAGAGAAGGCATTTGGGGAAGTAAGTAATCAGTCAATCATATTTCATAACAGGGCTACATATAATTAATGTTAAATATAAAGCCTCCTCACATCTAGTTCTGCTCCTATTTTTGCTTCTTTTACTATAGAGGTCACTTGAAACACTGCTGTTCACGTTCTTATTGGACATCAAAAGGTCCATCTCATTCATCACTGTACAAAAGCCATCTGTCTTTTCTGCGTCTTCCCAAGGAAACATTGTAGCAACTTTTAAAGTATACTGACAGAGAACTCCCCAGTATAGACAGCAGCACAAACCCTGAACAGCTGCCTTTGTCGACAAAAGCAGACCCAGCTCTTCCACCTCTGAAAGAGAGAGAGTTAGGTTTTTTTTACCTCTTGGACAGGGATATTTCCTAAATGATGTTCTCAGCTGCTAAACTTCACAGGGCCTTAGGACTACACACAAGAAAAATGAGAAACTTTTAAAAGAGCCTCCTCATATTCTTCAAACACAGGTCAGATTTGAAGAAGAAAATTCACTGGAGTCCAGTGAAAGGTCTTTGAGCCTGCACAGCCACGCACATTTCGGGCATTAAAAGATTGAATCTCTAAGCCAGACTCTAAGAGAGCTAAAAATTGCTTCTTGTCTCTAAAAAGAGATACAACAATTTTTACACCAGGGGAAGGAATCACTCTATTGAAACAATAACAGTCTGCTTTAAGAAATGTACAACTGATGCCAGACAAATCAAAGTTAAACCTAAACCATATTAGCCTGAAAGTCTGTACCTTTTCTACAATCTTTTCCTTGGTTTAGATGGCTGCTTTTGGTATTTTGTTTACTGTGGGTTAGTGGTGGCATAATTCAGAGTTTTGGAACAAAAACCAAAAAAACCCTTTCACTCTGCAAAGCAATGGAAGTGAGATCCTAATATAGAGGGTATGTTCTGTACTATTAGTCGTCTCATGTTGGCACAGTACATGTTGCAAGCAAAGGCTATATGCACAAGGTAACTTGGTTGGTCTCCCAACAGAAAGAGGTGCTTTCATTTCAATACTGAGAAAAAAAAATGATTTGCCCATATGTTGGTACTGTCTGAGAATCATATCCAGGGCCAACTGAAGCCTGCACTTTATTTTGCTTGGCCCCCCAAAATAAAAAACAGGTAGGGAATATGGTGCTGGTGCACTAAAATCCCACTTTTCCAGCAGAGTGAATTGTGTGGAGTTACAGAGTTCCTGCAACAGGAAATACTCTCTTCATGCAGAAGAGATGAAATGTCAAGACTATAGGGGTGAAATCATGGCCCCCATTGAAGAGAATGGCAAAATTCCCAGTCAGGCCAAATTTCATCCCAGGATTTTAAGTAGCGAGAACCTATGCAATCTCAAACTCATCTCTGTTTCAAAGCACAACAGGTGACAATTCTGCTAACCTACAGATCTAAGAAGGTCTCTGATATACATGAACAGACCAATGAGAATGATAACACGGCTTGTCTGTTTCAGCAGTCTCTTGCAAAAGATGAGTTACTTCTGTTTGTATAAGCCAAATGCAAAATACAGGAAAAACATTAAACCCATTAAGACTCTCAAAAGGGAAAGGATGTGAACAAAATGACTCCACAGAGCGATGTTTTAAAATTATAGGTTTGTGATCTTTAGGCTCCTGCCCCTAAAGCCAATAAGGCATCTATTAAATCCCAATGGATTTAAGACCTGAAGTTTGTCTGCTGTGAATTCTGCAGTGCACCAGTAAAACAAATATTTGGATTGGACCTGCAAGGGAAGAGCAGCAAGTCAGATATTTTATCACAAAATATGCTTCACTGTCTACATCAAAATTATTTGGCAGAATGATTAAACACAAAGAAAATCTGACTAGGGGAAAAACACAACAAGATACGCATGAAAAATGAGATTACAGCATCAGAACTAAGGTCATCGGATATATGCTGACCCCAAAAAAATCATTTTAGTGTTCGCTGCAATAATGCGTGTTTTTTATTTTCCCCCTTATTTCTTTTTGCATCGTGCAGCATTAAACTGAACCAAGTCCAGAATTTACTTTACTACTTTCCCCACCTTGTTTATACTCAGTACTCTGATTACCAGCATACTGAGGCTTTGGATCCCCAGTGCAAAATCTGAAACCTTAACTTGGTCACTACAGACAGGATCACAGACTTGTTTCTAGTCTTTCTGTTGTTCTTTGGGTTGTGGCTAGAAGCCTAAAAAAAAAGTCATCATGAGAGTCCTTGGGTGGAAAAAAAAAGTTATAAATGAAGTGTGCCATTTTATTCTTTAGATTAACTCAGATGCTAAGGTTGAGGGGCATGAGCTAGTAGCAGTCTAATCTCACAAAGAATCTTCAACCTACTCTGTAAAAACTTAGGAAAGAGAAAACTCAAGGAATCAGTGCGATATTACTCTGGACAACATGCTCACATCTCTGCACATAAAGGACAAACAGTGGATGACTAAAGAAAATGGAATTGCACCATGGGTCAATTGGGTGAAGAAGCTTAGATAGGGAAAAGGGCCTTAATTGCAACAACATAGTAATCTATGGCTGCATAATCCTCTAACACCAAAAAAGTGAAAAGAGGAAAGTTTCAGAAAATAATTTAACAGTTTTGCATGCCAACAGTTCCTATCACTATGAGCAACAATAAAATATGTTATTTCAGCAGCATCTTACACTCTCGTAACAGAGAAGAGCTCAACATATTGTTTTGCTGTTAGAGTTTAACATCTGGCTGAGGAGGACAGAAATATGAATAAGGAACTAAAAACAGTGTAATCAATGTGTTACTCTCCTATGCACTATGTTACATTAAGGCTAGATCATTAATGACACTCTTCCAATTTAAAAGACACAGGAATGCAGTTATATTTCTGGTGCATTGTTTTTCCTATTATTATTTATTTGTATTAGCATAGTGCTTAGGAGCCCTAGTCAGAGACCAGGACCTGACTGTGTACTGTACAAACACAGAATACAAAAGGTGGTCCCTGCAAACCAATGTTTCATGTAAATATCTGTATGCAGTGTTGTTGAAGCCATGTCAGTTCTAAGTTGAAATATTTAGTAGTGTTCATGAACAAACCACATTTACATCATTTATTCTTTATTTGAGAAGTTTATGGACACATTCTGCCCTAGTGAGGCCCCTGTAAGGAGCAAAATTGAGAATTTGGCCTCTTCATTTCTCTCCATATTCTTAGCTACTTTGATCTAATGAGACAAATGAAAATGCCAGCTGCACTAACTGCGGAAAGCCTGTATAATCAACAAAGTTTGTTGTTATGGATTTTTTTGATGAGGTGAATCTTTAAATAATTAACTTTTTCTGCTCAGGTTGTCAAACCCATCTGTAAAAGACCTCATGGGGGGAGGGAGGGGAATCTCAGGGTTCCGCTGCCTGCCTCCCTCCCAGAGCAAACCCCAGTCTTACTGGAGTAACATCCTGTCTAGAGAACAAAATGCACTCCTGTCTGGTTACTCACAAAGATCAGCCAATGTGTTGCTCTTTGTGGTAGCGCCCTGGGCTGCAGAAGCAGCTATTCTCCTGGGGAAATCCAGGCTGAAACCAAGATTCGCCTGGGTGGGAACAAGAGCCCTTCCTAAGGCTCATACTTCTCTCTCTAATATCCTTATGTTAGGAGGACCAGCTCCTTACTCCTCTCTCTGGGACTGACAGTTTGCACACAGCCTTCAGGGTTTGGAAAGGCATTTCTTTCCCTCCCCAAGCAGTTAGCTAATCCCTTCCTCATGGTGATACTGGTGTCCATTTTATCAGCTAAAGAATTCGGATACATCCACACTCCCACAATGGCTACTATCGCTTCCAGCAGTGCAGAAACGTACATATAGGCCATCACATCATGCCGGCTGCACCTAGTCCTTGCTAATCCTTCCGGAAGTTCTTCCCAAGCTAGCTGTGTTTGAGGTACAAGGGACTCCCAGCATTAGGACTTGGGGCAAGCAGCTTCAGTGAGCTACCAGATTCACTTTGCTTCTTTGGAAAGGGATAATATGCACCGCCAGCTAAGGACCGTGTTAAGACGACCAGACAGTAGGTGAAAGGCTAGATGATTGTGTGGCTGCACATACTCCATATTGTTTGGTGCTCCAATGTGCTGGTCCTGATTCTGCCATTAGAACATTAGCTAGAGATTTTGTCCTGCTGCTTGCACCGCAAAGCGGTTCCATTATACTCCTCCTGCAGAGCAGAGGATGGGATGCAGCCCTTTGCAAGGAAAAAGATGTTTCTAAGCTACTTTGGGCCGGGAGTCCAAGTAGCTGAGATCCCACTTTGCTTAGTTACAAATGGCAACTTGCAATAGTAACTGGGTTACTATTTACATAGGAGTGAGTAAGAACTACTTCACTATTCAGTGGTGGTCTCATACTGTCAGCATATTGCCACAGATTCCACAGACAGCTCCAACGTCACTTTGCTTTCGGTGACACCAACGCCAACTTTTCAACCAGGGAACTCTGGCTCATCCATACTGTTCCTGTTCTTATCATCAAGCCCAGCTGAGCAGAAATAGGTCTATAAAAACAAGGCCGTCTAGCAGGAGTGCCTGGTTCTCTGCCTGCCAGTCTGACAGCAATGGCAAGGGAATAGTTAGGGACTGGTGCTCTATGTTCTGGGCTATAGGAGATGAAATTATAAAGGCCCACACAAGCACTACAGCTTTATCAGGCAAGGGTGCGTAGCTGGGTACCAGATGAAGAAGGCCTCCTCTGCTCTGGCAGGGATTGAGGAAAGTGGAGCAATACGGTTATTAGAAGGCATCTCCGGATATGCCGTTTCGGTCTCCAGCTTCACTGGCTGTGACCAACACATTCATGGGATTGTACTGAAACCTACGTCATACTGGGGCAGCTCTGACTGGCAGGATTCTTCTCTGATCAGAGGAAAATGGAGAGAGAGACTAGCTGTGCTTTTGGGACCTTGCTCACGCCTTCCAAAAGCAATCTGCTCAGTCTGTATACCATGTAACGTTAGACACTCACCACCTTGCTTGGGTTTGGGTTTAGAAATAAAAGCAACATTTATCCATAGCTCAGCTTGAGCCTTCTCTAGGTGTAGCTGCTTTTTCCTCCCGGCTCCATTCTAGGTCCTTGAGAAGAGGTGTGCACAGCCACTCCCACCTTCTGTAGAACTGATCAATGAAATGGTTTTTAATTGTTCACTTTATTAATATAACTTCATAAGTAAAGTATTATGAATGAAACTACATTCATTCATAAAACCAGCTACCCCAATAACTGGCTAATTGAGTTTCACTTTCAATCCAATTGCTGCTTAAAATCACTGAAACTTGCACTGCTTCAACATTGTAACTTCTGTTCACTGTCTGCCATTCCTTACACTTGTCCATGTTGTAACCCAAACTCCATTTTAACTTGTCCCAAACTCCATTTTAAAATGCTCACTTCATTTTTGCAAAACCCTGCTGTAATCTGATTAGTGTAGTTTAGATGTGAGAATGAGGTATGTATGGATGATGGAATCAACCTCCAGCCCCAGCCTGTCCTGATGAAATAAAGTGTAAACACCAACCTCTGAAGACGCAGACAACAGCCCTGACAAAGCAAGAAGAGTCCACCCTCAAAAGAAAAGAACAAAAGTACAATTGAAGAAACATCAAAGCCAGGTCCTAGGCTGAAAGTCATGCCTGCAGTTGACGGGTGATCAATCACACCGAACCCAGAGGCAGCATGACACAGCAAGACCTATAGACTCTGGATTCAAACTAAAGCCTACAAAAAGGATAGGTGAGATGGAAGACTTTGGAGGGTAACGTTCTGCTGCCAACATGGAAGGGCATCGGTGCATGCCCAACAGAGACCCAGCTCTTCCTTGTGCCCGGCTTTCCTGGCCAGAGAGAGAGATAATAAACGTGATCCTGTGCAGTTTTGTCAAGTCACGGTACATTCAGGACTGGTAACTATCTAGCAGTTGCAGAACGTGTGTGTGCGTACGTGTGTGTGCGTGTGAGAGAGAGAGAGAGATAATAAACGTGATCCTGTGCAGTTTTGTCTGTCTAACACTTCCTTATACCCAGGTGAACTACATGTCTCAGGGAGACAACAGAACCCACCTCATCATTTCCCAGGGGGAGTAAACTGGCTAGAAAGGCTTGGGGTGTTTCATGTGCCGGTGCGTTTGAAGTGTTCCACCGTGAAGAAAGTCAGAGTGGGTGAGGTAGTATCTTTTATTGGACCAATTTCTGTTGGTGAAAGAGACAAGCTTTGGCGTCTACACAGAGTTCTCCAGAAGAACTCTGTGTCCTCGAAAGCTTCTCTCTTCCCCCCACAGAAGTTGGTTCAATAAAAGATATCACCTCACCCACCTTGTCTCTCTAATATCCTGGGACAACCACAGCTACAACCGACAGTGCAAACAACCATCTGAAGGAAGTGTTGTGTCAGTGGTTTCGCCTAATGGTAACATCCCCGCATAAAAAAACTGGAAGCGTGGCAACTTCAGTGTCCATGCAGGTTGGGATTTGCCACTGACCTTTAGGTCTCCATTAAAGCCACAGAGCTTTCCTAGGTAGTTTCCAGATCAACTCACGTAGACCAGGACACTTGGGATTTGATCACCAGCACAGGATCATATACGGTGGTATAAGCGATCACTCCTGGCTCCCTTTCAGGCCACCTTCTCCTCCAACCTAGCCTCCCTCCTGTAGATACATTGGAGCCATTCCCCAGTTGTGTACTTGGAGACTCATAGACCCTACAGAGTTCCCAAATGCAGTTATAACACTATTAATCATGGACTCCTTCCTCTCAAGTGACCTTCAGATAACTTGTTACACAGATGAGCTGTGACAGAGGAAGCTATAAGACAGGAGGCTCTATTGCCAGAGGTCTGAATCAGATTATATCCTTTGCCACAATGTAGGGACATTAAGAGTATCTAGAGGCTGCAATGTAGGAATTTTCCTTTTTCTTCCACTATAACATGCGTGAAACAATTCTGAATTGTGGGAAGCCCAGCTGAACTGGGCAGCCCCATTTACAAAAAGAACAGCGTTCCCCACTCCCATCTACTTTGACTGCTGTAGATAAATAATAAAATCACCAAGGAGCACAGAGAGATTATTAAAATTCACCTTATGCAGCTATAGTAAAACCAAATGCCAGATGGCAGTAATGCAACTGTGGAATTTTAGACATTCCAAATGAACCTGCAAGCATCTTCTACCTCCCGGAAGAGGAGAAAGGAGACATGTAATTTCTACCCTACTAGTATCCCACCACAACATACATCCCAATTCAGAGTCCAAAACAGCCTATTGTTTAAGAGGTTAAGAAAGTACTTCAACTGGTTTCAGATTATAAAGACCCATGCTAAAAAAAAACAAAACAAACTGAATAAAAATGTAAGTACACCTATTAAAGCTCACTTACACAGGTTACTTTCCGGTAAATCTGAGCAGCATTCTGGCATTCTGAGTAGGGGTATTCTGAGGTAGCCATTTCCAACATGCACATTCCAAAAGCATATACGTCAACTGATTCATCATAGTGTTCTTCATACATTTCTGGGGCCATAAATTCTGGAGTACCTAGACACAAAAGGGAAGAATTTAAGAGAGACACAAATAGTAAATATGTTTCACTGCAGTTTTTTTCCTGATCTATAAAAATGTACCCATTTCAGCTGTGTCTGGGTAAATGCAAGATTATTTTAAAACAACTAAAATAAACTCCCTCCCCACCCCCCCAAAACAAAAACAGAACCCCACACAACTGCCCCTACCCTCATCAGTAATGCTGTGAGAAATGCAGATATGTGTAAAAATTCCAGAAGCGAAGAGCAAATCCTGAAGTGAACACAGTATAGGGCGTGGAAATAAACTGAAAGTTTCATAACGATTTTTTATGGGGATGGGGGGCGGGGAGGGAGAGAGAGAGAGAGAAGGAGAAGGGAAAGAGAAAGACAAGAAACTTCACATCTGATTTAGACAGTTTACAGATTGTTTCCAGCAATACAAGTAGTAATTACTTAGCAAGTTGCACTTTTGGTGAGATGTGTGGTAGTCCAAGTTCTTATATGAAGTCATGCATGAAGAACACTAGCATTAAGACTGATTGTACCATCACTGCAATGAGTAGAAACCAACAGAACTACTCAGAGTAAGGTCCTTCTCAGTGGGGGTTAGGGCGGCAGAAATTGGACCCACTGCGATAAGCCTGAAATAAAGCCCCATTTTTACTCCATCATAACTGTTCTGGTCAATATCTTCATCAATGATTTAGATAATAGCACATAGAGTACATAAAGCATAAAGTTTGCGGATGATACCAAGCTGGGAGGGGTTGCAAGTGCTTTGGAGGATAGGATTAAAAATTCAAATTGATCTGGACAAACTGAAGAAATGGTCTGAAGTAAACAGGATGAAATTCAATAAGGACAAATGCAAAGTACTCCACTTAGGAAGGAACAATCAGTTGCACACATACATAATAGGAAATGACTGCCTAGGAAGGAGTACTGTGGAAAGGGATGTGGGGGTCATAGTGGATCACAAGCTAAATATGAGTCAACAGTGTAACGCTGTTGCAAAAAAAGCAAACATCATTCTGGGATGTATTAGCAGGAGTACTGTAAGCAAGACACGAGAAGTAATTCTTTCGCTCCACTCCGCGCTGATTAGGCCTCAACTGGAGTATCGTGCCCAGTTCTGGGCGCCACATTTCAGGAAATGTGGACAAATTGGACAAAGTCCAGAGAAGAGCAACATAAATGATTAAAGGTATAGAAAACATGACCTATGAGGAAAGATTGAAAAAATTGGGTTTGTTTAGTCTGGTAAAGAGAAGATTGAGGGGGGACATGATGACAATTTTCAAGTACATAAAATGTTGTTACAAGGAGAGGGAGAAAAATTGTTGTTCTTAACCTCTGAGGATAGGAAAAGAAGCAATGGGCTTAAATTGCAGGAAGGGCGATTTAGGTTGGAGATTAGGAAAAACTTCCTGACAGAGTGGTTAAGCACTGGAATAAATTGCCTAGGGAGGTTGTGGAATCATCATCATTAGGGATTTTTAAGACAGGTTGGACAAACACTTGTCAGGGATGGTCTAGATAACACTTAGTCCTGCCATGAGTGCAGAGGACTGGACTAGATGACCTTTCGAGGTCCCTTCCAGTTCTATGAGTCTATAACTGGAACTAGCAGCTCAATACAAATCGCTACCTAGAATCCCTTCAAAAGTTCCCTTTTCTATACAGCAAATCAAGAACAAACAGAGATAGTAATGACATCACTGGTAACTGAGTAACTCCCACGCTGAGCACCAAGACTTGGAAATTCAGTCACAATAGTTGTTTAACTCTTGTCAAAGAGCCTCTGAAAAACAATTACTTTGAACAGTGAGGTCTACAGAGCTCAAATGATACCTTCAGCACTGGTGCTTGCATCAAACAATTTATTCAAGGAACTGCATCTAGTCATGGGACAGTTTATGCTTGGGTGGTGGGAGTCTGTACATAAAATATTATTTTCTTATCAAATGAATGTCAGGAAAGATGCAAGAGGAGTGAATAAGGCAGTGCTTAAGATGAAAATGGATTATCTAGATAGGATCACAGATCTTAAAAGGAAGAAAGAGCATTTTCCACCAACTAGGATATCAATGAGAAGGTGCAAAAAGGGACGTTTGTTTTCTCTAGGTACATTAACCTGTGAGCATAAGAAAAGTAATAATTTTGGTTTCGGAAGGACTCCTAATGGCCCGTGTCATTCCCTAGTTTTCAACAAGACATGGACTCTGGGTTAGAAACCAAACTCACTTCCTTCCTGGGATTTGGCTTTATTGGCCTTTCAGGCCAGGTCTACATTAGAAACTTTTGACAGTATAGTAATGTTGGTTAGGAGTATGATTTTTTTTCATATTTCTATACTTGTAGAAAGCCTAGGATAGACACAGTCATACCACCATAAAAGTGCTTTTGCTGGGGAACAGGTATCAACTGTATCAGTAAAAGCACTTTTCTGCTGGAATAAGCTGCATCTGCACTAGGAGGGTTTGCCAGTATATCTATACCAGCAAACCTTTTCTGGTACAGACCTGGCCTAAGACAAAATAAGCCTCAGCTTAATCTTCTCTCAGCTTTGATACTCCTGGGGCCTCTCTCAGGCCCTCCTCTGTTCTTGTTGCCACTGTCTCAAAGACACTCCCTTTATATCCTAGTTGGACCCCACCTGTCAGCAAGACTCAGCTGTAATTACCCTGAATCTTGATATGGAGTTTTAAAACCTTGGCTTAGGGTGACTTGACAGAAAAGTGCTGCATTCCGATACTGGCCCTTTATTTGCCACCTGTGACAGAACCTTACATTGCAACTACGAAATGGTTCACGGCTGTGTCAGATGTGGACTACGCTCTACAGACCTGCTACATTGCCACTGAATCCCAGTCAGCCTAGAACAAAGAGAAACTGGTGAATTATGCAGCATTTAAAATGACGGTCGCCACCCTGAGGAGGGAGCAATCTAAAAAGCAGGAGATACTATAATAGCATTCCAAAAATATAGTCCAAGGGGCAAGAATCTCATTTGGTCTGTGTATGAATTCATTTGTAACAAATTAGATTCAAAAAGGTTTTCTGTATGCTTAATAGTCCTTAAAAACTGGAACAACTATGGGCTCAGTATTCATTCACAGAATCACTGATCTGCCCAGTGCTACTCAATCCATTGCTCTTTTTCGTAAGCACTCTTCTGAAGAGAATTACAAAAGGTAGCCAAGTTTATAAAGGGGTTTTCTCAACTTCCATTAAGTCTTGCCTACTCTAGGATTTTTCCCAACAGTTTCCCTCCACTACTACCACCACTAGAGGAGACAAATTGCCAACAGCCTCCAGTATTTTTGCTAACGTCTTGTCTAGATCTGCTCTGAGCAGGTTTGATGGCTCAGTGGTAAAAATTCCAACAGCCACAGAAGCCTCAACTACACTACTGGTACTAGTGGGGATCGTGAGGATGGAAAATTTTTGAATGGAAAACTTGCCTCCTAGAGTGGACAGAACCTTCAAATACCAAAATCCAAGGCCAGAATCTCAGCTGGTGTAAATCAGCATGGGTTCATTAAAATCAATGGAGCTAAACAGATTTACATGAGCTGAGGATCTGGCCACAGAATTTAATCAGCCACTTTAATCTCAGTGATATCAGTCTAACAGCTATATGCTGGTGTTACTGAAATATACTAATAAAAATGAAGGTATCCTTTTATTAAGCTTTCCGATGCAAAAGAATTACTTTAGCAATTACTTTTCAAAAGAACATACTGTTTTGCTGACTAGGGAATAGGTGTTACCAGGATTAGTTTGCTATGATAAGATATTATCCACTCCTCCAGAAGCCTAAAAGCTTCTTTATGAATAGAAATTGAATTTTAGAGTATTTAAATACTGTAGCTGGAACATGAGCATTGCCATGATAAATTCCCTCACCTTTGCTACTTCATTTTCAACCACAAGGTTCTATAACTTTCATCTACAAAGCTGAAATTTTCATGGTCTTAAGTTTCCAAAGGGTAAATTTGCTCAGGAAGTTTGAGTGAAAAGGGTTGAGCTGATTGAGAATGGAGGAAAAGGGGCATCACACACTTTCCCCACTCAAAGAAGTGTTGCATCAACTTCATCGGTGCCAAAGTGACTGGGGTTAAAAAGTTAACATTTGGCAGGGAAATACTGCCCTTAGGTCCCGATTCAGGAAAGCACTTAAGCACGCGCTGAAATTCCACTGAAAATGGAGATAAAACTGCTGTCTCGACTAAGAGTGCTTCCTTGAATTGGGGCTTTCCTGAGGAGAAGGGCCTTTGAATGTTCTGGTGAAAAAAATCAGTTTGACTTTAAAGTGTTATCAGGTTTCAGTAAAATAGCAGTCCTGGGATACAGAGTACTTGGGGTACGTGGGGTTTTTTTTGAAGACACTTACCCACTCTAAAGTGAAAGACAGCTGCAGTGCAAGGGTGCTGCTAATGTAGGCCCGCAGCAAATGAGTACATCTCTGAAGGCAAAAATAAATGCTGAACTAGTGACTCATTCTTTTAGAATTAGAAATGAAAAGGATATACAAACATTACCTATACGGAGGATATGGTGAGAAGACATTAAAAATCATTTTAGAAGAAATAGGGGGGCCTCTACTGTTTTGATTTAGAAGAGAATTTACCATGCCATGGTACCATTTTCTAGATAGGACCATAGATTGAAATTTTCCTAAGCAGTATAGAGGATTTAGCCACACACAGCCACCTTCATTTCTGCAGCCAAACGACAAGGATATAAATACTAAAATGAAACAAACACCACGAATAAGAACAGCTCACCACCAAAGCAGGACAAGAAGGGCTACAATACAGAACAGAATGATTACCTATTACACTTTTGGCAAATGAAGCTCTTTTGAGGGTTGCCAGACCTAAGTCTCCTATTTTCACAGATCCAGTTGGTCCCGTAATAAAAATATTGTCACATTTTAGGTCTCTGTGAATGATTGGTGGAGTTCTCGTGTGCAAGAATAGTAGACCTTTCAGGATTTGTCGGCACCAGCTACGAAGAACTTTTGGTTTCATCACTTTAAATCTTTTCAGATACCTGCCGCAAAAACACAGAGAGAGCCATAGGCATAAAGAAAAAAAGCGTTATTTAAAACTCTAAAGGTTTTACAATGGACAAAATTAGGACCTTGTTTTGAATACACCCCCACCCCCCCACACACACACCCCAACCACAAGCAGCTCAGAGACAGCATCATGGTGAAAGTAAATTGTGCTCTCTGAAGAAAGCACAGAGACATTTCATTTTTTGGAGGAAGTTAATTATTGTATCATACTTCCCTGGTACAAATACCACCAATATTCAGACATATGGAAGTTTAATAGTAAAGCAATTCATTTTATGCAAAGACCTATGCTAGAACATAAAATGTTTTATGTATTCAGATTAGCACACTATGGAAGTCTTTTGATCTGTGTACTGCAGACCTGCATTTCTACCATTAGCCTAAGACACACATCTTTACTGTAGATATGGAGGGTATGTTTTGGAGGAACTCAAAATCTGCTTCTTGCACTTGCAGAGTGGCAGGTTGGAGTTGTGCAGTGATGTGTATTACTCCCATCGGGGATGAAAATCTGTTCTGAAGTTTGTGCCAACTGCTTTATAACCAACTGAACCACAAGCTATTAATTAGTGCTGTTTAGGAGATAACCTGGAGCAGCTCTTGAGTCAAAAAATGAACCCCTCCAGCTAAAGCGCTATTTTATTGCAGTTTTGTAATGCAAACCACAAACACCAACCCCCGCCCCCAAAAACCAAACCAAAACAAGCAAACAAAACCACGATCAACAACAACCTAACAAATTCACCCAGAGCTTCATGTGCAGAACAGAAAACAAAGGAGAGAACTGCTGATAGTTACATAACTGAAACAGTAGCTCAGGGGAAACAGCAAAAGGTGCTGAAATTCTGCTTTCAGATCAACAGAGTTCAAACATCGGGACACATGACTGAAGGGACAGAACAGATCAGTTTTTTGGTCCTGAGATGCCTTTTTTTCCCCAGAGAGGCGATAACTAATATTTTTCTAAGAATTTCAGCAGCTATTCTGAGATGTGCCACCAGGAGCACAGTACTTACGTTTTTAGCGTTCCTGAGGTCATCAATTCAGTAACCAGCACTATACATTTTTTCCCTTTTACACAGGACTCCCAGAAGTCGTAAAATCTAACAATGTTTGGATGCTGAAGACCTTTCAACATTTCTGCTTCCTCCTTAAATCTCTGTCTCTCTACTTTTGTCAATTTTCTGTCCTGTAATCCAAAATAAGCATTATTAGTATTGAATAAAACTTTTTTTTTTTACTGTAAGTCATTTACTATGGTTTTGACAGTACTAGATTTCTTTTATGATCACATCAAGCATGATCATTATAAAAACTATTTATATAAGAAATGAGTAATGTGGAGGAACAAGAACTCCACAGGGGCACTAGCCTCAAATTTAGTTCCTGTCATCATTAAATTGTGTCTCTGAGCTGAGCTGAAGGACGAGTCGCCCTGTATCCAAGAAATGTCTGTGGTATGCAACATAGGAGCCTTTGATTTCCATTTTCACCTTCTGAGGCATCACTAAAACCCCACAGTTGAGCCATGTCAATGGTTTGGTGCATTCATATATATCTAAATGATTTCATTAGATTTAGTTTTGAACCATTTTTGATCTTGAAAGTACAGTTAACTGGAAAGACTGAACTAACAAACGCAGGGCCGGATTTTCACATATGCCGAGTACCGCACAATGCCTGTGGATATCATTTACAATTGAGGATGCTCAACACTTTAAGACATCAGGCCTGTAATCTGCACTTTACTGAAAAAAGGGTAAGCTCCTCCTTACGTGGATGGCCTCCTTTTCCATTGCTATGGAAACAAAAACAATCTAGACAATGCCACCTCAAAAAAGAATGTGCCAATTTTTCTGCTCGTTCACAATTCTGCCTCTTCTTCCAAGCTATTTTACACTAAATTCGACTCAAAAAAAAGATTTAAAAATGACTTTGTGCCTTTGTCTTTTCTGGGATGTAAAAAGGCATCCTGAAAATGTTTCTTGCCTGCTTTTAAGATCAGAAATATTGGGAATGACAAATTCTATCTTCCTGGTTTTCCTGGAGAATCTCTAAGAGGTCTCAGGGATATTTAAACTCTCGCACCTTAATTGAAAATGCAAGGGTGTTTAATCATTCACAAATGTTTAGACCCTGAAGATAGACAGGTGCAAGAGTTTAAAGGAATGACTTAAAATCTTTCCCTTTCAACTGTCTCCCTCTTGGCTTTTGGGCTGGTGTCAATCCACTAGTTCTTCAGTCAGAGTATAAGTATAATGAAAAAAGTTTTAAAGAAAAATCTGTTGGGGAAAAATGCACTCCTGCAGCCTTAGAGGCAAACGGACTTTGGCTGGATTGGCAGGGGAAGAGGGCTGTGGCTCCTTTAGGGATACTCATCTCCCATCCCACCTCCCATTGCAGGAGTCCAGCTCCCTCTGAGTCTTGGGTTATGGATAACTTGGGTCAGGGGAAGGGAGGGAAGAGGAGAAGCATCATCCTACATGACTGGCCAGTTGGCATATGGAAGGAACCCATTGGCCCCCATGCACCCAAGGGTCAGTCACAGAAGCCCTTAAAAATCCCTCAAGCCTTCTTCATAAACCATAAAAAAGCCACAAGCCTAAACAGTTACTCTCATTAGGAGCACCCCTTTAGTACTGTATGATAACCTGTGGTCAATCTCTCTCTCATGGACAGTAAAGCAGATTAAGATCACTCCAGTCCACTGCCCTAGAAATAAAGCTCCTTAGCTCTTTAAAAGGCAGAGCTGTTTCTTACTGACCAAACTCAGAGCTAACAGATCACTGGAAAACACATGCATTCATCAGGTCCAAAAGTTAGTTCATTTTTCAAACTCAGACATTGTACTTTCCTCAGCAACCTTAGAGGGATGTAGATAATAATATCCACTTCGTGAAATAAATGGTCACTTGGCCTATTTTTAACTGAGACTCTGAAGGAGATAAGGCCATTGCCATATGGATACAGTCTCCCTGCATCTGCAGTGAGAGGAATTCCACACAGTAATAAGAATTCTCATGGCTGGAGACGAACTGGCTTTATATTGGCAGAGATTTTTCAGAAAATCCAGGCCGAAACTTGCTACGTGTTTTACCTCATCTTTATCGCCTCCAAGGGACGGAAGCCCACCCTCAGGGTGGGGGGTTGGGGGGAGGAGGCGGCGTTTCCGTTTTCCAAGGGTTGCTAGATGTGCCAGCTTTGCTGCTCCGCCGCAGTTTTTAGTTCTCTCCACATTTTACTGAGCAGCATCCACGTTACTACTCACACGAAGGTTGCCCAGGGCAACAGCAACAATCTTGGCCATCTGAGCAGCTGCTTGCCTGGTTGGGGGCAGATCCCTTAGTAGGAGGCAAGCCGTTCTGCCGGTCACAGGCAGACATCTACCGCAGTAACGAGGCGGCACTGCTGCTGTCCCATATCAAACCACTTTTAAGAAAGCTAAAAAATGGTGCCCAGTGAGCCTGCACGGAGGAGTCAGACAACTGCTTTCAACCCCATCGGTCCTTCCCCTACTGCTGAGTTTCCTTTTAAATTTAAGCCCTGTAGAATAAATCAGACACACTCCAATTAAAGAGGAAAGGGAGAAATTCCCTGTGAGTCGGGAAAAGCATACCGGGGGTGTGTGGAGGGGGAGTCAAGACAGGAGCAGGAAAGAGGACAACAACAAAGTCAGCAATTTTACAAAACATTCTAAAATTAAAAAAAAAAAATCACAGTGCTCTTTGATTCTAACTTTTAGGTTTCTGAGCATCCCGGGGAAATTTTCCATCCCTAGTTAAGATATAGAATATAATTGCTTCTTGTATGTTCGCTTAAGTGTTAAGCGAACATAAAATATGCAATTATATTCTATATCCCTGATTGCAGATTATGTGCCCCAGTGCACTGGGACTGAAGACTCAAAAGTATCCAGGAATGAACAACAGAAACCACATAAATTTTGGATCGGACAAAAGAATCTGACACCTCCTCCCCAGCTCCAAACCATCTCCATATTTCATACCCACTTCTTTAGAGAACATATTTTTAAATCAAAAGAATAAACCAATAAATAAGTTCTAAAGAGCAGCAACACAGGATGAGCATCAGCCTCAGAAGAGAGCCAGTGCCAACTGGCAACACTTGAACAGCGAGTGTAGGGATAAATAAAGTACGTGCCAGGTCTAGGTCAACCAGTCCCACCGTGCAAACTTCAAAAGATTCAAACTGATATTGTGTACAGTCTTTGTAAGAGAGTTTATAACCAAGCTGCTCAAATTCCATCAGGCTCAACCTGACCCAAAAATTGTTGGCTCTTTTTAAGAGGGCTTAAAAATTAATCTGTTTTCTGCTTCGAGGCAGGAAAACACCTACCCTGGTTGCTGTTTTAACTACACAACTCACTCAAAGTTCATTTGGAAACCAAAAATCTTTACTAAGTTTGTAAGCACATATTCTCATGCTGTATAAAGCACACAAGGCAAAGCTTTAAGAGGACGATAAAGTTGTAGGCTTGTTGTTTCAAGCTTTCGAGAAAGTCATTTGTTAGGAGGCCAAGAGAGCCTATGCTGAGATGACACTGCAGCAAACCAATTCCACAAAATAAGTGTTTGGAAATCACAAAAGCTAACGGAACCCTGGAATATCATGCCTAAGGTATCTCAAGTTGGGCACCCAAAATCAGGGGGAATTTAGGACAATGTGGGTGTAAAGTGACTAAGCCAGGGTTAGCCAATGAGTTTGTTATAGGCAGTCTATTCCTACCTAGGAGCCTCACATTTAATGACTATACAGCACTTCCTCCCAGCCCTCTTTAGGGGAATCCTCTGCCCAGCGCACAGCCCAAGTTGGTGGGCAGAATGCTGAGCAGATAGGCAAGGGGATAATCCTTTTCCCAAACCATGGATCAGCCTCCGAGTCACTCTGCAGTCACCACTTTACCCCAATAGCAGCAATGGCCTCAGCAGTGCCCCTTTAACTGCAAGGTAAGGATCATTCCCACCCTTACTCTGCCCCTGGACACCACTGCACAGGGGGTGCATGACCATCCCATACTGCCAGCCTCTCATTGCACCCCAGTTCATCTTCCAAAGGGATCCTCTGCAGATACAAATGAGGCAACTGGATGCGTCCCTCGATTTCTCCTTTGCTTCATTTTATTCAAATTCCTTCTCCTCCACCTCACTTCTTTAGCATCAGCTGCCACAATCACTGTACTGACAAGGCACTGTGCTGCGTAGAGACAAGCAACTGCCTGACAGTCCTCAGCTTAGCAAACAAAACAGAAGAGTCATCCCAAGTTAACATGCAAGCTCACTGCTTAGTCTATTCTCACTTTCGTGGTTTTATCCTATAGATTTGCGCTAAGTTTCCACAAAATTGTGAGACCCAAAAATACTTCGACAAAGTGTTTTCAGTGTGAATTGGGAGACACTGACATGATTTTGCAGAGGACTACACACTTCATCTCCTTATAAGGCGTCCGAGCTTCCAGGCGCCTCTGAATCTCACTTTACTGGGACAGAAAAATCTTGGCAGATGTTTAAAGTAATTGACAGCCTCTCAACACTCCTGCATAGCACCAACGTTTCTAAAATAACTTTAGCCATCAAAAGTTCAACGCTATTGCATAGTGTAAGCCTTGGTTCAACATTTCTAGACAAAATTTAAACGGAACCAATAAAGCAAAATGATGTAAGAGAGCTGCTCATTGTAGATTTGTTTTAAAAAGGACTTGGCTAGCTTCTTCTCTTTCATAGGCTATAAAGAACGCCTTAAAGAGAGGCATTTTGTCCACATTTACCAACAGATCATTTTAAATGGTAAAACTTAAAATGATGCAGAGTAGAATTTGTTTCCATGATCAGAGCTCCAGTATCATAGCAAGAGCAGATATAAGACAAATTATCCGTTTTCTGAAGGACAGCAAGTTTTCCTGCACATAGAATGTAAGACAGCTCTGTTTTAAAATAAATCCTAAATGCACAATCTTGAAACAAGTTTGCTGTGTTTTAATATATCCACCATGACTTCAAGACCACAACTGGTAACTGCACTGAAGATACTCAGCCTTATAAAACACAAGGCAAAAGCAAATTTTTTTTTTAGCAGACATGTTCATGGAAACAAATACAAAATTCTATTGTACAGGATGATTTAAAGACATTTTTGCAAGTGATGTCACAATAATCCATAACCATCTACCCTACCCTGTGTTCACAATTTGTATTAATTTTAAATTATACATTTTTATTATTACTCTATTTTGCTGCAGCTAAGGACTTATGGAGTGTCACTACAGCAGTAAGCCAAGACACGGTGTGCATAAGTAGGCTATTAGAATGTTTCAGGTGCAGTGTCAACAATCCGATCTCTTAGCCATGATACAAGAGTCTACGCAATCTAGTGTGGTTTATTTTTATAAGAGTACACTCCTAAATTTTACGTTTTTTTTAAGCTAACTGTTTTGGAGTTATGCAATCTATCCTTCTGCTATGAAAGGTAGTTCCTAGCAGGCAGAAAATAAAAGCTAGTAAGGAAAAGTCATAAATACTCTTTTCCCTATTCATTTTCTCATTCCTCTTTCCTCCCTTTAATTCTGAATATACCAAATGCATTTACATCGGCAAGATATACAACTGAACAAGTGATAGCTATTTACATTTCTGACAAAATACCCAAATTGTTTTATTTCTCACGCTGCACTTGCCAGAGTATGCACTGTTTCAGAGTAGATTATCAGGGAGTTGGACAAAATGTTTGAGGTAGGAAACAAAATTAAATTGCATTTCCTGTTTGTAAATTGGATTTGTGAAAGTCTGTCACTCATCTGGAACACATAAGTTACTCTCTCCTCCTCCCAGACAATCATGCTGGATAATCTAATAACTTTCACAGCAATCAGGCTTCCTCTTTGCCAACACAATGTTCACCATCACTAAATTTCCTAGTGCTGAACACTGGCTATGGTTGGAATTAGTACCAAAACCCCATTAATAAAATTAAAGGACAGGCTGAGCCTTATATATTCGATTTCTGAGAATGACACCCCAATTAATAATAGGAAACCTGTTTTGCTAGTATCTCCTCTATCTGGAATACATAAGCTCTGACTAAAGTCCTCACACGTCATATAGAAATAGGAGAGCACTTTATTCTGAGCCTTTGGAAAATTTCCAAAGAAAGATTAGCCATTGATGAAATGTAGTTCCTATCTATATTGGTCTAATACTTATCCTAGAAAATGAATATGATAATATTTCCATATATCTCAAAGCACTTTATAAAACAAGAGGGCATATTATCCATTTTTTACAGATGGGAAAACTGTGCCACAGAAAGTTTAAGTGACTTGCCCAAGATCATTGTGAGTCATTGACAGATTTGGGAATGAATGACAGCTTTCCAATTTATACTCACTGCAACTCTTATCCAACGGAGTGGACTGAAGGTAAACAAAAGATCTAAACAACTTATCCAAAATATTTACTTTAGCTCAGTTCCAGTTTAATAATGCTATGTATTCATTTAAGAACTACTACTTATAATTATGTTTGATAATATGATGACAGCTGTGTCTCAGAGTAGAAAGATGTGGTGTTTCAGCACAGGAACCTGGAAATGCACTGAAATACTCCTGCACAATGTATTTTGAGTAACATTTTAATTAAAAACAGCTACTATGACAACTTGAAGAGTGGTACTAATTTTTAGGACAAACTAAACTCAACCTTGCTAGTGACTGAACTCAGGCTGTGATGCAGATGCTGTTATTTAAATAATTAACTATTAAGTTCTCCTAAGAAACTGAAGAAAGCCGTAGTTTACACAGAATGTTCAAAGTATTCTTTTCAGCCTTAAGATGTAACCATTGCTCAAGAAGCATTTAACCACCTGCTAAGTACTATCAACTTGTATGACAGCTAAGCATTTGGCGGCCATGTCATGCCTGCCCATGTATTAGGAAAGACTCCTTGTTAGCTACCCTTAGACCAAAAGGATATTGCACTGACCTGGAAGCCACAAGTTCCGGTCTCCTCAGAAACTGAGTGTTAATATTTCTATATAATTCACAATCCTCATTAACCAAGGCCTCATACCCCTACCTTAGGAGTCAGGCAAGTAACCTTCACCCATTCTCCAAATAAGATAACAGAGGTTGCACAAGGTCACATCAGGCAGGGTAGAGACAAGAAGTCAGGTATCTAATATAACAGAAGCAAGCCTCAGTCACACTGCCTTTTAGAGTGAATGTGCCAAATCCATATGCCTTCTGTAACCACTGCTCCAACCTGTAGACCACATGCTGCTCCCAGAACCATGATGAGAACCCAAGAAACCCAATTCCCACCATTGTCTCTCAACCTGTCGCATAATGCACTTGCAAAATGTCTGTCACATCCTTTAAGAGCTAGTTCAGCTACAGAACAACAATCTACTTCTGCTATCCCACAGGAAATTCTGATATTTTGTCATTTTAGTCCAACACCCCTAAATTTTTTATGGAAAAAAGTTCCAAAAAATCTTGAAACAAAACGTTCAACTTCATCTGCCTAAGACACTGCAGTGGTTTATGGGAAACGTAGTTCTGGTGCCTGCATCATGTTCTCATCCCCTGGCCAGACTGATGTGATAAATGGCAGTCATGTGACTTCTACGATACCCCCTGCCTCTGGGTCAGAGGGGAGATTGCGGTACATCAAGGGAGATGTAAACCAGCCAAGGAGCCCAGCCCACAGGAGAGAACTGGGGCACAAACACCTCCCATGAGGTACTGCTGCATCCTAGCTAGATACAATTTAATGTTGAACTATCTCAGAACAAAATGTTTCAGTTCAGTTCAACAAGCCACAGTATTTCCGCAAGGGTGGAATCAACCTGATACTAAATATTTTGTTTTGATTTTCCTGACACAGTTTAAAAAAAAAAAAAAAAAGGACATATCAAAAAAAATTTCAATTCTGTGGAATTTCCATCTAAAAATTGCAAGCTAGCTCCACTGCCACCACATCTCAAAGGGGAGAGATCTGTGCTCTGGAACTGCAGGACTTGGGTTCCAACCCTGCTAATTATCTATGCGGGGAAAAAAAACCAACCCAACCCTAAAGGCCGAGTAAAGTTCTCAAAAGTCCCTAAGTGACTTAGGTATTTTAAAAAATTATTTTACCCCATATCTTTACACGTGGAAACGTAAAGTACTTGACTTTGCAAGGGTGGTTTTCTGTAATTTCATAAGATTCCCCCCTCTTTAGTGAGAGGGGCCTGGAATTATAATTGCGTATGATTTTACACTGAAAACACATTTAAAAGTGAATTTGGATGTAGTTATATTTTATTCTTGTTTATATTTAAGGGTACACCTACACTCCCAACGCTTCAGCACGGCAGCGCTGTGACGTGTGCAGTGTAGAACATGCTTTGTCGCCGGCGGGGAGCGCTCTCCCAGTGACAAAAAAACACTTCGAACAAGCGGTGGTAGCTTTATTGCCGGGAGCGCGGCTGCTGGCGACAGAGCGCTGTCTATACTGGCGCGTTTCAGCACTAAAACTTTTGTCCATCGGGGGGGGGAGGGTGTTTTTTCACAGCCCTGAACGACTAATGTTTTACCGCTGAAAGTGGCAGTGTAGACACAGCCTTAGTTAATGGGAGCTGTTCCTTTAACATGGCAAGGCACTTGATTGCAAAGCGTGTAAAGAGATTTTACCTATTTGTCCAGAGAGAGGAAAACCCTGACGGTGTACTCTTCAAGATGGAGGACAGTTGGACATTCTTAAAGGTGGAAACTTTACCATTCGGTGTGACTGGGAGCTTCAGGGTATTGCTTATGAACTATGGCGCCTTTCATCTGGAATAAATTTTAATCCGGTTTAGTTAAGTAGGTATGAAAGGTTGTTCCCTTTTAATGGATGTTTGGTAGGCCCCTGCACAGCTCCCACATTACAAGCTCACCACCATACTTTGAAGTAATTGGCAGTGTCTGCAGAGGCCAAGAACTGAATGAGCATCAGTAGCTAAACCATTTCTTCAGCTCCTAGAGGAAGCCTGCCACCCCCAACTGGTCACAATAGAAGCATATTAGCAAGGTAATGTACATGGGAAGTTTGCTTTGCTGCTCCTCTGCAGAACAGAGGCTTCATTCACCAGGCCTGTCAGGTGAACCAAAGTAAAAGCTAACTGCCATATAATGAAATACTTTACTGTTACACTGATGATTCACTTTCTCCTCCCCAATAAATGTGTTACCGGTTTCAGAAAGGCTTTCACAACAACTAACAAATTGGAAAGATCTATTAGTAATCTAGTGCACACCTGTATGGAGCAGCTGTGATGGTTATGTAACAGTGTGGAAGACGATCACCCTTAATATAGCAATTCTGGGCTCTGAATACTAATCAGAAGGGAGAGCTGCCAGCTGCAGATAGGAGCAGGCTTTGGTTTGTGTGTTCTTAGGTGGATATAAAGTTACAAATAAAGGAACTTGTTTAACAGAAGCTCCCTTTGTGTTAGGATGGAGAACACCACTATACCTACCCTGCCAGGAAGAACTGTTCCCTGTGTTCTCTAGTGTTCTGTTCAGCCTAGTTTTAAATGTTTCTAGGAATAAATCCTCCCATTTTCTCCCAGCAATAACAGCTTCACAATCTTCCACCAAACATCAGGAAAAAGTTTCCTGAAAGTTAAACCTAACTTCTCCTTTTCAAAGTTTATTTTAGTTTATAAACAATGGGGGAGAAGTATATGTAAACTTGCATCCTATTCCTCAGTAAGCAATGCCTGAGAAAGAGGATACAAGTTTACAAATATTTCTCCCTCAGATACAGTGCACATATTGTTAGTCAATCTTCTCTGGGTCAGTCCCTCCAACCCATTTATCATTGTGGTGGTTCTTCTTTTGTTAGCAACAAAAGGCATAAACTGTCAACTTAATTACTACCAACCTCTTTATTTACTTTTCCTTTGTTATTGTACGATCACTTTTCTTAACACTCAAAAGGGATTTAAAAATAAAGTTCATAAATAGCAGGACATTTTACGGGGGGGGGGGAAATGGCACAACCTTAAAATTTCAAAGTCAAGAGACACCACTGTGAAAAGAGAAACACCAATAATCAAACTCCAGCGAGAAACTGCTGAATTGGAATTCATTTGCAAATTGGATACTATTAATTTAGGCTTAAATAGAGACTGGGAGTGGCTAAGTCATTATGCAAGGTAGCCTATTTCCTCTTGTTTTTTCCCCTCCCCCCGACGTTCTGGTTAAACTTGGATTTAAACTTGGAGAGTGGTCAGTTTGGATGAGCTATTGCCAGCAGGAGAGAGAGTTTATGTGTGTGTGTGTGTGTGTGTGTGTGTGTTCCCGGGGGGTGGGGTGGGGGGGTGAGAGAGCCTGGATTTGTGCTGGAAATGGCCCACCTTGATTACCATGCACATTGTAGGGAGAGTGGTCACTTTGGATAAGCTATTACCAGCAGGAGAGTGAGTTTGAGTGTGTGGTTTTTGGAGGGGGGTGAGGGGGTGAGAGAACCTGGATTTGTGCAGGAAATGGCCCACCTTGATTATCATACACATTGTGAAGAGAGTGGTCACTTTGGATGGGCTATTACCAGCAGGAGAGTGAGTCTGTGTGTGGGGGGGGAGGGCGGGGGGTGAGAAAACCTGGATTTGTGCTGGAAATGGCCCAACTTGATGATCACTTTAGATAAGTTATTACCAGCAGGACAGTGGGGTGGGAGGAGGTATTGTTTCATGGTCTCTGTGTGTATATAATGTCTTCTGCAGTTTCCACGGTATGCATCCGATGAAGTGAGCTGTAGCTCACGAAAGCTCATGCTCAAATAAATTGGTTAGTCTCTAAGGTGCCACAAGTACTCCTTTTCTTTTTGCGAATACAGACTAACACGGCTGTTACTCTGAAACCAATAATCCACTATCAGTTTCTCACACTTCATATTGACTTGAAAACACATTTTGTTCACTACGAGTCCCCATCCTCCTCCAACAGAAATCCATAAGATTTTTTTTTTCCCCCATCAACATCACTGGGGACAAGAGAAGGAGAAAGAGCAGACCCAGTGTTATGGCAACTAGGACTGAAGTGCCAGAGACATATTGTATATAGAGATGTTTTCAGGATGTGAACATTCATCTAAGCAAAACTATACAGCCTTCCTATGTAAAACTGTTTGTGCTGTTTTAACACAATCATCTTTAAATGAGCTGCATGTAGATTACTTGCTGAAATCACTAGTGCAGCAGAGTAAGTTCCACACAAACTAGTACATTTAGATGGAATACCAGAAATAGTTAACTTTAGACCCCCTCCCCATCCTACACACATTTTTCAAAGAAAACCAACCATTTCAGTCTGCAATAGCTGATACTCCCTGACACAATATATCACCAATCTTCAAGCATTTGCGTCTCAATGAAGGCAAAAAATTAAAATGCGTAAGTTAGAAATGTTTTGGGGTTTGAAATGCACATGGTATTTTCTGTCATTTACCTGTGAAGTACAGTGTTTGTTTAAGTTTACAGAAACATTTGTACCACTTTTTCAGGTTTGTGATCACTTATCAGTTTGATAAAATATTAAGAACACTTTGCATGTATTACAAAAGGCATCTTTATAGCTCCCATTACCACAATATCTGGGCACAGGCCATAACATCTTCATAACAAACTCCCACGATTCCTAGAGACAATAAAGAATCCCAGAACAGAATAATAGCCAATTCTAGTTCTATTTCCAGCTTCAAGAGAGTCTTTAAAAGCAACAAATGCAGATTTTAAGTTCTGGTGTGTCACACTTAAAGACTCTAAAGCACTCAGCAGGTCAGCTTCTAATTCTCATCAGTGTAGCTAGAATGGATTCTTAATTGGATGCTATGCTAAATTACATGTCACACTCACCATGAAATGATCAGTGGGACGGATTAGAAACTGTGGGAGGGGGACAGAGTGCCCCTAGAGGCAGGAAGGTGCACTGCAGCTGGCTCCTCCTCAACCAGCCACACCAGAAAGGAGGAAGGAGGAGACTTTTGATCACTACTATTATCCAAAGCAGATTTGGGATTGGAGTAAGAGACTGTGGTCCCCAACTAGGCTAAAAGGTTTCTTATGGGGCAGAGTATTAGAGGAGGGGTGGCCTATGCTTTCACCCACACTTCAGCATTGTTTGTAACACTACACAACTCCAACAGTCAGTTATGATCATGGAGGATTAATTTGTTCTTCCTGTCTGAGAGTTTCCCTCCACACACCAAGGCATCTCTAAACTGGCTTATTTGAAAGTTTCAGAGCCCCTTGCTTGTCTGCCCACCTTCTGTGTGAATGTGTATGGTTTTATTTACTGAACAAGTTATGGAGAATACGATCATGTACTACCTCATTGCAGCCTGCATACCACAGGTTGAGAAGCACTGCTTCATAGTATTTGGAGATGAAGCAAGCATTGTGCTACTCAGCCTCATATTAAACATAATATTTATACAATGAGGTTCAACTAAAATAAACGCTGCTCAAAGAAGGAGCAAAATAAATTAAGTTTCTTAATTTAGATTTGTCCCTGGACAAATTTGGTTTGGCTGCGCCTTCTGCATCATATAATCCAGCCTTTTTAACAAGGTCAGTGTTACACAGGTAATAGTCTTACATAAAGAAACTGCTCCTGGACACGATTTCATTATAGAGTCACACTCACTTTTATGTGAAATCAATAATCCACAGCGGGTTTCCCCGCACACCTATCAATTGTGTTGTGGACACTGACTTGAGACCTCTCTTTCACGGATGAAGTCTGCTGCTTTCTGCACAGTATACCACCATAAAGAAGAGGCAAAGTGTCAAGTGGTAGCCACATGCCACCATGATAAGGCGGCTCCATCCTTCAAGATGTGAGTGTTATGGAGCACAAGTGTTCTGGAAACGGACATGGGTTTCTCTCACGATAAAGTATTATCAGGGTAGACACTCTGCCCTTTGACCCATCACCCAGAGAGTTCAACAAATGCAGGTTATATGAACAAAGATACTTTTACACTAGATCTAATGTTAGGCAGCATTCAAGAATTTTTTACCCCATGCTACTAAGTCACACACTTTCTGTCTTATGCATTAACAGTGCATGCCATTCTACTGATGGGATAAAGTGTGAAATGAAAACTTTTTTATTCCCTCATAGACTACTATAATTTGAAATACATCTTAAGTATTTTGAATACTTAGCTGTCTATTTTCTTCAGAGTCATAAAAATAATAGAAGTTAGAGATGGATAAAACCTATTATCCAGTCCATCTCCTTGCAAATGCAGAATTCTCCCAATAGTACATTGATATTTAAAACTGGCATGGTGAATACCTTATACAAAGTGATAAGGGCTACCAGAACTTCGCTTGGGGAGTCTATTCCATAGGAATAGCTGTTCTCACCAGTAAATGAATTATATAAAAAAATTTACACTAACTCAACAGTAAGGTTGTATATTTACAGTCACAAAGAGTCAGGACATAGAAAAAGTTTCCACCAGTAATGTTAACTCTGCTGCATTGCACATCTCCCATGATTTGATAAGTGATTTGGCTCACACTATTAACAATATTAAAGTTCTGTCAACTTAACTTTGGTCCCCATCTAAATTTTATTATAAGAATAATAAAGTTAAAAACCTGAGACCAACAGCAATGTTTGCACAATTTTCAAATTCCAATGAAAATAGTTCATCAATGAACAAACATTCCATTGTAGTATTTAGAGCCCAAATATTGCAGCACTAAAAACTTTAAAAATTTTGTTTTCATTACCCAGGTTGAGAAAAATGCAAAGTAAAAAAGAGAGTGGCAAATAAATTGGATTTTCAAAGTTTTCACTTTTAATTATTTATAGTATTCATCGGTTATCAGTAATTTAGGGTAAGTAGATACAACAAATGATTACTTTGAGAGCAACCACTCAACGAAAAAAGCCAAAAACAGGAAGAGACATTGACACATACGCAACATGGCATAGTTAACATTGTTGGAACATACACTTTTGCATTTTTTCACCTGCAATTTCAACTTTTCACCTCAATGTTGTATTGAAAGTTGGGAGTTGATACGGAGGGATTTCATTTGTTCAGTAGTGAGTTTATGCATCATGAAAGTCAAGGCTGAAATGTCCCATTTAGGCTTTGAAGTTTCAACCTTTGTTACCACCATTTGTTTAGCTGGGGAACTTTCTGCAAGGCGAGGATAACAGGATAGCAGAATACAGACAGCCTTTTTAAAGTGAGTTTAAGTTACAAAGTTCTGCAGTATCTGCAGAGACTCGCTATCAATGTGATGGGGTTGAAAAAGAGGCAAATGTAATCCTAGAACATATCCTAGGAGGCATTTCCAGAAGAGAGCGCGAAGTTGAATGCCATTGTGCCAGGCACTGGTAAGTGCTCATCTGGAACATTGGGTACAATTCTGGTCACCCACATTCAAGTATGATGAATTCAGACTGGAACAGGTGCAGAGAAGAGCTATTTGGATGGTCAGAGGAATGAAGGCCTATTTTATGAGAAGAGGCTAGAAGAACTTGGCTCATTTAGCCTAACATGATGAAGGCTGTGAAGGGATATGATGGCTCTCTATAAATACATCTGGGGGGTAAATACCAGGGAGGTGAAGAGCTATTTAAGCTAAAGGGCAATGCTGGCACAAGAACAAATGGGTAAACTGGCTATGAACAAATTCAGGCTGGAAATCAGAAGGTTTCTAACCATCAGAGGAATGAGGTTCTGGAACAGCCTCTCAATAGGAGTTGTGGGGGCAAACAACTTGATTAGTTTTAAGAGAGCCCTGGACCAATTTATGGGATTATATAATGGGTTGCTTGTGATAGTGAGAGGCACAGGTCAGCAGCTCTGGGGACTCCTGGTTCATGTCTGATCTCATATGTCAGGACTTCAGCCAGTCACCTATAGGGATCAGGAAGGGATTATTTTCCCCAATGTATTCGGGGTCTTTTGGGGGGCGAGGGGGAGTTGTCTCCTTTCTCTGAATCATCAGAGGTGGCCAGAGCTTGAGATGGGATGGCAATGGGAAGGCATTCTCTCTCTCAGGTTGGCTGGCTCATGCTCTCATGTGCAGGGTCTAACTGATCACTGTATGTGAGGTTGGGAAGGAATTTCCCATCAGGTCAGATTGGTAGTGATCTTGGGGTTTTTCTGCCTTCCTCTGCAGCGTGTGGGTATGGGTCACTTACTGGGATCATCTGGGTATTTCTCACTGAACCATTTCCCTGCCCTTGGAGGGCCCTCAGGCACTGCTGCACCTCAATCCCTCCTATTGTCTGCCTGTGGCATATAACAGATAAATCTCCTGTGGGCTGTAATACTTTGGTCTAATTTTGGTTGATGGGTTTAGTGTGATTATGCTGGGTCGTGCAGGTGGCCAGAGGTCAGACTAGATGATCTGGTGGTTCCTTCTGGCATTGAACTCTGTGCTGTGATCCATTATCTTTTGTAGCAGACTTTCTCCAGGCACTAAGAGGTTTTTATTTTGTTTGGGATTTTGGGGGTTCCAGGTGAGGCAAGAGAATGAGGACTTTTGTTTGTAGGTACATACAGTGCTGAGCTGGAGCTGGTTTCACGCGAACCGGTTGTTAAATTTTGAAGCTGGTTTAGAACCGGTTGTTAAAGGGGTGGGCAAACTCCGGCCCGCGGGACGGTCCTGTCCGGCCCGCCTGAGCTCTCGGCTGGGAGACTCCCCTGAGAATCCCTTTTTAATTTTTACTCACCTGGCAGCGCTCCAGGTCTTTGGCGGCGGGTCCTTCAGTGCCGCCGAAGACCCGGAGCAAGTGAAGGAACCGGTTCTTCAGCTTTTGGCAGCTCATCACTGGGTATATATGCCCCCTGCTAAATGTCCCAAGATCAGATAGCTTAATCCCTACACTAAGCTTCTTGGTGTGCCTATGTACAGATAATGGATAGTGAAGTCAAAGGGTGAAGTTTAGTTGGCGCTCTCTTTCTTAGAAGATGCCCACTGAGCGTACGGAGAGATGAATTTTTAATTGCATACTATTTTTAAACATGTTCCCCCAAACCAGGCAAGCTCTGATCCTTCCTCCTTACTGAGGAGGAAATATAAAATATTCAGTTTGGTCTCTATTTTAATGCCACTTCATGAATTTCAGCTCCCAGAAGTCAAATGGTTTCAGAAGACGATAAATGTGAAAAAGGGGATTATAATAGAAAATGTTTGGTAGCCTTGATTATAGCAGGTTCTAGCAACCAACATCTTCAGAGTGCTCTGCAAATTGTTGTTCTTATGTAATAAAGAGCACTGCACCTAACATTCATTCCACTACTTCCCCACAAGAAATGCCTCTGACATGTCACAAACTCAAAGCTAAAAGCCATCTCTCAACTTGCTCTTGTCTATCTGATGTAGTACAGTGCTTGAAAACATTAAAATACCCGAAGCACAGTAAGGTTTAACTCAGGACAGTGGATAGCATATCAGGAGAGGAGCTGGCCAAATAATGGATTTTTTGGTTCCCTGGCAATTTTGAAGAGTAAAATAAATTCATTTTGAGTCAAACAACAAGATTCGTTTTGATTTTGTCCATTTTTAAACATATTTGAAATTTGTGTTTTAAAACCATTTGAGGAAATTTTGAATAAAAAATGGTGTCTAACAAAAACCACCAAAAAACCAAAAACAACCCCTCTCCTCAAAAATCAAAGTCTTACTCCGAAACTACCAGAACAAAATGTTTTGAATTTCTGAATCCCCCTCCCCCAACGATTCAGGAAAACCAACATGAATTTTCAAAACTTTTCAGTGTTGCCAATTTGTATTTTTTGCCAGAAAAACTTTTGGATGAAAAATTTCACCCAGCTATTATCAGAAGTTCTAGTAAATTATAGAAAGAACTGTTTGTGACCCCAATATTTAGATTTAAAAGTTATCCACAATAAAATACTTGTGTGACCTGTCTTTGAGAATCTCCAACTCTTCTCCACTATTTGCAGCAGGCCTTTGAAATTCAGCAGCAGAAAGCCCAGGGGACAGAGAAGTACCTTTTCTTTGCCTTCAGGAAATTCTGCTGAGGTTTGAGGGTTATCAACTCTCACTTGCCCTTGCCAGGAAAAAGAGTTGGCAATGTGCCAAAAGTGGCGGTGGTTGGGGGGGGGGGGAATGGAATTTACAAATAGACCCAGGAACTTTCAACAGATTTGTCAAAAAAGGCTAATGCAGTATGTTGATTTGTATTTAAAATATTCCCTTCATTTTTTTTGCAACCTAAACACTGCAGCCACATGCTTGAGACTGAACAAGAATCAAACCATGGAAGTGACTAATTATGCTCATTCTCCACCTTCAGTGAAATGCAAAAAAATTCAGTGTAATACATAATAAAAGCTATGGTAAAATGGATCATTTTTAAAGGATTTTAAAAAAATCTGAAGCACTCGCAATAGCACAGATAAGGAATTTTGTCTAATTAAAAATCAGTGACTCTTAACAAGTTTCACTCCTTAAAGACAGCATTTTAAGTCCTGAGTAATTAATTTAATACAAGGTTACGCATTCAGTGAATACAAAGACCCAGTTAGTTTCATATTCATGCACATTAAACAGTGTATATAAATCTCCTCACGGTATTTTCCACTGAATGAAACCGATGAAGTGAGCTGTAGCTCACGAAAGCTTATGCTCAAATAAATTGGTTAGTCTCTAAGGTGCCACAAGTACTCCTATTCTTTATATTGAAGATTATATTAAAATGTTAAACAGTTAATGGAGAAAGTAATAAAGAGAGACTGCTTTCCTACTTGTCCAATGAGAGAGACTTCCTGGTCCAGGAAAGATATCATTTATGTAAATATTAGCCTTGCTATTTGACAATAAAAAAAAAACCATAAAATAAAATAAAACAAACCAGTAAAAACTGTTCTGAAAAATCCTGCTAGAGGATAGATTAAGTTAGGAGGAGGAAATCAGTGGTTTATATACAAATTTAGAAGTGTGTTATTTCCAGAGTTATTCAGGTAATTTGTTCTTTCTTATTCACGTGGACAGATCAACATGTCCTTCTACAATTGCAAAATGCCTACCTCTCTGAAGTCCCCCTATACCTTGCCCAGCATGAAAGTTTTTTTGTAGTATGAAATGACTTAATTACTAGTGATGGAGAATTAGTAATTCAAGAAAAGCATTTTGTAATCAACAGTGGTAATGGATGTTCAATGTAAAGAATGTACACCCTGTAAATAAGTTTTCCCCGTTCCCTAAGATTAGTGATAGGTGAGTGCAGTAAAATATTGTATGGGCTTCACTGGCCAAACAACTCATTTCATTGTGGGGGAAAAGTTACTTGTGTAGAAAAGTTAAAACAAACCGCTACAGAGCGGATTAAAAGGACTGAAGAGAGAAGTATACAGCGTTTCTGTAAGACGGCCTGTATTTATTTCCAATAATTGTCCTTGCCCTGGAACATCTAAAGTATCTCTTTGGGCTTATGCATGCAAATTAAATGGAAGGGCCAGATCCATTTGTCCCTTCAACCCATGCAGCCAACACATTTGTGTTTTGACTCCTTTCCCCAAAGGGTAGTTGTCTCAGAATGATCCTACTTCCAACGTGCTCAGCTACACACAGTTCGCTAAGGGCTCGTCTACACGGTAGCACTTAGTGAAGATGTTACTTATGCCAACAGGAGAGCTTCTCGCATTGGCATAGATACTCCACCTCCCAGAGAGGCAGTAGCTATGGTGAAGAGAGAAGCCCTTCTGTCGACATAGCGCTGTCTGTACCAGGAGCTCATTTAGTATAACTGTCACTCCTGAATGCAGATTTTCCACACCCCTGAGCGACAGATATAGTTACACTGACATAAGTTTGTAGTGTAGACTAGTGCTAAGTTTTGCAGTCTTTGCATATGTCTTTATGACTCATAAGAACACAGTCTTTAATATTTTGATCCCTTTATGTACAACGTTAAGAAAATTTAAACCATATGTAACTTATATTTAAATTAAGTGCACTTCTGTTTCAAAACATTGCATAGCTTCAAACATACGTCCAGCACAAACTGAGTTAATGCAAGACAAAGCAATACAGATTTGGACATGATAAATGAACTCGAAAAAACAGCTTAATTTAGCTAATAGCTGCTGTGACCAGAAATTTCTTGCCACCTTTAGCTGGACAAATGATTATGCCCATTCCTCTCCAATGCAGACCCACTGACAGTGATTCATGCATCTGTCACTTAGAGACTAAACTACTGCAAGGTGCTTTTCCTGGAGGTGGCCAAGAAAGACCAGAAACTGCCTCATGCAGCTACCTGCTGTCTAAGGGTCCTAACTGCACAAAGACATACCACTGGAAAGAGTTCAGTAAGTGCTCATCTAATGTTGGGCCTATTTGAGGTCCTTGTCCTCATCTCAGAAGCCCTGTATGAGCTAGGGCCTACCTATCCAGCAGCTAAAGTAGATTGAAACAAATTGGACAGCTCTCGCTACACTAGCCAAAGAGAAGGGGGAAAATTTTGAAGGAACACTGCTTCCCTAAGAGGAGTAAGAACCCACTTCCCCCACACTGCTTTTAGGAGACTTTCATGCTCCTCCTTCCTTTAATCCCTGCATCCAAGTGACCACCTTTCTTTCCTCTCCACAGCCTGCTGTTACACTCAGTGGGGATTGTCACAACTCGCCCCTTCCTGTGCACACGCTTTGTTCAACGCTGGTGTCTGTGGGTGGCTGGTACAGCCCTCTAAGTTTAGCCCTCTGAGCTTCCTTTCAGAACACTTGTCTCTGAATATCAGGCGATCCTGGCTGTGTCTCCCAAACGTATTTCAAGGGCCCTCTGGATCTCTCCCAATCCCACTGATTGACACCACCTCCAACTTCTGAGTTTGAAAAACCAGTGAACATTTATTTAACCAGATGAAACAAACAGCAGCTTTCAGTAACCCTTCTACTTCTCACTGCCAGATGACCTAGCCTTATAAGAGTCCAGCTGTGCTTCCATTCCTGATCCCAATCTCCCACTGCAACCCTCTCTACATTCCTGCTCCCAACCAACGACACGTCGAATTCAACCCCCAAAGTTCCAAATGAACAGCTTGGTTACAGCTTCCATCCAGGAGTCGAAGCCTCTGTCTCTGTGTTTGCCCCCAGCGGTAGCTGGTCTTTTGGTCTTCGTCCAACAACAGATCCTGCTATACAATATGTGTCCTAAAACATCTCATATCACACAACGTCAAGCCAACAGTCTACTTTCCACAGGAATGCTCTGGAATAAAGAGCCAAGGACCTTGAGTTTGCAACAGTCAGATTACAGGGCATTCTTAGTAGAAAAGACACTGGAGATTAAGCTAAATCCATGCATGTCTCTCCAGTTTTCAAGCAAGTTCTGTCCAATCGGGCACACATTTCCCCAAACCACCACGGCCTAGTTAGCAGACACTGCTCTCCAGGAAGCCATAAAGCCATTTATATAATGAAAAGATGCTTTCAAGGATAAGGACAGACACTTTCCAGTGTCTGCAAGACTAAACTAGTTCAAAATTGGAGCTCAGCTCACAGCTAAATACTCATTTGGCAACTACCTGCATGTGCTACTCTGCCAGTT
Source organism: Caretta caretta (assembly GCF_965140235.1). Taxonomy (NCBI): domain Eukaryota; kingdom Metazoa; phylum Chordata; order Testudines; family Cheloniidae; genus Caretta; species Caretta caretta. Next base: position 29,640,177 of record NC_134212.1, on the reverse strand, counting down.
ACAGTTAAACTAAATTTCCTAACTTCCAAATTTTGGCAAGAGATTAATAATTGTTATTAAAATTTCCCCTCTGACAAATCAGTCTCACAAACTGAATCATTTGCCCAGGGGCACTGCTATTTCTCTATTTCTTTCAAATCAGGCAACACCAAACAAGCAACTACATAATGAATTTGGGGAAGACGCAGTGATAAACAGTAAAGATAAAGCCTAAAATTATCATAAGAGCTTATACAAGAGAGCAGGGCTACACAGCTATGCGGCGTGTTAAAATCAAAAGCACCATTCTGATTCACAATGGGTTATACACATTTCTAAAGCAGTATCGGTCCACACTGTAGAAGTCAGACACATCAATTGTCCCTCTGAAAGGGAGAACACTTTGTCAGCCGAGCCAGCTTCTATTTTTCAGGTCACTCCAGTGCTTGTTGAGGAGTTACAATAAATAAGCAAGTTCAACAGTAATATTGCCATTGTTTTAAAAAGGGAAGAGTCAAAAAATTGCTAAAAATCTCAATTCAGTTAACAGTTTACACTGAGACGGTTTATACTAGGGTCCTAGCATGGATTTTAATCTTGTTTAAGTTGGAGCCAACGCATACATTTCTATGAGAAGGCTTTAATATAAATACTCTTTGGTGCAGTAGTGATTTTTTTTTAAAGCCACCTTTCACCTAAGGATCACAAAGTTCTTTAGAGATTGTGACAAAGTTCCTCCTCTACCTTGGTGGGTCTTGTGCTTATTGGTGGATTTGCTCGCCTCGGAGATTCACGGCAGCCCTCAGTTTGGCCGTTTTCGTGAACCCACAGTCCAGGTCAACTCCTCCTACGTCTGACCAGGAGTTGGGACGTTTGGGGGGAACCCGGGCCCACACTCCACTCTGAGTTCCAGTCCAGGGCCCTGTGGAATGCAGCTGTCTAGAGTGCCTCCTGGAACAGCTGTGCGACAGCTACAACTCCCTGGGCTACTTCCCCATGGCCTCCTCCCAACACCTTCTTTATCCTCACCACAGGACCTTCCTCCTGGTGTCTGATAATGCTTGCACTCCTCAGTTCTCCTGCAGTACTCCTTCTCACTCTCAACTCTAGTGCCTCTTGCTCCCAGCTCCTCACACGTATCACAAACTGAAGTGAGCTCCTTTTTAAACCCAGATGCCCCAATTAGTCTGCCTTAATTGCTTCTAGCAGCTTCTTGATTGGCTGCAGGTGTTCTAATCAGCCTGTCTGCCTTAATTGTTTCCAGAAAGTTCCTGATTGTTCTGGAACCTTCCCTGTACTTTACCCAGGGAAAAGGGACCTACTAAACCTGGGGCTAATATATCTACCTTCTATCACTCTCCTGTAGCCATCTGGCCTGACCCTGTCACAAGATGTTAATTATGTCTTAATGTAAGGGAGGAGACCCCATTTTGAAGATGGGGAACCTAATGCAATGAAAGCTTAATGGTGTTCTAGAAGACACAGTGAGCCTGGACTAATACTCTGAATAGAACCCAGGAGCTCAGAAACCAACCTGTGGCTGAAACAACAAGATGATGCTTCTGACCCTATGACTCAGTATTTTGTTAGTATGCAGAGTAGCACCAGCTCCGATATATCTATATTTGGATTGTTTAACTCCACCTGCCTTTATGTATGATGGGACAATGCAGATAATGTTGATGCTGAATTACTCCAGAAAAGCACCAGTGGAAATGATTTATGCATTTGCTAAATACTGTTCTCTTACAACATGAGAAGCACAATCCCCTCATTTTCGGTTCAGGAAACACCGTAAGGTTCAATGGCCTAAATTTGTCCTACTTTGACGAGGAAGCATATTGAAAATAATGCCTTGGGGATTGGTGATATTTTCCCAAACAGATGCTCTTGGCATAGGAAACATTTAAGAGGAAAGCAGGTGTGACAAAGACAGTCCATGTGCTGGTGCACATATGCCTGCTTTACCATAGCAAGAGCATAATTTCTATTTATTCTCATGCATTATCAACATTTTATGGATATCAGTAGCAATTTTGGAAGAGAGAAATAATAGTTAGAGAGCTCTGACAGCAAGCCCTTCTGTATGGAAGGCTGGCCAACACATGATCATTTTTGTATCCTTACAGAAACATTTTGTGGTTTTAAAACAATGCCCAATAAAAACACTGATAACCTAGGAAGGAACAAGAAAGATCATATAAAGTGTTCATCCTTTATATAACAACAATTTCACCAACACATGGACAGTTCAGAAAGCAGTTTAGAACTAAGTTACCACTTTAATCATCAGATTCCTTCCTCTTTTGCTATTAATACAGCAACTCAACATCTTTAAGTTAATAAGTAACTATGTCTGCTGGTCTACATACTGTACTTGATTGCTTCACTGAGTACATATCCAACAAGTGATGAGGGACCAACACTTTCAGGACCAGTTAAATCTTACTGTAAATAAAAAATAAACCCCAGTATTTTACCCCACCCATCCAAAGCTATTCTATACTTTCCTCCATAATTTTAGCATTTCATGTTGCAGCTAGCTTTCTCTTCTAGTCTTGTACACTTCTGTATCCTAGCTAAACTCTGGCTGATGAAGTGTACATCAGATGCAAGTTTTCAGGTAAGGCTGAGAGTAACATATGCCATCCTCAACACAGTTGGCGCTTTTAAAACCAAATACTTCTACATACACACCAGGAGTATACATAGGCCTGGTCTACACAAACGAGGTAAGTCAATGTAAGTAGGTTACGTAAGCTACATATGTTAAGTTGATGTAGCTTAGATCAACTTACAACGGTATATACACCGCGCGTTATGTCGACAGGAGACACTCATCAGCTTATCAAGTCTTCACCAGACCAGCTAAATCAATGCCCACTGCATCGATCGCAGCACCACTGATTTATCCCAGAGTGAAGACAAGCCCTGAAAAAAGGCTCATGCATTCTGAAGTGTCTTGATGGGTACCATTACCCTGTGGCATTTCTACTTCTGACACACTTAGCATCGAGTTGACATTTCCACTGAAGTCTTGGAAACTAAGGTTTAAAGTTTCTTAGTTATTTCAAAGCTTGCCACAGAAGTTGTCAACTTGGATTACAGGTTATAAAAATAATTCAGATTCTCTTAATTGAAAGAGTAAGTCTGCAGGAAGATCCAACAGAAAACGTTTATCACCAGTTTCATAGTCAAAATTGAGTGTGGGTCAACTCAAGGATGAGAAACCAAAATCCGTATTCTACATATGATCAAACACTAACAACAAGGGCCAGAAGGAGCACAGGCACACATCTGCTCTTTGCACAAGTACAGCATATACTCCTGACACCCAGAACCTGTTCTGCTGATATTCCTGCTGCTTTCTTATCAGAAATTTGAGTTCACAGGCTTCAATAGCTCAACTGTTAAAGAGCTTGTCATAAATATAAAGGGAAGGGTAAACCCCTTTGAAATCCTTCCTGGCCAGGGGAAAGCTCCTCTCACCTGTAAAGGGTTAAGAAGCTAAAGGTAACCTCGCTGGCACCTGACCAAAATGACCAATGAGGAGACAAGATACTTTCAAAAGCTGGGAGGAGGGAGAGAAACAAAGGGTCTGTGTGTCTGTCTATATGCGGGGTTTTCTGCCGGGGATAGACCAGGAATGGAGTCTTAGAACTTTTAGTAAGTAATCTAGCTAGGTATGTGTTAGATCATGATTTCTTTAAATGGCTGAGAAAAGAATTGTGCTGAATAGAATAACTATTCCTGTCTGTGTATCTTTTTTGTAACTTAAGGTTTTGCCTAGAGGGGTTCTCCATGTTTTTGAATCTAATTACCCTGTAAGATATCTACCATCCTGATTTTACAGGGGGGATTTCTTTATTTCTATTTACTTCTATTTTTATTAAAAGTCTTCTTGTAAGAAAACTGAATGCTTTTTCATTGTTCTCAGATCCAAGGGTTTGGGTCTGTGGTCACCTATGCAAATTGGTGAGGCTTTTTATCCAACATTTCCCAGGAAAGGGGGGGGGTGCAAGTGTTGGGAGGATTGTTCATTGTTCTTAAGATCCAAGGGTCTGGGTCTGTAGTCACCTAGGCAAATTGGTGAGGCTTTTTACCAAACCTTGTCCAGGAAGTGGGGTGCAAGGTTTTGGGAAGTATTTTGGGGGGAAAGACACGTCCAAACAGCTCTTCCCCAGTAACCAGTATTAGTTTGGTGGTGGTAGCGGCCAATCCAAGGACGACGGGTGGAATATTTTGTACCTTGGGGAAGTTTTGACCTAAGCTGGTAAAGATAAGCTTAGGAGGTTTTTCATGCAGGTCCCCACATCTGTACCCTAGAGTTCAGAGTGGGGGAGGAACCTTGACAGAGCTCTATTCCAGTGCTGTGTGTCCTTCTAAGCAAGGTGCATGGTCTCTATGCTTCCACATCACACAGCGTTTTGCATGGAAACTGAACATACAAATTCCTAGTCCTTGTTAGAAAGGTGACCATCGAGTTATGTCAGCTTATCCTTGCTCTGAAGTTAAATATTTTACTGACGTCAATCAAAATGACTGGTCTTCCAAAGCTGATTGGGACTCCAGCTTGCTGACAATTGCCTGACAGTAGTCATAAGGCAAATTTACTTCACTAAGACAGTGACAGAAACTCTTAACCTGACTGGCTTCAATTCACTGGGTATAAGCAAAGGGAGAGTTTTTCATTTTACTTTTAAAACAGGAAGTTTCAGAGTAACAGCCGTGTTAGTCTGTATTCGCAAAAAGAAAAGGAGTACTTGTGGCATCTTAGAGACTAACCAATTTATTTGAGCATGAGCTTTCGTGAGCTACAGCTCACTTCATCGGATGCATACCGTGGAAACTGCAGCAGACTTTATATACACACAGCGAATATGAAACAATATTACTTTATATACACACAGAGAATATGAAACAATATTGTTTCATATTCTCTGTGTGTATATAAAGTCTACTGCAGTTTCCACGGTATGCATCCGATGAAGTGAGCTGTAGCTCACGAAAGCTTATGCTCAAATAAATTGGTTAGTCTCTAAGGTGCCACAAGTACTCCTTTTCTTTTTGCAAAAACAGGAAGTGTTATTTAGAAAACTGGAAGCCATTAAGAAAAAACAGCTTCACTCTTAATTTTGAGAAGCATATTGAGAAAAAACAGCTTCACTCTTAAATTTGAGAAGCACATCCACCACTCACCCAGCTGCAAATCAGATGTACATTCTGCAGCAATCTCCCAGCACACGCCCTTGATTTTTACAGTGTGCCACACAAGTTCTGTAGCATCTTTGAGAAGTTTCAAAAAGGAGTTAGTCGCCAAATGAAACAAGATTGTACCAGCTGTTAGCAGAAAGTTGGTAGTTTTGGCAATGAGGCTTCTGGCTCTCTGAACAGGGCAACCAGGAGCCTAGATTTTAGCTGTGGGGAGAATTCACATGTCATCTTTCCCTAACTCCTGTGGGAAGAGGTGGAGTGAACATTTAGCACATTAGCTGGGTGTTTCATAGTCATTTTAACATATCAATTGATGTTAAATCTGAAAGCTAGATACAATTTAAAATGGTCAAGTAATCCTTTGTAGTCACTGGGAAAGTTCAAATCTCCGAGCTATTGTTTTATCTTCCTGAGTCTGCAGGTGGCCTGATACTGCATATGTTCAGATTCTGAAGTTTATTTTAGAAACCACACAGGCTAGAAATGCAGCTACTATGTAAATTCTGGGACTAATAAATAGTAGGATGCTAGCGTATACAGAGAAAAATAAATAGCAGCAGGACTGTCATCTCACTAAGGACAAAAAAACCAAACGATCTTAAAAGTTTTCAAAAAGGGCTACTACTAATACCACTGAACATTTAATATAGCATTTATAAGTAGTCATATTTTAACAACTCCATTATTCGATGGGAAATGCTGTGGTGTGTACTAAAGATCAGCAATGGGTCATCCTTTATATTCAGATTCTATAACTGCTCCTCTGCATTCTGACCAGCCTCTCCATTGTCAGCATCAACAATGGTTTCCAAACATGCACTTTACAGCCATTTTCAGGGGGAATGACATTAGGTATACCTTCTGTGAACCATTGTCTTGATTTTAATACAGCGAGAGGCCTTGTTTTCGAAATGCATCAAATGTGAATCCTCACACTCACTGAAATGAGACCGCTTCAAAAGAAACAATCCTCATACAAAAATAAGCCAGCTCCTAATGACAGTCTAAACTGTGAAAGGATTGAGCAAAGTCAATGGTATTGATTGGCTTGTCTGGTACTTCAGTACACCATTCACGGCAATGATTTGTTTGTTACTATCTGCTGTGTGGAACAGCTAGATGGTAGAAGCTAGCATGCTTCCCTTACAGTGCTTTGCTGACCGCTTCCCGATTGCAAAGATTAAAAACATTTCCTTTCCATTTTAGAAAAAAGCCGGTTTTAAAATGACTGCTAATGTAGCACATAACACGGCAAGTTTCAGCTCCATTTCTGCATCCCCTGCCCCACGATATAGAGAGTGGCACTCTAAATATTCAATGACAAAAGAACATCACTGCTTTATATCCCAGTCAACAGTAAACACAACATGGGTACATGAGCATATAGAGATACAGGTCTCTGCCAAGTTCCACTTAACAGTTCTCGAGAATATGTTTATAAATCCACATTAGGCATTCACGAACTACTGTCACCGAACGGCTTCTTCTCCTGGAGGCACGGAAACGAATATCCCGAACGCCAGAGACTCCATTCATTATTTTGGCTCAGGGTCACAATTTTTTCTTTTTCTGGAGATCAGATTCATATCTGTGATTGCTTTAATTATTAGATTACATTATGTTTATACCAAATGGAAAAAAAATGGACTTCCAAGCTTTTTGATATACTCTCTGGAGATGTATTCTATTAAATATATGACACAGCATAGCTTAACTATTCACTATGGAAAACAACAAGTGTTTGCATTGTGTGTGCAACCTTGTTTTAGTTTTCAGAGTAGCAGCCGTGTTAGTCTGCATTCGCAAAAAGAAAAGGAGGACTTGTGGCACTTTAGCGACTAAATTGGTTATCTCTAAGGTGCCACAAGGACTCTTTTTCTTCTCGTTTTAGTTGCTTATCAGTATTGGAGCAGTTCGTTTGGAAACACTTTTTATGAATTATTTTAGATTTAAAGTTTCCCCTAGGAGGCAGGTTAAAATATTTCTAGCATCATACACAAAGCCACAATAAAGTTAATGATCTGTCAAAATAGTGGCACATACAGGAGCCCTGACAAACCTGCAGGGACTGAAGATCTGCCTACAATCACAGCTGTTTGGATTCCTACCCAACAACTAAGGGCACTAACCAACATGAAACAAGTAGCAGAGAAACAACAGATGGTGATGACAAAGGTTCTCAAAACACAAGGCCAGTAAATGGTGGAACAATATAAAAACATGCACCAAAAAAAAATCTGTTTTCTCCTACAGAAAAGTGTGGGAGCACAATATGACTGTTTCCTCTGACTAGAGCTAGAACAATATGGGCCAACGCTATGCAGCATTTCCACACAGCCACTTCAATATCCCTCATTCCTATAATATTCCCTGTTTTTGTCGGTCCTGGCTTTTAGAAACCAAGGTGATAGGCTCTTTCAGGATACCGTACACCTGAAATTAAGTTTTAGAAAGTCTTACTTCTATGGAGATAGGGAACTAGGCCAGGGAGTTGAAAAGCGGCATTCTAACAATCTAAGATTCTCTCACTTTGAAAGTTCAGGCAGTTGGAATGTTTTTTTCCTCCCAACAGAAAATTAAAGCTTTCCACGCACAGGATTGATTGCAATCTGTCTGGATGGTGCCAATGCAGCAACAGGTGAGAAAAGGCCTTGTCATATGGATCCAGACATACCACACTGACTATATTGTGGCTTTGCTTCTTTATGAGCCCTAAGAAAGTGACTGAAAATCTGTACTAGGTCATAGGATCATAGAATATCAGGGTTGGAAGGGACCTCAGGAGGTCATCTAGTCCAACCCCCTGCTCAAAGCAGGACCAATCCTCAACTAAATCATCCCAGCCAGGGCTTTGTCAAGCCTGACCTTAAAAAGGATGGTGTGACGAAGTGGGGCTGTTCTTAATGGTTCCTCTGAATAGTGTGGGGGTGCCTCAGTGTCCCCTAGGCAGTTCTTAAGAATCTAGGGGGTGGGATAAGGGTGTATGATCATTGCAGAGCCCTAGAGGGTAGGTGTGTGCAGGGGTCTGGACACAGAGAATGGCCAACACCCTGTTTCCTGGCAACTGATGGCCTGGGCCCATCCCCCCTGCAAGGTGAGAGCTAAAGGGTTGGAGAACAAAGGAATCAGGTGACCTCCTGGCCCGGGAAAGGAACAAAGCCCAGAGGCGGAGGGGCTGGAGGGAGTTTCAGTTTGGGGCTGGCTGGAGACATGGAGTGAAGGGCAGACGTGGTTGTCTGGCTCACTGACCCCCAAAATGAACCCGGCTAAGGGGTCCTGTTCTCTGTACCTACAAGCTCTGTTTTAAACCATGTTCTGTTGTCTAATAAACCTTCTGTTTTACTGACTGGCTAAAAGTCACATCTAACTGTGAAGTTGCGGGGCAGGACCCTCTGGCTTCCCCAGGACCCCACCTGGGCGAACTTGCTGTGGAAAGCGCACAAAGGGGCAAAGAATGCTAAATGCTCCAAGGTCAGACCCAGGAAGGTGGAAGCTGTGTGAGCTGTGTGTCCTGAAGACAGGCTGCTCACAGAAAGGAGACTTCCCCGGAGTCCTGACTGGCTTCGTAGGGAGCAGTTCCAGAACATCCCCCAGGGACTCCGTGACAGATGGTAACCCTTCATGAAGCTTTTACAGTAATGAACTTCATAAGAAATCATCCAGTAAAGTCTTGTCTTTTTGCATTGCTCTATGTTTACATGGGGGCCTCTTCATCAGCAAACCCTCTTTTACACTGAATCAAAGTGGATCCTAACCTAATTAAGAGCAGAAGTGCACATTTCCCTGATTGATCCACAATCCCTTCTCACTAACTCTTACCCTGCTTTGCTACATCTTTGGGAATAGAACATGAATGCATTCATCACAAAATGTAGACACTTCCAATTCCAACCATGAACTTCAAATGATTACCTTTTGTTTCAGACATCACAAAGGCAACTATGAAATCAGCTGTGCCACCATTTTCCTGATGACCCACAGAGGACAAAGAGGCAGATAACCAAGTCCTACATCCAAGGTACTGATTAGGCCATTGCAGGAGAGAGACAGTCCCACCCGAGACAAGATTTTGAAAGTGACACTCTCACTAGGACTTCAGCAGATATTGGCCATCTCTGAAAGACAGCAATGCACTGAGGACAAGAATTGGTTTTTGAACTCTTGTATCTCTGCTAGTCAGGTTCCTCTTCAATGGCAGTGATTGACGGCAACGCTTCCCTTCTCTTCTCAACTGAAATTCATTTAAAACTGTATTTCCCCATTCCAGCCTCACGTGGAACATCTTTCATCAGTAAGATTGGCTCATGCATCACAGAGGAACAAAGTGTTATTAAAAGCGCTTTATCTCATTTATTATAGTGAAACTTTGCTCTGAGATTTCATAATGAGTTTTTCCTGGAATGACTAAAAGTCATAAAGCCTGTACCACATACAATTAGGGTCAAAGGTCTTTGTGAAACATTTTAATCCGAAAGCGTTCACCAGCACCGCAGATGTGAGAAACCTTGCTATTGAGAGTACCAGGAATCCACTTAACAGAACAAACCCATACCTACAATGTAGAAGTGTGCAGAAGACTGCAAATTAATTAGATAAAACAGAACAGAAGAAAATTAAAGACTTTTATGTTGTAATGATACTGTGCTTCACAATAGAGACCCATCTTGGAGAACATACAGTTTAAAGATAAACAGATGCTGACTCAGTACAGTTAACTAACCCAGACTCACACCACATGCACATGAAACCCTGAAAATGTCCTACTTTATCTTTTAAGGCTCAAAAATAACTACTACACAAATTGAATCCATGTTTCAGGCCCACCAGAGATTGTCTGGGCAATCTAGTCAGTCGATTCATCAGTCTATGGAATACATCAGTCAACAACAATTTGCCCCTGAATAAAAGTGAACCCAGACCCTAACAAGAACTTTGGCACAGGAAAGCAAGGCAAGGAAGCAGCTTCTACATATGGCTAAGGACTAATGACCTTACCATATTCCACCATTAGTCTGAAACAGTAGGAGATATGAGCAAGTGTTGCATTAATAAGTGGCAGGATTTGATCAATCCTTTAATTGCTAGGAGATCAGTAGATTATAGCAATTATTGTTTGGATGCCAAGAAATACCTATCTTGTCATTCTCCACCAGAAGAGAGACAGACTGCATTTCAGAAACCCACCACTTTTTATCCAAAGGGTCACGTGTTAATTTAAAGGACATTGTATTAGATAAAAGAAAAAAAAGAAAAAAGGATGTAGCTAATAATTTCCTGTTTGTTATAGCTTTTATGTGTTGGCCACAGTTCAAAAGAATTATGGATTAAATACTATGTCTGTTTGATTGGTCTCCAAAATTAAAAGCTTTACAATAACCTTTCATTCCCTATAGGTTTTTTAGGTCTGTTAACTACATTAGGCAAGATCTCAGACATCCTGAACAATACCCTGAAGAAAGATAGTTTCAAATATAATGAACAGAGTAGGATGTGCACACTTCAGAATTAAGATCTATACCCTATAAATTTGGGTTTTAATTGCATCTGTGCTATAGGTTTCTGTACTATGTTTCTGTAGACCTCGGAAGTAGTTTTCAAGGAGATTTGCACACATATAAGCCCCATGCCTTCCTGACATGGAAACCACAAAATGTTATTCTTTGACATTTGTACTGAGGCAGAACTCACAGGCCTCAACCAGGTCAGGGCCCCACTGTGCTAGGCACAAACTTAGCAAATGACCACTCTGTGTCCCAAAGAGCTTACATCGCAAGAAGGGGAGATAGCAGATGGATGAAAACAAGCAAGCAGGAAGTCAGCGTAATAAAATAATAGAATGCTTTTGTGGGGTTTTTAAGTACTTTTTGCTTTTGACCAAGTATGCCATGAGAACAGACTGCACAATTTGATACTTTTGAATGAAGGCAGAAAGGGCAGAGGTAAGGGGCGAAAAATGAAAGTAAAAAATAAATACTATTTGATTTGGAAGAAAGGACTAGTGTCAATTCTTCTTTCATTTCAAATGCATTTACTCATCGCTGGAGTAAGAGAAACCCTAGCTGTCCAGAACACAGCAATTTAAGGGGAGAGAGCAAACCCTGCCATCTCCCTACAGAACAATGTGGGAAAGCTTTGCTAGAGATCAAGCCATTATCACCATAAGATCTCTATGGGGGAAGAGCAAATCCCCATCCCACTTACATACACATTTAGAATGGTATTAAGACTGCATTTAAAGTTCTGGTGTTCTATATAAACAGCAGACTAACTACTACAGCAGATACATATTCTATTCAAAAAACAGCACACTGCACTATATACCAGTTCTGACATTCTCCTTCCACCCTCTTCTCATCCCCTCTAGCTCTTCTACTTCATCTGCTACTTCAGAAATGTGGCATGTTAGTAATAGGTTTGTTATGTATCCTGCGAACATCTAAACTAATTATTCTGCATGCAGCTTCGTTCAAGTTAGGTTCCTTTCTTAAGAATCCTAAGGAATATTCTGAAAGAGTGTGACACTCAAACTTGCCAATAGCGTGTGGCAGCAAGAACAGCCATACTGGGTCAGACCAATGGTCTATCTAGCCCAGTATCTTGTGGCCAACGCCAGGTGCCTACGAGGAAATGAATATAACAGACAATTATTGAGTGATCCATCCCATCGTCCACTCCCAGCTTTTGGCAATCACAGGCTAGGGACAGAGCACGGGGTTGTCTCCCTGACCATCTTGGCTAGTAGGCATTGATGGACCTATCCTCCATAAAGTTATCGAATTCTTTTTTGAACCCTGTTATAGTCTTGGCCTTCACAACATGCCCTGGCAACGAGTTCCACAGGTTGACTGTGTGTTGTGTGAAGAAATACTTCCTTTTCTTTGTTTTAAACCTGCTGCCTATTAATTTCATTGGGTGACCCTAGTTCTTGCATTATGAGAAGGAGTAAACACCACCTTATTCACTTTTTCCGCACCAGTCATGATTTTATCGACCTCAGTCATGTCCCCTCTGAGCGGTCGCTTTTCCAAGCTGAGCAGGCCCAGTCTTTTTAATCTCTCCTCATACGGCAGCTGTTCCATACCCTCCATCATTTTTGTTGCCCTTTTCTGAACCTTTTCCAATTCTAATATATATTTTTGAGATGGAGTGACCAGAACTGCACACAGTATTCAAAGTGTGGGCATACCATGGATTTATATAGTGGCATGACGATATTTTCTTCCTTATTATCTAACCCTTTCCTAATGGTTCCTAACATTCTGTTAGCTTTTTTGTCTGCAAGGGGAAAGATCAAGCAAAAAAGGTCCACAAACAGGCTACAAGCGTTGGTATTGATGCAGTACTTTCGTCTCCACCCCTGCAGAAAGGAAAGTGGTCTACCGCTGCATGTCTTTAGTTCTGATCTGTTAAGTGCACTGCATTTCATCCAGAGAATTAGCAATGTATCACTCTTCCATTCACTTCCCTTTCCAAAGTAGGAAATTTTATTGCTACACCACAAGTGACAACAATGATGGACAGCCTCTCGGAGGATACACGTTAAACATTTTACAGATAGTGAGCACCAGTGTCAGATACACGTTTTGTTCTAGCAGAGCCATCCCAGCCAGAGAGAACCAGAGAAGCAGGTCAGTGCTGGGAGCAGAGCCACAGAAGCAGCCCTGAGAGGAGATCTGTGCTGGGAGGAGAACTGCAGCAACCAGAGCCAGAAAAGCAGCCCAGGGAGCTGAGCTGGAGGCAGGGCACCAGCAGTGCTGAGGCAGAGTGGAGCTGGAGCTGGGGCCAGAGCCATCCAGAGCCAGGTGCCATGAGCAGCTGGGGAGAGCGAGGGGGACCCTGGGCAGTGGGCCCAGTGCAGGGAGATGCTCCCAGCCAAGACACCTTGCAGGCCAGACTTGGAGAGGGATTGTAACCCCGACAGAGGGGGCTAACACTGGGAAGTAGGGCTCTGCTACCTAGAATGGCCACACACTGGAACAAGTGTCAGACCCACAGCATCCCTGCAGCACAGCCAGGGCCTGGGAAGGAGGCCTGGGACTTGTGAGGAAAAGACTGAACTTCCCTTACATTCCAGCTACGGCTTGTTGTGATGTCCCTATGCCACAGAGCAGGGTGACGTGTTTTCCTTTAACCTTCCCCATTTTTTCCTTATTATTTTAAATTGATTGCTGTTTAATAAATTGTATTTGCTTTAAACTGTATGTAATGATCAGTGGGTCAGGAAAGCATCCAGTACAGAGAGAGCACCCCAGAGTGGGGACACCCTAGCCCCTGCCCTAAGTGACCACGACAAGATTGGGGGGGGAGGGGTCAAGCCCCCCAGGAATTCTGGGCCCAGCCTTGTTGGGGTTACGAGGATTCTACCACATAGGAGAGCCCTCAGGCAGGCCTCTGGGTAAAGGAAATGGGAGTGAGGACTCTGATCCTTTCACTAGCCCACTTCACCGGGGTAGTGCATAAGCCAGGAAAGTTCCCCGCAATAGCGGGACCATTCCCCTGCTTACACATGGAAAGACTTCAAGAAGCTCTTCTATTGTTACTCCACTACCAGTTTTCCCTTGTGATCAACCATGAATACTACCCCTTACCACCACCACCACCCCCAGTATAATTCTCTAAATTAATATCAAATAGTCATATCTGAATTCTGGACTTCTAGCAAGAATTTACTGACCACCACCTCCGCTCTGGATTTACTCCTGCAAACGTGCAGGTTGGCCTATTCTCATCATTGGACCAACCCAACCCTACTGAAGGCAATGGAAAGACTTTTCTTGATTTCAAGTAGCACTGGATCAGCCACCCAGTGTATTTTTCCATATCTCATATTCAAGCAGTAGGAGCAGTTAAAATGAGTATTTATTTGGTTTTTTATGAATCCGGTTCAAAGTGATTTTTTTTCCTTGAAACGTTTTTCAAGGCCTACTCTTAGAAAACTGATGCTAGTATTAGGTTTCAGAGTAGCAGCCGTGTTAGTCTGTATTTGCAAAAAGAAAAGGAGGACTAGTGGCACCTTAGAGACTAACAAAGGTATTTGAGCATAAGCCTTCGTGAGCTACAGAATGCATCCGATGAATTGAGCTGTAGCTCACGAAAGCTTATGCTCAAATACCTTTGTTAGTCTCTAAGGTGCCACAAGTACTCCTTTTCTTGATGCGAGTATGAATTTCTTTTAAAAAACACAACATAATACTAGAGGTTAAATCCTGACTCCAGTTAAGTCAATGAGAGTTTTGACAATCGTCAGTGGAGCCTGGTTTCACTGCAGACACCCACAAATGATAAGAAGCAATAGCTGAGCATCTACACATTCTTTTATAAACACCCAAGGGAAAGGGGAGAAATTAACTGCCAAGTGCACAATCTTCAAAACCTATTTCTTCCAAGAGTGGCTCTTTATCCATCACTTTGCAAAAGCCATTTTAAGGTTTCATATTGCTTTTTGAGTCTTGTTTAAAGTTAACCTTTCTCCCCACATCCTTCCAAGGGGGCCCCCTGAGAATTTACAACTGAAACTGGAAAGTTCTTTGTATTAACTATGCTGTGTTGCCTAGTGAGAAATTATATATTCTGAACTGCTTCCACTATATGAATGCCATGTATTCTGTTTAATTTTGAAAATCTATAAACTTAATATAGCTTTTAACAAAGAAACACTCATTTTGAGATAAACTTATTAACATTTGCTAGAATTAAACCCACTCCAGGCATTTTAATTGGTTGAATTGTATTTTACCAGCACAGATGTTTTATCCTTCCTATTTTAAATTTAGTTACTTCATCCATTAAAAAAGGATTCTAGTTGATGCTAGTATCAGAGAGGTCTTTACCTGCAAGCAAGCCTAGAAGGTCATGGGCTTCTTGCAGTAGCAAGTGTTGCCATGATGATGAAAACATTGCAGAAAAAACAAAGGTGAGAGAATCACAATTCTGAAATCAAAGCATTTCCATCACTTACTGTACATTCTATTCAGCCTATTTTAAGCAGAGTCATGCTTAAAATTTCAATCTGCAAGATTTAATGCTATATAAATGAAACCACACACTATGTGCAATGTTCTTTAAACTAAGACATCAAAATATGTTCTTAAAGAAAAAGCCAGTAATTCTACATTACTCTGTAAGCACCTCAGCTTATACTTATGTACCTGTATATCCAAGATAAATGGGATCAGTCAACTTAACCCCCACCCTTACTGCAATAAGGAGGTTTTAGAAAAAGCCATTATAAGTAGCATTTACAGTATTCTGTACGTTCTTTTTGTTTACTTTGCATATTTGACAGAACTGCATATATGGTTATTTTCACCATTTCCCCTCTATAACCAGTCAGTTTCCCCTCTTGTTTGTTTGGGTCTTTTATCGAGCATAGTAGAGAGAACTAAAATAAAATAGGAAACTTATTTTAAAAGCCACAAAAGATAGTCCGGTGATTCTGGACAGGCCTAGTACTGGAGAAAGGACATTTTAGTCCTTTTGGAAAAGTGACAATTTTAAATTGACTGAGTCCCTTTCAAATAATACATGTCTTAGAAGAAGAAATAAAAGCCATACCCAATATAGCCTTCAACAAATGCATACCTCTAGATGCCACTGATGGACACTGGATCTTGAAATATCATACTAAATACAGCATAGTATTTGATCTGATCATGTGGGTGAAATCAGCCTAATGTAGGCACGGTTTGAGCCAAAAATATCCACGTTAACGTGAAAGGGTGGCCTTGTGATTAAGGCCCCGGTCTAGTACTACGGAGATCTAGGTTCAATTGCCAGCTATACCCATGACTGCTTGTGTGGCCTTGGGCAAGTCGCTCGCTGTTCCTCAGTCCCCCATCTGCAAGGAGAGGGAGTATGATCTTCCCTTCTCCCAGCCTCTGTCTGTCTTGTCTATTTAGCTTATAAGCTCCTCAGGGCAGGGACTGTTTCTATGCGTTTTTACAGTGCCCAGCACAACGAGCCCCAAGCTTGGACTCTAGGCACCACTGTATTACAAGTAACGGACAGGAGTAAGGATGTTAAAAGGATCTATCGTTACATATCAACATACTTGGTTACGATCTATGCCAGGCAGACTTTGTACCGGTGCTTCTGTTTCGCGCTTTGTACAGCCATTTCAGAATATCAAGCAAACGTGTTCTGATTTATCTCATGTAGGTTATATCTATTTCTGATATTGGATTTAGAAATTACCTAAGCATAGAGCCAAGAGAATGATAAACTGTGACTGTTTCTACTTAGTTCATCCAAGTGAGGTAGCCAGATACCTATAAAACATTTCGATTTCTGCTTAACACCTCTCTTTTCCCTCTAAAATACACGATTATATGCACAAGAAATTTTTTTTACAGTGGAAGATCTGGCTCTCAATAGATTAGCAATGGGCTGTACAACAGAGTCTCACCTACAGATAACTGATTAAGTAGCTTTCTGGCCCATGCAACATGAATTGGTGGGCTACATATTAAATGCACCTATGTTCATGCTACTTTGAACCTGGTGTGGTCACTCCAAGTCATGGAGGAAGCCTATTTCAGGGAGTTATTGAGAGAGAGATGCTCCCAGTGCTGTACTGGATCCGTTGCTAACAGACTTCAGTCTCCAATCCTTGGAGTCCAACATCCTCCAATGACTAAATTCACTTAGAGAAAGAGACAAATTAAGGGTCACTTGTCACACATGCATGTATGCCATATGACCTCTGTGGGGCCTAACTGAATAGGAACAGGAGTTAAGGCTGAGGATGGGGAAAAGCAGAGCTCTCTCCTATTGCAAACAATAACTAGTTTATTGGAAATAATGTAGTGGCATTGTTTCCTTCCTCTAAGTGGACATTTCATGATGATTACATCACAGGGAAAGTTTCACCAGCTGAACTTCCAGTTTCTGTCCTGCAAAAATCTGCAGAAAACCATGAAAGGATTAATACTACTTCTTTAAGCAAGCCAAACTGAAGGCAAAAAAAAATTAAACTTCACATTTACTTTTATAACTGAAATACTAATACCAGCAAGAACATGCATATGCTACAACAGTGGAAATAAGTGAGGTAAAATTGGTTTATAAAAAAAAAATTCAGCCGGTTCATTACTGAATTATGAATCACAACATCCGAAGATTTCAGTGACTAAGCAAACAGAACAAGCATTATCCATGATCCTTAATTACTGCAAGCTAAGCGATACTGCATTACAATATGCCATGAAACACCTTTTCCCCTCATACCACCAACTCATATTTAATTCCCTGCACATTCCAGCCCTAATCTTAGGTTAATTTTGGCATCATAGATCTTCAAACTATTAGGCTGTGTGACAGAGATTGAAATCTTAGATCTACAAAGTGGCATCATAAAATTGGTTCAATGAAAAGAGTTAAGTGTCTTATTCTTATCTGAAGATGTACTGGGGAAACAGTGCTTTGACTCTGACTTATGTTTAGGCCAGAGATCAAGGCCAACTCAATGCTGTTCTTATGCGACTTCAATCCAAAAACCTCATGAATTCCATGCCACACCCTCTGCACAAGAATGCAGTCCCCTTTCAGTTTTGGCTAAGGCCCAAAACCAGAGGAGCTGATTTGGACCCAGGAATCCGAATCTTAACTTTCTCCCCTCCCACCCTCAAAATTCAAAGGATCTTGGATTCATGCTTCTGGTTTTGGCTCATCCCTAGTCCTACCCTCAAGATCTCTATGGACACTTGACAATGATTTTCCTTGAGTCAGTAAAAACTAAGATAGCAGCCTCTAGAATAAGAGCCTTCTTTGTCAATCTGACCAGCTAACGGAGAATCATTTTGATTGGCTCTGCTGTGTCTAGTTCAAAATCTGTGTGGCGTCTTCGAACTAGAGCTGTTGGCACAGAGGCTGAGCATTCTTGGCTTCCTGCTCTGCCACCTGTTCCATCTTTATACACAGGATACAAAAAAAAAAAAAAAAGTAGTCTTATTTTTTCCTCTGATTTAGCCTGGGCCTGGACTGGTGCAGATCAGGCCTAGCCATCAGGCAGCTTCCCTCATGTTCTCCATGCACATCTGGTACCAAGTTGATCCTGGCAGAGCAAAGAAACAGGACTTAGGTTTGCAACACGAGTTCGGTCATCTTTTTATTATTTTTGTACAGTGCTTGGCACAATAGGGTTCTGATGTATGACTGGAGCTTCTAGGCAGGGAGGGCTGGAGGGGAGGGGCTTGCCTGGGGGGCCTCAGGCTGGCCCCGTGCAGTGTCCCATTTTACCTTAAGGAAAACATGGTCACCTTACAGATACGTGAAGCAATATCTTGTTGGATTAGTTTATGAAATTATAGGAAGAATTTTAAAAAGGAATTTTTAAAAACCTACAGACAGGCAAGTGACAAAAATAAGAGACTGTTATGGAAGTAGTGGTGTAGCAGTCCACACTGTTCTTGTAGAAATTCTAGGATATTTAAATTTATTTATTTTTGTGCTTGCTATTAGATAGCGAGGTATATATCTGTGTTGGTTGAAATCAAAAACTATTTCTTTAATGAATATCTAAGTCCATTAAAGACTACAGAGGGGGTGTTAATTTTTTTAAAATTAAGCCTGCCTGTTAATGCATTATTCAATTCCTGCACTCTTTATGGGTCACCATGGAACCCCTTCCGGGTCTGTAACAAACCCAACTCTGCACCACCAAAGCCACACTCCTCTCCAGGCCTGTGTGCACAGGCATTTATGCTCCACCATCCATCTCACAGGGATTTCATTGCCAGGCTAGCAAGCTGTGTATTTGCTGTGGTGCTCAGTGGGTGTGGCTCTCCTCACTCAGAAACACTTAGATCTGGTCACATTTCTTTTACCAGCATCCCCCATACCAGGAGAGTCTTTCCCTCTTGCCCATCTTTCCTTGTGCCTCTTGCCTAGAAGTTATCCTTTAACATGAAGGCTGGTATTTTTATAAAGTGAGTTGCTGTCCAATAACTTAACAACCTTGGTGGAGGGGAACGTGGGTGAGTTACTGAGTTGAATAGCAATGAATGCATAGTCCCAATCTTGCAATGAGCAGATGTTTATGCACATATGTAAGCTCATTGATGTCACTAAATTATTCACATGTGCTAAGGGAAGCACTGGCTTAAGTGTCTGTAGGACAGGGGACAAAGACATTTAAAAGAAATATTCTCTTAAACCAGATGACGAAAATCATGGGTGAGAATGGAAACTTGATACTACATCAGAGTAGATTCCCCGTCCTCTCCCCTCCCCTCCTCTCCCCACCATTCCTCTGTGAAAGATGTAACTTAGCCCTGGTCTACACTACGAGTTTAGGTCAAATTTAGCTGCATTAGATCGATTTAACCCTGCACCCGTCCACACAACAAAGCCATTTTTGTCAACTTAATGGGCTCTTAAAATCGATTTTTGTACTCCACCCTGACTAGGGGATTAGTGCTGAAATAGACATCGCCAGGTCGAATTTGGGTTAGTGTGGATGCAATTTGATGTACTGGCCTCCGGGAGCTATCCCACAGTGCTCCATTGTGACCGCTCTGGACAGCGCTCTGAACTCAGATGCACTGGCCAGGTAGACAGGAAAAGCCCCGCGAACTTTTGAATTTCATTTCCTGTTTGACCAGTGTGGCAAGCTGATCAGCACAGGTGACCATGGAGTCCCAGAATCGCAAAAGAGCTCCAGCATGGACCAAAGGGGAGGTACTGGATCTGATTGCCATATGGGGAGACGAATCCGTGCTATTAGAACTCCGTTCCAAAAGACTAAATGCCAAAATTTTTGAAAAAAAATCTCCAAGGGCATGAAGGACAGAGGCTATCACTGGGACCCGCAGCAGTGCCGCATGAAACTTAAGGAGCTTAGGCAAGCCTACCAAAAAACCCAAGAGGCAAACGCCCACTTGGGGTCAGAGCCCCAGACATGCTGACATGCTGCTTCTGTGATGAGCTGCATGCAATTCTAGGGGGTGCCTCTACCACTGTCTCACCCCTTCACGTGGACTCCCGCAAGGGGGAAGTCTCACGCAACAGGGATGAGGATTTTGGGGATGAGGAAGACGATGAAGAGGGGGAGGTTGAAGATAGCGCACACCAGGCAAGCGGAGAAACTGTTCTCCCCAACAGCCATGAACTGTTTATCACCCTGGATCCAATACCCTCTCAACCCGGGCTCCCGGACCTTGAAAGCAGCTCTGGTGAGCGTACCTTTGTAAATATAATACATGGTTTAAAAGCAAGCGTGTTTCATGATTACTTTGCCCTGAAGACTTGGGATGTATTCACAGCCAGTACAGCTACTGGAAAAGTCTGTTAACATGGCTGGGGATGGGGTGGAAATCCTCCAGGGACATCTCAGTGATGCTGTCCTGGAGGTACTCCCAAAGCCTTTGCAAAAGGTTTCTGGGGAGGGCAGCCTTATTGCATCCTCCATGGTAGGGCACTTTACCACGGCAAGTCAGTAGCACGTAGTCGTGAATCATTGCATAAGAAAGCATGGCAGTGCATGGTCCTGGTGTTTTCTGGCATTCAAGCAACATCTGTTCTTTATCTCTCTGTGGTTATCCTCAGGAGAGTGATATCATTTGTGGTCACCTGGTTGAAATAGGAGAATTTTATTCATGGGACATTCTGAGGTGGCCATTCCTGCGGGCCTGTTTGCCTGTGGCTGAAAAGAAACCATCCACGCTGTTAGCCACGCGGTGGGCGGAGAGGTGAAACGATCATCCCAGAGAATTGGGTATGTGTGTGGGGGGTGGGACGCGGGGGGAGGTTAGTTGGGTTTGGGCTGCACATTAACCTGAAAACATCAACCCCTCCTTTTAAACGGCCAATGTGTCTTTTTCAATTTTAATCTCCCTTTTTTTCCCCCTCATAAAGCTGCAAAGGTTTCAACATTGTGATTAGCATCTCCATCCCTGAGGCTAGCGCAGATAAGAAAGCGAAAAAAACCGCACTCGCCATGAAATGTTCTCTGAGCTCATGCAGTCCACCCAAACTGAAAGAGCCCAACAGGATGCGTGGAGGTAGACAATGGCAGAGTCCAGGAAAGCACAAAATGAACGCAAGGACAGATGGCTGGAGCAATCGGAGAGGTGGTGGCAACATGATGAGAGGAGGCAGGATGCAATGCTGAGGCTACTGGAGGATCAAACTGATATGCTCCGGCGTATGGTTGAGGTGCAGGAAAGGCACAGACCGCCACTGCAGCCCCTTTGTAATCAACCTCCCTCCTCCCCAAGTTCCATAGCCTCCTCACCCAGATGCCCAAGAACGCAGGGGGCAGGGAGGGGGGACGCCTCAAGGCACCCAACCACTCCACCTTAGAGGACTACCCAAGCAACAGAAGGCTGACATTCAATAAGTTTTGAAGTGCAGTGTGGCCTTGTCCTTCCCTCCTCCCCCACACCTCCCAGGCTACCTTCGCAGTTATCCCCCTATTTCTGTGATGAATTAATAACGAATGCATGAATTTGAAATAATGACTTTATTGCCTCTGCAAGCGGTGATCAAAGAGGGGAGGGGAGGGCAGGGCGGTTGGCTTACAGGGAAGTTGAGTGAACCAAGGGAGCGGATTTTCATCAAGGAAAAACAAACAGAACTGTCACACCATAGCCTGGCCAGTCATGAAACTGGTTTTCAAAGCTTCTCTGATGCGCAGCGTGCCCTGCTGTGCTCTTTTAACCGCCCTGGTGTCTGGCTGCACGTAATCAGCAGCCAGGCTATTTGCCTCAACTTCCCACCCCGCCATAAACGTCTCCCCCTTACTCTCACAGATATTGTGGAGCACACAGCAAGCAGTAATAACATGGGAATACTGGTTTCGCTGGGGTCTAACCGAATCAATAAACTGCACCAGCGCACTTTTAAACATCCAAATGCACATTCTACTATCATTCTGCACTTGCTCAGCCTATAGTTGAACAGCTCCTGATTGTCCAGGCTGCCTCTGTATGGCTTCATGAGCCATGGCATTAAGGGGTAGGCTGGGTCCCCAAGGATAACTATTGGCACTTCAACAACCCCAACCGTTATTTTCTGGTCTGGAAAGTAAGTCCCCTGCTGCAGCTGTTCATACAGACCAGAGTTCCTAAAGATGCAAGCGTCATGTACCTTTCCCGGCCCTCCCACGCTGATGTTAGTGAAACGTCCCTTGTGATCCATCAGTGCTTGCAGCACTATTGAAAAGTACCCCTTGCTGTTTATGTAGTGGCTGCTTTGGTGGTCCAGTCCCAAGAGAGACGGAATGCATATCCCTATTGCCCAACCACAGTTAGGGAATCCCACTGCATCAAAGCCATCCACTATGACCTGCACATTTCCCAGAGTCACTACCCTTGAGAGCAGCAGCTCAGTGATTGCGTTGGCTACTTGGATCACAGCAGCCCCCACAGTAGATTTGCCCACTCCAAATCGATTCCCGACTGACCGGCAGCTGTCTGGCGTTGCAAGCTTCCAGAGGGCAATTACCACTCACTTGTGAACTGTTAGGGCTGCTCTCATCTTGGTATTCTTGCGCTTCAGGGCAGGGGAAAGCAAGTCACCAAGTTCCATGAAAGTGCCCTTATGCATGCGAAAGTTTCGCAGCCCCTGGGAATCATCCCAGACCTGCAAGACTATACAGTCCCACCAGTCTGTGCTTGTTTCCCGGGCCCAGAATCGGCGTTTCACGGCATGAGCCTGCCCCACTGCCATCAAGATAGCCAAATCATCTGTCCCCTCATCACTCTTGTCAGCACACTGCCATCGCCTTCTCGCCTGCTTTTGCAGGTTCTGCATATGCTGCCTGATAAGGCAGGAGGTGTTTACAATGCTCATAACTGCCGCGGTGATCTGAGCGGGCTCCATGCTTGCCATGGTATGGCATCTGCAGGAGAGCCAAGGGGCAGTGGAAGCGGTCGTTCAATGACTATGGTTTGCAGTACTGCACCGTCTGCTGAAAGCAGTATGGCGCCCGCATGGAAAAAAGGCACGAAATGATTGTCTGTTGTTGCTTTCACTGAGGGAGGGGCGACTGAAGATATGTACCCAAAACCACCCGCGACAATGTTTTTGCCCCATCAGGCATTGGGAGCTTAACCCAGAATTCCAATGGGTGGCGGAGACTGCAGGAACTGTGGGATAGCTACCCACAGTGCAACGCTCCAAAGGTCAACGCTAGCCTCGGCACTATGGACGCACTCCACTGACTTAATGCGCTTAGTGGGGGACACACAATCAACTGTATAAAATAGCTTTCTAAAAATCGACTTCTATAAATTCGACCTAATTTCGTAGTGTAGACAGACCCTTAGAAAACTAAAGGACACAGCAGTCAGTTGTAGTTGATTCCCTATAACTTTCCAGTGTGCTGCTCATTCAATGGCAGATGAGCCCAACTATTTCTATAATTTATGAAAAAAATTAATTCAGGGTTAGACGGTTTCAGTTTTAAAAGCAAAAATGCACGCCTCATTTAGGCAAGTTGACAGCCAACAGATGGTCACTTATGAGATTTTTATTTTAATACAGATTTTTAGAATAGTTTAATCCATCTCAGGCCAAATGTTATCAGCATTATTGTGAAATCTTGCATTCCATGCCCCCTTTCTGTGCTCTATCGCCAGAGTTCTCTTCTTTGTAGGTGGAATGCACGGACCACTGCTCAGTATGGTTTTGTAGTCTATTTGTTCACAGTGCAGTGCGATGGAGCAGTTAGAGAATGGAAGACTAGGGGACTGGTCTGTGACCGGGTTCAATGGGTATTATTTCTGTTAAATTCTCTCCAGTCCTAGAAAAGACTGGAAAACAACTGAACTGCTGGATACATAACAGGATTGTTTTCTCCTATCCTCATTCTAATAGTATCTCTTTCAAAAGAAGGGCCAAGGTAATTCTATCTGCAGATAACGTTTGCCGAGTGTCTTGATCCAGGAAAGACAGCAGTATTTACTGTTTGCTATGGGATCATTTTGGATCAGGTGGATGGAGGGACCCAGTTGGCCAGAAACTATTAAGGTGGCAGATTAAAAGCCTGCTCCAGCACTGAGTGACTCACTCCAGTTTAATCAGAAGGCTCCTAAGGCTGAAGCAGACCAAAATTCCAGTTTGGGAGTTTTGTACAACTCAGCATCATTTCAATCTGGGAGTGCCAGGATAGCTCAGAAACTCACTGAAACTTTGAAGATTCATATTGCTCAGAAGCTTGATTCGGCCTGGGAGTTTAGTCCAGTTCAGGCGCTTGCTACAAACCAGAGAGCTAGATTTCAGTGAGAGCCCTCTCTTGTCTGAATGAGGGAATTTAGAAAGTTGATATTGGAATTTTATGTGTCAAATTAACATGCTTCCCGTGGGATCTTAGATTAAACATCTTTTAAAAAATGGACTGTTTTGCTTTTCACCCTCCCTTCGCTGCATGTTTAAGTTTCTAACCTACAGCTCTTGCGCTACAACTAGCCATGAGTGCAACTTGCCAGTAATTTTTTAAAAAAAAAAATCTTTCTTACCAAATCCATGGAAGATGGATTTGGTAAGATTTTTAAAAAATTAAAAATCCTTTAAAAATCCATGGAAGATGTGATGTTACAGACTGGAAGGGGGTAGGGAGGAAGAGAGTTTGTATATCAAAAGGGATATAAAGAAGGCAGTACACAGAATGAAGATCTAAGACCACTAACAGGCTACAAATGTGCAGTCCAGCTAGCTCTTGCCAGCTCATTTTACTCCTCCCCACACACTGGTTTGTATCATATCTAGTATTATACAGAGAAAAATGACCACATCCATAAAAGCAAAGGAATAGCAGTTGTATGTTTAATGCATATTTTTACATATCTTAAAATTTCCCAAAAGAAATATGGAAAAAACATTAATGTAATTGTGTAGAATTGCTTCGTTTGCCAGAAAGATTCATGCTCTTGTCCTCCATTAGAAGTCAAGGGCAGTATAGGCTTTTATAGCAATTGATGAGAGAAAAACAAGTCTGTTTTACTGATGGAACACTTGCTTTGTCTGCAATGCAATTTCCAAGACAAAAGGAAGCATTGTTATGAAATGGAAGAAAAGCAAGTTCAAATTCATGCAAAATGGCAATTTTCCTTAATTCAGTAATGAAAAGCAAAAACAATGCAAACAAACACTTGGAATCAACATACTTTTACAAGATCTAGACATTACCAAATATTTCAACAAGGAATAAACCAGGATAGTTCTGCAGCACAATATAGTATGTCAGCTCTGACTTTCATGGTTTTCTCCTACACAGTTCTATTTTAATAGACAAAATTGATTCAGCTTAGCAGACCCGGTTCAGCTGTATTAACTCCATCGAGTGCAGAGGTCAACTCTGAACGCTGCTTTGATTGAGAGATTTAAACAAATTGGAAAAGCCTTGCTAAAAGTTGCTTCATATGTCAAAATATCATAATAAGCCCTAACGCATATGCCAGGAGAGCAAGGAATGCAGCCGTTTCAGGGACACACTATAGCAAAACTCATTTCACATTTTTTTATGGAAATAAAGATTTAGTTCTCTACATTTCTGAAATGACAACCTGGCATTTGTTCCTTTTATTAAAGCTCTCAGTTTCATAAAGTGTAAGTAATCTGTTGCTTTTGGCTAAAGAAAAAAAATGCATTCAACTGTCCTTGCATTATGACTACATGATGAATTCTAATGTATTTGAGATGCACAAAAAACGGTGCTCAGCAGCCAGTGATAGAAACTGCCTACACTGAGGAATCACATCATGTCAAGGCCATCAGTATACTAAGAGGTAATGAAAAGGCAAAATACATAAAAAAAGCAATGATTTTGTTATCTGTATACTATGTATATTTTTAATACAACAGATTGAAGTTTACTTGTATGTTTCAGTAAAATCCATGAAGGTTAAAATTATTCAAAATAAAGTAAGAACTAGTTCTAACCAATTGGTTTCCAGAACAGTTTGAAATAACGTTGTTTTTCAGAATTCAAAGTATAGGATTAAAGACAAGTTAACAGAAATTGTGTTAACTGAACATCTATTAACTGATTTAAGGGGTTGCAAGAAGAATACAGTTTAACAAAGGGACACCCCCATTTCCTTTTGACATCTTATTTAACCATTTTCTTAGAGTAAAATGCTCAGAGCTAGACCTGTTAAGGAATTAGTTTATCTTGCTCAAAAGAAAAGAAA
Organism: Caretta caretta; assembly: GCF_965140235.1. NCBI lineage: Eukaryota > Metazoa > Chordata > Testudines > Cheloniidae > Caretta > Caretta caretta. Next base: position 29,613,853 of record NC_134212.1, on the reverse strand, counting down.
ACTAACTCTGGTAGCCTGTTTTAAAAAAAGTCACAAGAGGCTAAGGATCTTTTTAAGAATGTATAATTTTCCATTTAAAAACAAATTTGGACATGGATCAAACTAAGTTTACAGAAAGTAGACAAAAAGATGTTATTTGAGTCTCTCTCTCATCTCTCTCGAGTTCCTGAATAACTGTTTTGTATCCCTCTATAGCACGAACAGCTGAAGAGCAGATGGCATTAGAACTTCAGTTTCTCTCGCATTGGTAGTTTAACCCGTAACACATGTATCCCCATGACAATGGCTGTCGAACGAATCTTCCGTTATCCCTATGAATAACCAGGATGTAAAAGGTACATTACGGTGTACAGTTCAGCACACAATCATTTATTGTAAGTCATGTCACCATGTATACAGCATTCGTATTTTAAATCTGAACATATATACGCGCAGACTATTTTTACATGGAAAGCAGAGTTTAAGAGAAAGAGGGCACAATTCCACTGACTTCAGAGCTGTGCTTATTTGGAGCAAGTCAAGTGACTGCTAGAGACCTAAATGGTCATTTAAAAAAAACTGTAGTCCAAGTTCTTGATGAGTCAGACCTCAAAACATAGACCAATCCCTGGGGAAGCTTGTTAGTGGCTGTTTTTCTACAAACGACACCAGGGCAGGGCAGGAAGCAACAAAGTTCCTATGGCTTATGAATTGAAGCAACAAGCCTCCTTAGGCCCCTGGAAAATGGTACAGGCGTTTCCCCTCCCACCCCCCGAGCACTTCTGTGATGCTTCCCGGGGTACCCAGGATAGCAAAGCACCACATTACCATCTGCCCTTAGCGTGAGGAAGCCTCGTCTGTGCCTACCTAGGGTCAGGTCTCCAACGCTATCGTCGGCCCCAGGCAACACAAGCACACCTCTCTAGGCCTTCCCAGGCCACGCTCTCTCTACAAGTTAGCAACAGGCACATTCCAGTCCTTGAGTTCTCTGAGCGTTTTCTCCCTGGAGGGTCCAGCCCCTGTTCCACCGAGCACTGGCAATGCTCACAGATCTGCTGCTCCCAAAGCTGCAATACATCCCAGCTTACCAGCTACACCTCAAATCACAACTCTGCTTGACACGCAGCACTTAGATATGTTTATAGCAACAACAAGAGAAAGTGTATATAACAAAGTAGAGAGATTCCAGTGACAGCAAGCACAAGTATTGGAAACAATGGTTACAAATAAAGTAAAATCGTAACACCTTCTAGAACCTAGGCTTACTTAACTAGTTACTTTCCTGTCTTACAAAGCAATGCACACCCCAAGTCCTTCCAGCCAGACTTGGCTATGATCTTCCATTCATCAGACAAGTCATGCCTCCCATGAGAAAAATCTTGTCTGTTTGCACCCTCTGATATAGCAGACTAATTCTTTGATCTTAGTCATAAGCAGGACACCCCCTGCTAGTTGTTTTTTCCTGTCTGCAAAATCTACAAGAAAGGAGTAATCTCCTAATCAGCATCTAGCTCAGTACACAAATATGCATAGTGTGAGAGAGACAATGCACAACACACACAAAATCAAACAAGAGAGAGAAGCCTCTCCTGCCTGCTGTCTGAAAGGAGTCTGTCCAAGGTGTGTCACCCTCTGGTGACCTGCCTCACCTTGAAGACCTTAAGAACATAATTTCCAGTATAGACACGCAACTCCTTAATCTTATCCGCACATGCTTTTGCGGTGATTGTGACCACTACTGGGCTATTGGTTCTCAATAGAGACCTCACATGCCACCCTTTAGTGAATGTGATTATGCATATATCTGACTCAGGGCATCCCTGTAAAACCCCATGCACTCCCCCTGCCAGTTGGCACCAAGAGGTCATTGGGTCACAGCTACTTAAGGGTCATGAGGCTTGGGCTTCTTCCATGACGCAGACCAAAGGAGGTTCACAGAAAGTGGGGAACGAAGACCGCATGATCCCTTCCAAGCTTCATGCTTTCGCCAATTTTCTCTCTATGCACATCCTGAGGTCTGCAGGAAGAAAGGATCTGCAAGAGCACAACCCAGGACCATCAGCGGGCCTTCCCCCACTTCCTGTGGGCATACAGATCTGTAGGAGGAGAGAATTCCCGCAAGCCCCCAAAAGGCTCATAAGCCCCTTTCCTAAGGTTCAACATCCCTGAACTCCAACAAGCCTTAAAGTCTGTTAGTCGCCATTAACTTATTTTGGCTCGGAGACCTGACTAGACTGAAAGTGGTACACAAGCCTATTTTATTCAGGCTGTGGGGAGTGGATTTCTCACAACTCGAAGACTGGGCCCCACCCCCTACCTCCAAAAATCCTAATGCTTCACGAGACTGTCAGCTTCTCCTCCCAAGATTTACATGGGAGTATGGCTTTGAGAGGCCTCAGAAGAGCTTCACAAGGCTCACCTGGGGGTGCAGGGAAGGACATATCGATCTACGGTACTCATTGCCCCCCCCCCATTAGTGTAGTAGCTGAATGCCTCACAATCTTTAATATATTTATCATAAACAACACCCCTTTAAGGTTGGAAAGTGCTATTATCCCCATTTCAGAGACTGAGGTACATGAACTAAGCAACATGCCCAAGGTCATAGAGGAAGGCTATGGTAGAGCTGAGACTTGAACCTAAGTCTCCTGAGTCTGAAGCTAGTGTCTTAACCACTGGCCTCATCCTTCAAGGTGAGGCCGGACGAGTCTTTTATGGTTTGCAGGAGTGGACACTGAAGAATCTTCACTCCTTGGTAACCCCACAGTAGGCCTAGGGACAAGGTGAATACAAATTTTTAACAAATCTGATTTTTTAAAAATAAACCTTTTAAAAATTAAATTTGAAATTGACAACCTAGATTAAGGCCCATATTTATAATAAAATATTCAAATCATTAATATTATTTCTTTGTATTTAATGTAAAGTAGTACATATCTGCTGCCAAGTTTTGAAGAAAGTCTACCCACTAAGCTGAGGGAAGTCATTGGCTAATGACCTGAAACCAGAGCTTATTGAAATACTAAACCAGCTTTCGACAGCAGTAGCCTCTTCTGCAGGTGCAGAGAGAATAGGCATTACAGTCTATTCAACTAGTTCCAGTTCAAAGACTAGTTAATTCTAAGCTAAGAAACCAAATGGGATTTGAAAAAGCAAGAAATCTTATTTTCCTCTTCCAATGTATGAATAAAATATAGGTGTGAGGGCATGAGATCTACTCGTTCTAAAACCTTGAAAGACATGGTGATCACAAATAATCAGTTCAATTAATTAACTACCATTAATACTTCCATTGCTCAATACATGTTTTAAAAGCAAAACATGTTTTGAGAAAATGTGCTGGATACATAGTTTTAAAAAAATGCTGTTTCTGTGTTTTGAATTTGAATTTCCATCCAAATAGGGCTTGACACAAATCACAAGTAAAAAATTAATCTAGTGAATAAAAAAAAAATGCATCATTCACCATTTTCTATCACAACAAAAAAAATAAAAATTAAGCATCTGAATAAAATGTAAGAATGCAGATATAGTGCATCCTCCTGGCTAGCAAAAAGCAGCATCACTTTACTGCAAAGCTATGTTTAGTTGTAAATCAACACATTTTAATGGTTACCAACCAATGAGAATCAACCGCTTTCAGAAAATAAAGTACAAATGCAAAACACAAATTAAATTGATTTTTTTAAACCAAGGTTTCTTGCTTGCTCCTTTAAATAGCTTTGTAATCAATCCACCTTGCCCAAGGAGCAACAGGCAAAAGGTTCATTACTCCCCATAACTCAATCTCGGAGAGCTGGGTAGCAGCAGCGAGAGATGGACGGGATGTTCTATCTCTAGCTCTGCAGGCCTCCAAAACCATGTTGCAGCCACGTTTCATCAAGACTTTGGCAGAGGTCCCCAGACATTAGGAGGCAGATAGGAAGGAAGCCATACTCATGCTTGTTTAACCCTAATATTCTTACAGAGCTGTATGTACTCCAAGCAGTGATGGGTCTACAACTCTAGCTTCCCTTTTACCTCCAAACTTAGTTATTAATCGGAAAACAAGATACTAACTCCGCATTCCTTGATGGCCACTTCTAGTATTCTCCACACACCAACTGACTGAACCGCTCACATTTCAGAGCACTGAAGATCTCTCCTTCAGCAGGGCTGCCAAGCATCACATCCCACCTGACAGTCAAGCATTTGGCAGTTATGTCCATACTCCCACAGCCCAGCTCAGATGTCACCCATCCACATTTCCCTGCAGTTCTGCTTTTTTGGATGCTAGAAGCTACTGGCACCTACTGAACAGGCAGCCAGGCACCCTGCTCCCGCTGGTGCCAGCAAGGAGTAGTCTAGAGATGTCAGTGGCAGCTGGAGAGAAAGGGGATGGTGCCTGGAGAAGATGGCGACACCCTCCGTCCCTCTCCCAGTACCAGACCCAAGTTGCCTCCCACTGGTCCCTGCAAAGGCACCTACACCAGGCTTTCCCCAACCCACAATCCCAGCCACAGCTGAGTGAGCAGTCAACTGCACCCCAGGAGCTCTACTATTCCCTCCAGTAGCACCCAGGACCCTCTATTCCCACCAAAACATTCAGGAGTCCCTACATTTACTCCCCCCCCGCCACACCAGGCAGCAGCCTCACCTAGTCCCAGAGCTCCCTAACCTCCAGCCGTTCCAGTAGCTACTCATCCAGTTAATCCCCAGTCTGACCCTCTCACCACCTTTAAGTAGCTAGCCTAGCCCAAGCTACCAAGTTTTGTTCCCATGTCCCATCCTCACCACTGCTCAAGGAAGAGCATATTGACCATAAGCTTACGGTCGTATGTAGATTTGTAAATATGCAAATTAGCACATTAAATATTTGCATAACAGTTTACATGGAGCAGAACAAGCCCTGCAGCTATGCTTTAGACTTAATGTTTCTCTACCAACTATGGACAAGACATGAGCAAAGGGGGCAGAGTTCATTGCAGACAAAATTGTAGTAATTTTCACCCATCATTTTCTTAGCCATATTTCACCAGACTAAATCTCAGATACATCCACAGTATGTTTTTACGAGACAAATATATAGCTGTATGTAGTGGTGTGGTTACAACACCAGACCAATATTAGAGAGATAAGGAGGGTGAGACAATCTTTTATTGGACCAACTTCTGTTGGTAAGAGAAGATTTCAAGCTACACAGAGCTCTTCCTCAGGTCTGGGAAAGGTAATCCGTGTCACAGCTAAATACAAGGTTGAGCAGATAGTTTAGCATAAGTAGCGAGTACATATTCTAAGGGACCACGCAAAGTGAAGTGGCCCATTTACACCCTTGTGGTCGTAAAACAAAAAGGGGGGTTAGTGGATTAGATTGTTGTAATCAGCCATAAATCCAGGGTCTCTATTAAACCCATGAATTTTAGTGTCTAGCAAAGTTATGAATGTAAGCTTCCAGCTCACTTATATCTAGCTGTTTAAAATAAAATATTTTTTCAAGTGCAAAAAGAAAGTCAAATTTAATTAAATTCTAAGTAAGTATCTGAGATTTGGCTCAGCTCCGCTTGCTATGGGTTCCAGTTTGCTGGATTTGAGAAGCATTTAAAAACAATCTAGTTTACTGGTATTTTAGTGCCACATTTCTACCTAGCTTTCTAATGCCACTGACAGCTATACCAGCACATGAAGACTTTATGCTGTACACGTTAGAGTGTTGTTTTCCTATTAACATTGTCTAAATTTTATTTACTGTTATTTCTTTCAAAAATGAAGTTCCATTAAATTAACTAACAATCAGAATTTAATAGAAATCACCCTTTCAAGAGTTATCTTGAAGTTCAGATAAAGCTAGTCTGGTTGAAAGTTACTGTAATGTCATTGAGAAAGTCTTAATACAGAATTAGAACCCCAAGATCCAGGTTTCCCTACCTTCCACTAAGAACATTTTCTAAACTAGTCCTGCTAATTCAGACTAAAATCATTTTAATTGATAATTAATAGTGTATTAGCCTATTAAGAATCTACAGCCTTTTCCCTGAATCAATAAATGAAACAGTTGTCAGCCTTTATGAGCTGTACGAACACCAAGCTAATGCAACAATGAAAAACTCAAGTTTTTCTGTTTGTTATAACCTCTCTATCCAGAGCAGACAGTTGCACTTCAACCACCTTTTAGATAATGTAACAGTTTGTTTAGTTATATTTGTGGCTGCTTGTTAATTGGAGATATTATAAACACACCTTCAGTGATATACAAACAAGAATTACCTTGCAGCTATTAAAGTTGCCCATTCAGTGACCTCCTCCCTTGAATAGGGCTCCTCACAAACACAAGATTCCACCCACATGTTCACCTTGCAGGATCAAGGCCTCAGTTAGCATTTGGAAGACTAATTGGAACACTGACACTTAGTTCAATACATGAATTATTAAAATGTAAGAGGAAAAATATTGCAAGAGTGACCCCATTTAGCATCATGCTGAATATTTTCTACTACACAGCATTAAATGTTTAATTAAATTAAATATAAACCCTATGTCTTCCCTTCATTAAAAAGTAAGAAACTGGTATTAATACATGATTATTCTTGTAGGTGCTTTGTTCCATTTAAGTAATTTTCAGTTTCCAAATTGTAAGATGAGCTTTAAAGACAAATATCACCCTTGGAAACAAAGATTAGCAAATGCACATGGATCCAGAGGTAATGCTTTGAATTAAAATCCTAAACCTAATCTCATGTTGAAACAATAGAATATTGAAAAACAATATTAAAATCAGTTAGTCATCAACTAATCTGGCATGAGCTTCTTATGCAAAGAATATACCAAAGGAGTACAAATGTATAAATTAAAGAAAATCAACATAGCTGGTTCTCAAAATATTGCAACTTGTGCTTATAGTTCTTTAATTCAGACTAATACCCTAAAAGGAAAGTCATGGTGGCAACATGAATCACCTCAGTTGTGTTTCTAATCAAGTCAATTATTTCACTAAGGCATGTATCTGCCTTTAGAATATATCCAATGCAGTCCAGACACACTGGTGGAGAGGGATGGGCATTTGAGTGGTCCAAAAAAAACTGGTGAAATATTTTAAAGCACTAGTTTATTAGAACAGTGACATAAAAGAATAAGACTTTATGCTCACCAATAGGCTTAGCCTTGGATAGATCCGAATGACTAGTTACAAAAAGCTGTGTAATTATTTGAACTATTTCAGCTCAGAAAATGCAACAAGTATTAAATGAAGGTCTAAAACAAGAAAGAATTATTACTTTTTAGCATTTAAGTGTGAGTTATTCCAGACTGAACAGCTACAGAAAAAAGAAAAAATGAAATTACTTTCTTCTTTTATAGTTGCTGTGTGTGTAATTTTTAAATGCACTTATGATAATTAGGCCAACTCTTCAAGCAGCTTAATGGCTGTGAATCTCTTCTCTGTGTTGAGGGTGGAGGTTTCATGATTGAACACTTTTCTCCCTCCCCCACTCCCTTCTGAATTTATTTCTGTATATCTGTCCAATCAGTTTAGACTGTAAACTCCTCAGGGCTGGTACATCCTTTTACTTTGTTTAATATGCTTTGTAAACAGCCATGTACTTTGTATACCAGGCCAAACAAACATGCATATGTTTGTTCTAGAAAATTCCAGCCAATCAAGATGTTCAACTTGCAATTAATTTACCTTTTCCCCCACAAGTGGCATTAGCATGTAGTAAAGTGAGTGATCACAACATTTAAGTAGGCTTGCTACAGATGGCACCATGATGCAACAAAACAGTAGGTCGTTGACACCTACATTACAGCATTCTTGCTGGAATATTTGGTAGTCAATTCACATTATCTGACCAGCTTGCCAACCCTGTTAGTGGACTTTCTGATATAGGTACAGGAGGCCTTCAAAATGTAATTAAGAGGCGATAGTCAAAATATAAGATTTTGGCCTTGGACAACCATTTTAAGTAGGAGGGGGGTGCTTTAATAATGTTCACTGGTGATAAGTAGCCACTTCTCTGATCCTTTCATCTTTGAAAGAAGGACAAGCAAAGGATGTCCTCTTTCCCTACTAATTTTGCAACAGTGGCTCTACAAACAAAAAGCTCTAAATAGAAACCTCAGTGATCAGAATCAAAATAGGAACTGAAGAGCACTAGTGAGGACTACTCGGTGATGTAGCTCTGTACATGGCCTCCCTTAGAATTTTTCTACAAGTCCCAAAAAGGGACTTACACTTTTAAGCTCTTCAGCATGCATCTATCTAAAAAGAACGTTTAACCTGCCTATTGGCAGATCTTAACGTTCCTTGCTCATGAACTGAGATTATAGTTAGAAGGCACAGCATTTTGAAATATGGCTATTCTGAATTCTCAGTATACAGCTGCAATGTGCCTCCAGTTAACTAGAGGAGGGCAAAAACAAGAACCTGAACCCTTTCAAACTTCAGCAAGTACACAAATACCATTGCCAACAGTTAAAAGTTCCAGGCTAGATTCAACATAGTAAGAAGTCGATTTTCTAGTTAAGATTTGGCTAAAGTCTTAATATCTTGCTCAGGCAAACTTAAACCCTAGTTTCAATTCAACTTTTAACCTGAGGCTATCCATGATTCCAATTCTACATCTTTAGCCCATCTCTTCAATCACAGTTACACTACAAAAATATATAATTTTTTGGACTTCAAGTTTAGTTAAAATTAACTTCTTGAAAAAAACTTCCAGTGGTTTAATATACAGAGATCTCAAAAATGGTTCACAACGCTTTCATCTAGATATATATAAAAAAAAAACAAAAAACGATGATTGGACTGAAAAAAAAGCTGAGCAAGGACAAAAGAGTGATGGCTGCTTGGAAATTCAATCTATGAGAAGATAAACTGAAATATTAGGGGTACATGCTTCTGGGTCGCAGACTTAGAAAAATCAAGTTAGACATGAAGAGAGTCATTTACTGCATCACTTTGCCAAAGCAGAACTTTTCTCTTTCCTACTTTCTCTTCATTGAAAGCTAATCAAGTTACATATAGCAGAGGTGTTCCATTGGCTCTCACTCTCTAAGCTTCAAGTATACCTGTGAGATGATCTTACTTTTAAAAACCTCCCACTATTTATAATTTTGACTGTGTGTACTGTAACCAAGATTTAAGAAGCACAACTGATCAGCATGGAAATGTAGGGATCTCACTGGAAAATAAGACAAGAACACTTCCCCGAAAAGAAATCTACAGATGCAATGTTCAAATTCAGCAATGTAAAAATTGTTTTCTGTGGGATGAAAGTATCAAGATAGACATTTTATGTTTTCAACTGTCAGGTAATGATGGTTTTGTATGAGTACTTTGCCGCTTGCAACTGACCACATTTCTATAGAAAAGTGAAAACAGACTCAAGTATAATTGACCAGGTACATGTAGAAATGTTTGAAATGTTGTAAATAAGCAGGATTACTTAGAAATGTCTGCCTTAGACATAAAGTGCATGCAACTCAGGATTATAAAAGTAATACATAACTCCATCAGTGTATAATGCTGGCTATTTGCTTCTCTTGCAAATAAAGGCTGAAAACATATGCCTGACATAAATCAAAACCTTGCAGTCACCACTCAGTTACACTTCATTAATCCAAAACAAGTTTCAACAGTAACTTGAAAATCTGTCATACCATCTCCTGGAAGCTGACCCTTCTCCAACATTACCTTCAAATCTATACAACTAATTGACACTGATTTGTTAGAAGTGGAAGCCAGAAATATCCTGATGAATTTTTATCACTTTTCCCGTATTTGTCTAGTCCAAAAATTAGACCTCTCAATTTAGAGCTATTATACAGAAAGAAGTCTGTAGAAAATAGTGAAATGGTTAGTGGCTCCATCAGATTTGAAACAAGCGGTACCTATGGTTTATAATGGAATGTAAAGTAATGATTACAGATCCTTCTTCCATAAAAGACATTTTGATCTATATGGGTAATCAGAGGTTTTTAACCCTCTTAACACCTTCTCCACAAAGGAGCACATTCAAGATCTTCCACCCAAATGAAATGAGGGGTAAAAACAGACTAGTGAAATTTTACAGTGTAGCTTACTATACCCATTTGTAAAGATTCATGGAGGATTTAGATTACCAGAAGATTACAATTTGCGAAGTATCTATTTTCTGACATAATGATCTTTCTAAGCAGCTATGGATAGTCAATTATAGATTTAAACATTACTCTAGTAAAGCAGAGTTAAAACGAAGCTGACAGCAAAATGAATTCCAAATTGCTGACTGTTCTGTTGTGACAGAATTTGCACAACACGGGCCACAATAAGATTGTCAGATGATATTGACCTTTCATTATATCCAAACATTCACTTGAAGAGAACTGGATAAACATTTTTAAATGAACCTTTAGTTATTAAAATAAAAACTTACACACGCTAATATTTTGCGCCCTCCAACCAAACCCAGACCGGAATGACAAAGCCAGCTTGCGATGATGCCTCTCTCTTTTCCTCCCAGCAGCATGACAAATTCTCCAATTGTCAATTATGCAGCTTCTCCCCTGATTCTCATAGTCTCCCCTGTGCTACTGGGACCTTTTCTATCTTGCCTTTTTTTGTACTTCTCTTGCTGCAATACACCATAATGCTGGCTCTGCAGTGCTTTTAAAAACCCAACAAGTAAAGCAAGTTGTTTTTATTTCACTGGCTCTTAACAGAATAGGAGAAATTCAAATGAAAAATCAAAACATATTCCCTACACTTTTAATTAAACAATATGGGGTTGCAATGGATTACAAAATACCATACAATAAAATCAACCAAAGTGACAAGGCTGTATGTCCACTCAGCTGCCTATCACAGGAGGCAAAGTAGAGTTTACACTGATTTTCAGAATCGGGGCTTCCATTCTATCCTTTACTAATTGTACTTAGACACTATTACAGCAGGAGGATCGATCCTGTATTCAGTGGGAGTTTTGGGTGCACAAGGAATGCAGGATTAGTGCCATCATGGCTCAATTTGAGGTACAGATGTCAGTGCCCCAGCAAAATCTATACAACACAACCTAGTTTAAGAGGTAGTCTAGAAAGAAGATCTTACTAAAAGAAAAAAACTAAGGATTCAAAAAGTCACAACAGCTTAAGTCTCATGTTAATTTATGTTACTAACCTAGGTGGAGACAGGAAACAGATAGCAAAAACTTCACCAAAAAACCCTGGGGTACATCATGTTGCAATTTGTATAACCCACATGGCCTGTGGTACATTTAAGTTTGTATGAAAAATATAAAGAATTACAGGAATAGTTAAAAGAATGTAGTGTCCATGCCCAGAAACTGAAGAGTCTCAGGCCTTTAATTAGAGTTGTATTAATGTACTATTTCACCCTACAGGACTCAAAGGCTTAAAAAAAATTGAGAGATGGGGGGGCGGGGAGACTTCAGTTGTATTTGCTCAAAAAGACATCTGAAGCCACACATTTTTGACTTTGCTGAAAGACTAACTCAGATATGGCCAAAAATATATAAGCCATGTTGGATTAGAAAGTGCTTCCCAAGTTTCAATTCAGAATGAGCTTGTGACAGCTTAATAACCCTTTCAAAATAGGAGGTTTCAGTGGGAAGAGACCCTAGACCCACAACCGCCATGTTTAGATTTGTAAAGGAAGTAAATCTATTTTCTGCAATTGTCTTTTAAGATCTTTAACGTATTTTTTAAGTTACAGACAGCTAGACTCCTGCTAAATCAAGTTACAGATGTCTCAAGTGTCAGTTTGAGTGACATATGACTACCCCCAGAAGCCTCTTCTGACAATCTCTAGGCAGCCAAGGGAAAAATTCCTGACCTTCTCATCAGTCTCATCCTTAGCCCATTACATTGCCAGAAATGTCAGTGATCATGCCCAGTGCTGAGGGGGTTAAGGCAGGCAGGAGCCTACATAAGGTGGCAGCTTCTGAGCCAATGAAAACCACATGCTATAGTTAGACGCAGGAGGATCAGCAATGGGGACTCTAAAGGCTGCGTTTGCAGGTCTGTAGATGGCACAGGCTGTGTCCTTAGCTGCCAGGCCAGCTCAGCTTACCTGAAGTTCACACCAAGCGACCTCCACCCAGGTCTCCGTGTCCAGCCCCTTGTAGACCGTTTTGAAGGACCCCCTGCCGAGCTCGATGTCAAACTTCAGGAACCGGCCGTCGGGAGAGGTGGAGACGGCTTTCATGTCGGCCTCCTCCTCCTCCTCGGGCTCCTCCTTCCTGGACTTGGTCTGATCTTTGTCCGACGGCTCCTTCCTCTCCGCATCCCTGCCCGGCTCCTTCTGCTCCTCGGCCGCGGCCGGCCCCCCAGGGGCGGCCCCCTTGGGCTCCACCGCGGGCTCCGCCGCAGCGGGCTCGAGCTCGGCCTCCCCGTGCCGCTCCTTGGCCCTCTCCGCAATCATCCTCCTGGTTTTGGAGAGCAGGACGATCCGGCGCGGCTCGGCCGCGGAGAGCTCGAGAGGCGGCTCCTCCTGGTCCGAGTCCACCACGCTCCTCCGCAGGAACCGCAGGTGGCCGGCTCGGGGCTCCCTCCCGGCGGGCGGGCGGGCAGGGGGGACACGGGCCGGGCCCCGCTCCGGCACCGCAGCGGTCTCCATGCCCGCCCGGCTCCGGCTGCCGAGCCCACCGACGGCCGCGCTCCCGTCAGCTGGCGGGGGCCGGGCAGCAGCAGCTGGAGACGCGCCGCCTCCCCCCCGCGGAGGTGCGGAGCTGGCAGCGCACCCAGTTTCCATTAGCGCTGAGGTTCCGGCTCCTGCCGCCGCCGTCCCCGGAGCGGGGAAGTCACCATGGTCCGTCCGCCGGCGGGGCCCCGGCCCGGGCACCTGCGGGGAAGAGCGCAGCGCACTGACGCCCCCGCGGCCACCGGCCCCGCACCCGCGCTCCCCAGAGCCCTGCTGAGCCCGGCCCTGGGGGAACCTGCTCCCCGCACGCGCGCAGCCCCCTCCTCCCGCTACCCCCGACCACCCTCACCCCACAGCACCGCCCTCCCAGCCGGCTGGCCCCTCTCCCCAGGCACGCTGCCCCTCCCCCCCACCCGCGCTCGGTTTCCACGCACACTGCACCCCCCCACACACACACACACTGCACCCCCCCACACACACACACACACGGAGCCCCCCTCGCGCCCCCCCCCCCAGCCGGTGCTCCCTCCCCCCTCCGCGGACTTGCCCCCTTTCCCTCCCCCGCCGTGGCACACTCATCAGCGATGCTGCAGGCAGAGCGTTTCTCGCCGCAAAGCCATATGGGGACTCCCCCGAGCGGGAGGGTGGCTGGCTGGCTGGAGCCGAGGCCAATACCGCCAGCCCTACCCACAGAGGCCGCGATTGCCGCAGCAGTCGGGGCGAGGGGGTTCGTGCCGTTAATCCTTCGCCTTGGCGGGGTGGGGGAGCATGCATGGCACAAGCACGGCATCGGCAGGCGGGGGGGGGGGGGGGATCAAACAGGGGGCGGTGGCTGCTGCCTGCAAGCTGTGTCCGCCCGCTCCCGGCGTGCCGACTGCGCCAGCCCGGTGCAGGTGCCCCAGCTGCACACTGGAGCTGCTGCTTCACCTGCGGGCGGGCCCAACCCAATCCCCCGACGCTGCACCGCCGGCTGCTCACCTTCCAAGGGGGGCCCACCCCTCCTCGCAGCCATGGAAAGGGAGCGGGCGTGCCCGGCCGCACGGCTCCTGCTCCACCAGCCTAGCACCGCCGCCCCCTCTTCGCAGGAGCCTTCGCCTCCCTGCAGCCGCTGCCTCGAGCCTCCGCCTGCCCAGCGCAGCCTGGGGCCAGCTCCCGGCTAACAATCACTGCGGGGGGTTACAGAGCAGCCCACGCCCCCTCCCCGCCTGAGCAGCAGCAAGCACCGTCCCCGGCAGGCGGCCGCCCCCGGCCCCGCCGCCCGGCGCTTTTGTCAATGGACCTCGCTCTCCACTGAGCGGCCCGAGCCCCGGGCGCCTCCGCCAGCCAATGAGGAGGGCCGGGGGCGTGGGTCGCCGGCTAGACCCGCCTCGGGGAACAATGGGCGGGTGGGCGCGTGTCTGCCCACCCCCAGCCGGCCTCGCCCCGGGCTCTTGGGGCGGCCGCGAGCAGCACGTGTCCAGCGCTTCCCCGCCCTCAGCCTGTGAAGAAGCTGCGGCCCTATCCGGCGCCCTTAGCCCTAGCGTGGGGAGAGCGGCCGTCGGGCGTTCACGGGTAGGGAGGATCAGATTGGGGGTGTGGCGGCGGGGGACGTAGAGGAGCGGCGGCGGCGGCGGCGGCGGGGGGGATTAAAGGAATAGATCGGAGGTAAGGGATGGACGATTATCTTAGGGGGTCCCGGAGCAGGTTGGGGTGCCCAAGGGGGCGGGAGAGCAGATGGAAGAGGACGGGGGAGCAGGCTCGAAGGAGCAGGTGGAGAAGCCGATCAAAGCATATTCAAGGAAGCATCCTACTCCTAGAGGTAGTTGGGACCTGCTGCAGCGTGTGCTCAGCATGATGCTCCCAACCACCGGCTCACCGCCTCTAGGGACAGTGAATTTTCTCTCTCTTGGCTGAGCAGGTTAGATGTTAAGTCTCAAACCACTTGCAGCTTCCCCCGCTCTTAAAAAACCCAACCAACCACCAAAGAATCGGCTCGTGAACTGCTGTGCCCCGTATGATAGAATCAGCGGACTGGAAATAAAAGAGGCTATGGGGCAAGGGAGGGTGGAAGAATAGACGAGCGCTTTTGTTACATTGCACTGCAGTGTGTGGATGACTGTAGAATTACAAACACACCTGCAGCCTGGAGTGATGGCTTCCCCCTCCCGCTGGAAGAGTAGCAATTATTTTTATTTAGATGGAGTAGGGATGAGGACCCCTGTCACTAGACTATGACTCCACAGTGGTAGGCCTGTATAAACACAAAGAAATTGGCCCTTTATCCAGAGCTGGCCCTTGGGTATGGCGAATCGTGGCAACTGTTACGGGCCCCACGCTTCAGTGTGCGTATGTCATGCGGGGGCACTAGGCCAGCCCAAGGGGAGTGGGGTTAGGGGTGCCAGGCTGGTCCAGGGGGAGTGGGGTTAGGGGTGCCAGGCCAGCCCAGGTGGCTAGCGGGGGACCTGGCGCTGGCAGCAGAGGTCAGGCCCACACTCACCGGTGGGAAGCTCGCATTGTATTTCTTTTTCGGGCTCGGCGTCACAGGGCTCAGGCTCAATCTCCAGCAGCTGCAGCAACGACCTCAGGCTGCCTGCCGCAGCACCAGCCGCCACCATCCTACCACTGCCAGAACATGCCACCGCCAGGCTCACCCCCTCCATTGCCCTTCTGCCCCGGACCCCTCCCTTTTTTGGGACCCTCCCAGCACAGGAAGCCCCTTGCCCCTAGCACAGGTGCCACTCTCTATGGTCTCTCACGCCCCAGCACTGGTGTCCCTGCCTCACACCGGATTTCATCCTGTATAAAAAACGTGAAGGGGGGGCCATATAGGCTGATTTTTTCCGGGCCCCGCACCCATCTAGGGACGGCCCTGTCTATATCCCAAACAGCTTACACTCTGATGTATAATTGAGACACATAAGAGAGACCATAACACCCCTCCATGTCCATTTACCATTATTTGAGCTACATCAAGTCTAAAAAAGAATTAGGAATAAAAACCAGGTGAATTAGTTTATGAGAGTTCATGGCGGGGATAGATAATGGGATAGAGAGCCTTTCTGCTCAAAGCTGCTAGTTTGAATTCACCACATGTCAAAAATGACTGAAATCTCTACGTGCTGTTGGCAAGTCAGAAGCGACTGTGTAATAAGTTGGTGTTCTCAGTCCTCATGAATAATATCCACATCACATAAATAGGTCACTACTACTGACAGTGGTAGCGGCAGGAAAGATACAAAGCCCTGAACAGAGCTGAAGACTAAACTTCTCTCCCCTCTGGCAGAGGTCCCTTTAAGTCAGGTTTGAGACACAAGCACAACCCTTTAGCAAAGCTTGCATGAGCAGGAGTTGTGGCGGTGGTGTTCTGTAAGTAAATAAAAGAGTTCCAGGCTCCAGTATTGTCAAGCTTTCAGATCACACTAACACACAAACAAAGCAATTAAGTTAAAAAAGTTAAGAAGAAAGAAGGTCCAGCAATACGGCTCCTGAGGGGGTTATTTCTGAATATGAAGAAGCTGGTTACCTAGGAAATCACAGATAATTAAAAGACAGACAAAGATTATTAAAAATGTAATATTTTATAAGAAAACAGATGGTATTTAAATGATGTAAGAACAGTGGTGCTTTCATTTTAAGAAATACGCTTAATGTCTTTGATAATTATAATTTCAGTGTTAATTGGTGCATTGTATTTTTTTTACTGAAGTGCTCAGACTTATTACTTATAATTATATTTGAAGGACTTAAAATTGTTTGCAACTGTACATAATAAAAGGAAAAATTACTTACTGGTAATTCTGTAGGTCACAATCTCTTCTCTATGGACAACAGATTACAGAACAGACAGTATTGTAATGCTACCACTAGAGAAGCAATGAGTGTGAAAAGCTCTGAAACCGTAGTGCTGGTTATTATAAGATTGTCCAAGAACAATCTCTCCAGCTAGGGAAATATAGAAAGAAACAGCTGACAAGGAAATAAAATAAGCAACAGCATACCAGCCAACAGGGAGGATGGTGGGATGTAGGGTAGAAGAGAGTGTGAGACAAACAATTACTGATAAGTAAATTTTCTCTCTTTGAACATACTTTTTCCTTTCCTCCTACAATAGTGGATGAAAAGGACAGACAGTTTATTAGCAGATAGTAATCCCAGGAGGCAAAACTGCCAAGTTCTGCTGCTGGCAAGAACCTGCGGCCAAGGAAGGCACCCTGAGAAGCAGAGAGGCCCAGTTGATAGTGACATAAAAAGGAGCGAAGAGATGATCATGGTCACTGCTTTACACACCTTGGAAATTAGTGCCTTAGCACGCAGTCTTTAAAGGGGCAGCTTCTCTAGCATAACAGCATCTGACAGGCCCACATAGCAATAGCAACTTGTTCTTGTAACCCTCAAAGGAAGGAAACAGTTGCCTTAATTTTTTGAAGTTCTGAGAACAGGGACAATAAAACTTGAGAACCTGCTTACATCGACCAAATGTAGCCTCTTGGCATTGTGAGGTGGGGAAAATGCCAGATTTGGACAGAGAAAGAGAGTGCTAAGACTAAATTGTTCAGGTGAAATTGACTATCCACCTTGGGAACAAGTTCTGGAGAAAGCCAAAACAACAAAAATGCCCTTCTGTAAAGAGAGAAGAATAGGGGAGAGAGATTATGAGAATTTGATTTACTCACTCATTTGGCTTAGGTCACTGCAATAAGTAGGGCCATTTTAAAGGAAAGAAGTCTTCCCTAAAGGCTCAAATTAGGGATACATCAGAAACTGGGAGAGGAGGATCGAGTCCTGCTGAGGGATTGCTTGATGAATCACTCGCCTTTGAGACCCTTCTTGAACAGGGACAAAGAAATGCAAAGCATATTAGGATGAGCAAGACAGTAATGCTCCTAGTGCCACACCAGACCATGAAGATCTTCCAGATCTGAGAGTAAATGTAAGATGTAGAAGGACTTTCCACTGCTCCCCAGACAGTCTGGAACTTCAGTGGAGAGTCCTCATTAAAATCCTCTGTTCAATTTGCAGGAGCCAAGCAGATAAGAAGGTGGTTGCAGAACACATGGGTGGCTTTTGGGAGATATCACAATTTATTTTTCCCCCACAATAAAAGAAGCAGCCTGGCCCAATGAAGCTGTATTCAAGCCCCACTGAAGGAGAGCATAGTTGAAGGAGCTCTGTGGAGTCAATGAACATGATCATATATTGAATATCTGCACACTCTACAAGTGACATCTCATATTGCCAACTCCCCTGGGCAGAGCTTACCTTGTAGGCGGAGCTTGGAAGAGTACCATCACCTTTCTTTCTGCCAAATCTGCTCCTTGATTAAGTTATCCTAAAATTGACAGCTAGGTTTAAAGTTTCTATTTAGTTATTTATCTGCCTTGATTTCCAGTTGAAAGACTTTGTGGTCCTGATCCTGCAATTGAACCCAAATGGGTTAGCAAACTGACTTCAATAAAGCTATTTGTGGACATAAATTTCTGCCTGTTTGGTTCCAGCTGCAGGGGCAGGGCCTGTATTACTAGCAGAGACCAGAAATAAGTTTCACTTACACATGCTCTTTGGTATATGCAGTGTTGTTACAGCTGTGTCAGTCCCAGAATATTACAGAGACAAAATGGGTGAGGAAATGTCTTTTATTGGACCAATTTCTGTCCAATAAGCTCAAAACCTTGTTTCTCTTCCCAACAGAATTTGGTCCACCTCACCTCACCCATATTACCTCACCCACCTTGTCTCTCTCATCACTTTGGTACAGGATAAAATGACTTGAAAGAGTACCTCTCATTTCAACCTCTATGCAACTATTATCATGGAAAATTATGTGAAAGAGCCATCTTTAAAGTTCCTGGTTAAAAAAAAAATCCATCTGTTTTAAAAAAGTTCCTCTTTTCCTTTTGCAGTCTGTTGTAACTCTACAGAGTTATGATAAATAATACAATTGAACTCAATGGCAAAATTCACATGCGGGCAAGTATTTGGCTCTTTTTTATGTTACTTGAGACTCTCAGAATATGTTAATATGGTTTTGAGCAGGGAAATAGCCTCTTCTATTTTAGACCATGGAATTATACTTTACCAGCAAGCCTACCTGCCTTAAAGAAATTAGGTTCATTGTGGAACAAAAATGACAGGTTTGTCTAGGAATATAATAGCACTAGCCATCATTCTTCATTGCCTGTGATAGGTGTAGAAAGTGGGGCACAATTTCTACTATGTTTAATTAAAAACTAGCAATAACTTGTATTTTCTCCACACAATATTGCTTATAGTATTCAGCCTATTGATATTGTATTTTCTTAGGATTTACAGAGGAGATGAGACTGTATAAACCTGTTCCACAAAAACATTCCTTTACCACTGTAAATATTAATATGAGTAAACTTCATTGTTTTAGGAAGAAAAAGGAACCAGGGGTGTGCTATACAGAGAGTATCTGTTAGGGTATAGTGACTGTAAACGTGCCATTATGATCTATGCTCTTAACTTTCAGGCACTTCCGCAACAACATTTGGTTAACTAAACACAACCCACATTCACAGGCGAACAATGAAGTAAAAACATATTGTGGCACAAACTGAAAACAAAAACAAATTAAATGTAAGCACTACATTTTTTGAAGCTCTACTCATAATTAAAGTTTCATCTTTAACTCTTCTGTTTGTGCTTAGGATATGCACAGTAGCATCACTTCCTGACACAGAGACCTCACAGCCCAGAAACCCGTTGAGATACTGAGCCAAGTTAAGCATTCAGAAACAAAGTAAAAATGGAGTTTCAGCATCCCCAAGATGATTGAAGTACGTGGCCTTTGGCTTTTCAATGCTGAATGCAGCTGTGGCATGGTAAAATCCCAGTTTATCACAGTCTGGCACATCGTCTTATCTCCGTGGAACGCTCTTCTGCCGTGCAGTTTTACCACGGTGAATCTGAATTTGTGGAAGACAATTATGTAGCATTTCAACCAGCTGAAAGAATTCTATGGCTGCAAGACATGAGTAAGAGAGAAACTTGAATTATACAAGACAGTTAATGTGCACGTATCAACATTTATGTGCAGTATTTATATTTCTACAAACCACAGCTTCATATGATCATGTGTGTGTCTAATGACTCCCTCTCTCGTACGTCAGAAGAAGAAAGTATCAAATGCCATAGTAATGCTCCTGGACAAGCGATGAATGCTTTTTTTTCTCCTTGCACTGATTTTAAGTATGAAAAGACTGGGAATTGGAGCCAATGTGTTGCAGATACCTGTAGCCAGCTCTGGATATTCTTTAAAATATGTAACATCTATTTTTAGCATGTGGCAAACACACATTGTCATGTAAAAGTATCTCATTTACTTCCGGTATCCACGGTAGGAAGGGACTAAAAATTATTTGGGAAACATTTAATTGAAAAAGAGTTGCAAAGCTTCTGCTTCCACTTTCTAAGAAGGAGCCTGATAAGGCCTTGATCCTGGCACACAACTGCTTTCAGGATGTTTTCCAGTTTGTTTCCCCTCTACCTCCACTTGACCATTGGGACAGAGAGCTGCCCATAGAAACCTCTATTTCTCTAGGAACGTGCTGAGAAGACATAGGTGCAGATGGCGTACTGCATCAGGAATGAGTTTAGAGGATGATCACTACTGGCCATTGACTATCAATGAGACATTAACACACCACAAAGGACCTGCAGGGTGAGGGGGGGACCACCAAGTTTCAGGGGTCAAGCCTCTTTAGATCAGTTAGAACTCAGCTGATGTTAATTTGTTTATTGATTTAGCACAAATAAAAAAGTGTTAGGTGGGCATTAGAAACCAGGAATTAACGAGAGCTGCAGAGCTCAGGAGTTAATGAGATCTGTAGAGCAATTAGTCTGCATTACACAAGAAGGTGTAGAGGGTACCAAGGGTCAGAACAGTATACAAGGCTTGATCTTAGAAAAAGGCTCTGAGTTTAAGTTTCATCTGAGTTTCCCAGATGAAAATGTATCTAGCCTAGGACCTGATTCACCTGTCTTTGAAGTGACTTGCTGTTGATTTCAATGGAAGCAGGATCAGGATTTGCTTCTCAAATAAATGAGGGGCTTGAGTCTAGCTGTTCATTATTTAATTCTTTGGTTTGGTAGGGGAGAAAGCTTTACATAGAGAAAAAACAGCATAACATACCCCTCACAAATTCTGAGTAATATAGAGCAAAATCTATTATACAGGATTCAACAGAAGAAAAAAAAGTTCTTCCTTGCTAAAATTAATTCCAAGCTGCAGGATGAAACATAATACTTTGGACTGCTGTAACACCTCCCATCTGAAGATCTGACAAATATTAAGATATTAGTCTCAAAACAGCACTTATTTAAAAATGAGCACATACTGTTCATTTCTTTACTTTCAGAGGGAAGGATTATATTAACATTTGGGATCTGATACTTTCTTTATCAGGTCTAGTTTAAAGTAAACTCTTGTTTTTGAATCTTTGATGTGGCTTTTCCTTAGTTCTCACGTTACAGTAACATGCCAGCTTTGTTTCTTTGTTCTCCGGTTACAGAGACAATCTATCATTTTACAAGTAGAATCCATACACCGGTTTGGAAAAGAACATTCATCGGAGCCTAAATCACTAAACTCCAGCAAGTGGCAGAGTAGAGAATGTGTAACTTGGAGAAACAAGAAGCCAGTGCTTTAGAATGACTGTATGAGTGGCTCTTTGTGCTCTTTGCACAGGCTAACACAATGAAGCATGTGTGTCCTCTTGGTTTATTAACCAAATAACTTCCCTGCCCCTACCCATACCTCTTGAGCATGGAAGGATGAATAATGATGGGTGAGTAATGTCAGGAAACAGAGCACAAAGGCCCTGCAATAAAATTTGAGTATGCAATGTGTTAGGCCCTGATCTTGCAAAAATGAATAACTGTACTCATGAGATTAGCTCCTTTGACTATGATGCTAGCTGTGTGGGTGAACTTACTCACATATGTTGTTTCCAGCTTTAGAGCATGCACTTAGGCCAAACAAGGCTATCTTATTTTTTATTTGCATTGTGGTAGCACTTAAGAGCCCTAGTCATGGACCAGGACCCCACTGTGCTAGGCACTGTACACACAGAACAAGCAGATGGTCCCTGCCCCAAAGATCTTATAGTCAAAGGCTATGTCTCCACTAGGAGCTGGGGGTGTGATTCCGCTGCATGTGTACACATACTTGGGCCAGTTCTCAGCGAGCTAGCCCGAGTATAAATAGCAGCCTGGGTAGCAGAGGGAGTGGCAGCGGAGGAACGGCAGAGGCATGCCAAGTACAATCCTGCCTGAACCTGGTGGATATGTACTCTGCACAGCTCAGCCTGGCTTCCATGGCCACCACCTGTGCTACCATAGCTACAGTGATATTGACACTTGTACTAGCTTGATGAGAGTAGGGGAATATCACCCAGCTCATAGAGCAGACGTAGCGTAAGTAATTAGGAATCTAAAATTGTATTCTGAATACAGGAAAAGTAGATCACATCCAAATGGATTACACATTTTGAGTGCTTTGCCCTGGAGTTTTTTTTTCCTTACTGAATTTACAAACAACAGTATTTTTAGGCCCCATTATTTAAAGAGCTTCACAAATCCCAGTGAATACAAGTTTTTCCTTTACGATGAAGACAATTTAAATGTAATTATTCCCTTTCAGTGTTTGTTTCATGCCAGCCAGAGACTAACACAAAACAAATGAAATTATTCATTCTAGTCTTACCAGCTAAAATGAGTAACCTGCAGAAAACAAACGGTGAGAAGCAAAATTAGAATTTGCAAACTTTGAGTGTTAGTAATCTGAATAAGTGGTTATAAATAAACAGACAAGAATTTAAAGATACTTAGCAGAGGTCCAAATATTTAGGTTTAATTTTAAATATTAGAACTGTTTCAATGAAAAGTGAGAGACAGGGAGTAAATCTGAATTTTGGAGCAAATAGTTTATTTGGATTTCACATTCCCCTACAGTATTTGCTACTTAGACACTGCAGCATCTGACTAATCCACAAGAACCAGAAAGTATAAGTGACTGGTAATTATAAACAAAAGGGAAAGTGATTAATCTATTCCCATTGTCCAAGTGGAGTATAAAAAGTTTAATTTTACAAGTTTCAGATTCAATCATCTAAAAGGATATTTTCATGTTCGCACCATTTTTTGTTCAGTGTTTGTACAATGCATAACACAATGGGATCCTGGTTCATGAGTGGGGCTCCTAAATAAATTAGTAATAATCATAATCATGTATTGCTTGTAAAGCACTTTGAAGCAAAAGACTTTATAAATGCTTGTTATCATCAGTCTGGCAGCATCCCTTTACAAACCATATGACATTCATGTTGATAGCTTCTCTCTTAAATACAAGGTCAACCTAATTTTTAGTGGGTGTATTTTCCAAATAAAAGGTAAGGAGTTTGTGAGACCCTGTATCAAGGTCACATTAAAAGCAGCTGTCACAGCAGTTTTCAAAAGAGACCTACACAGATAGTTTAAAAACCAACAACAACAACAAAAGAGGAAGTGCCAGAACTTGGGCAGTGGAAATTAACTTCAGGGGCCCCCAGACCTAATTTTTGTTTCATAGATTTTAGGTGTTCAAAATAATCAAATGTAAAATGAAAGGAGAGAAGTGAGTGAAAAATAGATTCGACAATAGATTCAAGTTTATGTGGTGCCTTTCAAAGAATAGTCATCACACAAGCATCCCCATAGCATCCTTCTCTTGAGCTGTTGCCATGTGACTGTTATTTGGTGGACAGGCGGCTTCCAGCGGACCGTGCTTATGATACACAGCAATAAATACCTATCATCTTAACTGGCAAAAATTGTCAGTGTTAGCAGACACACCAAGGTCTGACCATGCATAAATCCAGACTACCTTCTCAATATCTACTGCTTTCCTTAGATCAGGTTTGAAGCAAATTGGTAGGACACCATGGAAGCGTCGGGACTGCTGCCGCCGTACTTGGTATAAATGGATGTCCGTTGCTCAGGCCTGTCAATCTAGCACTCGTCACAAACACTAAATTTACTATGCAAAAGCCCCAAAAGTCATGATTTATCTTTAAAAAAAAATTACTTGGCTCCTAAGCCAGATCTGGATGGTAAATAAGATCATGACCGTGCAAAGAATTGGGGCTTGTCTACACTCTGCATTAGTGCGCTCTAGATAAGTGTAAATTCTAGTGCACACTGGCATGCTGTGCTACAATGGGCCTGTGTAGACCCTGCTGGCACATGCTAAAAGTTCGCTAGCGTACATTAGCATAGTACTGTTTAAATGGGACTACATTAATGTGCACTAGCAACCTTTCAGTGGGGGGAGGAGAACGGGGTGGGAGAGGATTGGGGGAGCTCCACCCCTATGTAAATTCACATGCATCTGGGGGATGGGCAGAGGTGAGAGCAGGACCTGGAGGGGCTAGGACAGCCACCCCGAGGCCTGGGATCAGACCCTGGAACAAGGAGTGGGTTGCAGGGGCTGGAATGGGCTTGGGAGTAGCTGTTCCCTGATGTGCAGGAGGCGCTGGGAGGGAGGGAGAGGTGGGAGGATGGGGGCGCTCAGGGGAGAGGGTGGAAAGAGGCAGGGAAGAGGAGGAGCAGAGGTGAAGTGGGGGAAGGAAGAGGTGGGGTGGGGCCTTGGGGGAAGGGTTGGAGTGGGGGCAGGGTTGAGCAGGGGGTCTTGAGGGTCCGCAGCAAAATTAGGAAACTAAAGTTTGAGAACTGCTGCTTTAAGTATTTATGTTAGCCACTGTGCTTTTTCCTTATTTGACAGTCAAAAATTATATTTGTAGGAAATCCGTCATTAAAATGCGTGAGACAGCTGAATAATTTGAATTATTCCCATTTACAAGACAGAATCACAAATTAAAAAAAAGTAGAATCAGGAAGTCGGTGTGGCCAAAATGTAAATGTTTTAGGAGTCATCTGTTCTGCATAAATGGCCTTACTCAGCATTTCCTGCACGTTCTGTTCCCACCTCGTTGTTAGTCAGACCCTCCAAAGATCTTACCAAGGTTGTCTGGCAAAAAACAGAGAAGTGAGGACCTGGGAACAGATTCTCAGCAGATGTAAATTGTCATCTCTCTCCACTTCATAGGAGCTTAGAATCTGCCCTGTCGTTTTTGACATGTCTTAAGAAGCAAAGAGAACCCTCTCCTTCTCCCTCCCAGTTTAAAACTCTGAAGTGTTCTTTGTGTGGTTTTGCTTCACAGATCACTTTTAAGCTGGTGTAATCAGTCACCAGTGATCCTTGGACAGTAGATGTTTAACACTCCAGAGAGAAATTTCTTGGAGTGGTCTCTGCTCTGTTGCTGAATAGAGCTTTGAAACTTTTGAAATAGACACAATTCCTAGAAAAATCTATCCCTGGGTATAATATGGAACTAGAACTAGTTAAATACTATTTATTACACATTGCATCATATTGAATCTTTTAATGAATGTCACTATTTGTTAATAGTTTATCAGATGATTATTTGTTTTGAGTACTCCACCGGGACTATGCTGAACCATTGTACAAGAAAATTTTAGAAGTTGTAAGGATTTGTAGATAGACCCAGAGATCTAGTCAATAAAGCTTCAAGTTCTTTTTAATACGTTAAGGCAAGGCTGACAGTAACTTGAGACACATTGCTTTACAATTAAAAACAAAACAAAAAAATTAGTTCTTTATTAGGAATAACTAGGTTACTGGGCAACAAAATGGGAGATGAAATTCAATGTTGATAAATGCAAAGTATTGCACATTTGAAAACAATCCCAATTATACATACAAAATGATGGGATCCAAGTTACCTGTTATCACTCAAGAAAGATCTTGGAGTCATTGTGGATAGTTCTCTGAATACATCCACTCAATGTGCATCAGCAGTCAAAGCTAGCAGGAATGTTAGGAACCATTAGGAACGGGGTGGATAAGGCAGAAAATATCATAATGCCTCAATATAAATCCATGGTACACCCACACTTTGAATAATGCATGCAGTTCTGGTCACCCCATCTCAAAAAAGATACCTTGGAATTGGAAAAGGTACAGAGAAGGGGAACAAAAATGAAAAGCATCTGGCATTGGTCACTGTCGGAAGACAGGATACTGGGCTAGGTAGACCACTGGTCTGACCCAATGTGGCGCTATGTTCTTGCCAATATCATCAATCATATAAAAGATATACTATTACATGCCACATAACAGGTTTTGAATTCTGAATTTAGCATGGAACGTTTTCAGCAAATGGAAGTCAGATCCATTTTTAGCATAAGCAGGCCATCTGTCCCAGATAGCCCTCTGTACAGGGCATATAATGCTCCTCAGTCCTTATAACATAGCTCATGAATTCCACATTAGACAACAGCATCTTTAATTTTAAAATGTTCATAGATCCATAGAGTTTAAGGCCAGAAGGGACTATGAGATCATGTAGTCTGATCTTCTGAATAAAACAGGCCATTATGTTTCACTGTTACCCTTGAATTGAGCAAAGTAACTTGTGAATAACTAATACATTTTCCAAAAAGGCATCCAGGCCTGATCTGAAAACATCAAGAAAAGAAGAATCCCCCCACTTCCCATGATAGTTTCTGCCAATGGTTAATTAGCCTCACTGTTAAAAAATTGTCCCTTATTTCTAATTTGAATTTGTCTGGCTAACTTGTCTAATCTATTTGTGGGTCTCCCCACTGCAGAATGTTGATGTAAGTGCATTGTGAAATACCAGGCCATCTCTCCCTACCCCTCCACGAAACCCTGTTCATCAGGACATGTAACTTTTGAAGGAGTGGATAAAATCAGCTGGCAAAGGTTGGATATTTCAGAGCAAGAATGCACCCATGAGTATTTCTGCCTTCCACTTCCAGCTGATGGCATATCACATGTCAATCCCCAGATTGCCTTTCAAAATGAAAGGAGCCCACCCCTATTGGTTTGTTCTCCTTAATTCCTGGGGACAGGACAAGAAGTCTTAATTCCAGCAGGGGAGGTTTAGGCTAGACATGAGGAAAAAATATTTCCTAACTGTAAGGTAGTTAAGCACTGTAACAAGGTACCGAGAGATTTTTTTGAATCTCCATCATTGGAGGTTTTTAAGAGCAGGTTAGACAAATGCCTGTTGGGATGGTCTAGATAATACTTAATTGACCTCAGTGCAGGGGACTGGACTAGATGACCTATTGAGATCTCTTCCAGTTCTGTGATTCATATGTTGATAAACCACATCAAAATTGTGATGAAGCAAAAGTGAAACCAATAACAGAAGTGGAAATGTTATTTTCAGATTTTAATCTTTGCACAGAACAATTCAGGATTTTCTTCCTCTGCTATATTGTCTAAATAAGTATCAGGAATGACATTAAAACAACTTCCTCAGCACAGAAAAAAAACCACCCCGCTATTGCAATGTTTCCAAGAAAGAGATTCAAAGATGAATGCCTTTTAATACAAAAGTTTCCTAGCAACGTGTGTTCCTTAGCTAGAATTTATTCCAAAAATGGCAATGTTCTCAGAATTGTAACTGTAACTCAGTGTTTAAACCACAGTGACTATGCTGTATTACTCTATATTTGCCTTCACAGCCCACAGTATGACATAAAGCATCAGTCTCCTTTTCCCAGTCTCAGCTTTGCATTCTCTCTCGTTTTAGTCCTATGCACGGAGCCATCTTCCAGTCCTTCTCTCCCAGGGTCTTTTCTGTCTTCCTTCAAATCCCTGTAGACACCCTTTCCTCTTTCTCATTAATAATCCCCATAGCATCCTGAACTGTTGTCCTGTGGCTTGTCTTATTTAGATTATAAATTCTCCAGAGTGTGGGCCATGTTTTATCTGGGTTCATGAAGTGATGTGCCAATTAACAGTGCTACAATAGTAACACAGTAATCTGAGTCTGCAGGATCATCTTGTCCAATGTGCTTTTTGCCCAACAGGGGTTTCTTATGCAACAGGAACAATATCTTGCCCTCAGAGGAATAAGAGCAGCAAAAGCTTTGTCAAGCCATTTTCCTCGTGACCTCAGGGCAGAACAAAAGGAAACAGAAGGGATTGGCTGAATTTCTTGAAGCACAAATACTTATTACACAACAATGAAGCATCAAAGGAATTGGTTGCAATATTAAGGGCACCCCAGAGGGCAAACACAGCCTAGGAGTGACATCCACATACACAGTTCCCCTTCCTCCCCAATTGGAGCAACATATATAGTAGGGTGACCAGATGTCCTGATTTTATAGGGACAGTCCTGATATCTGGGGCTTTTTCTTATATAGGTGCCTATTACCCCCAACCCCCTGTCCCAATTTTTCACACTTGCTATCTGGTCACCCTAATGTACAGCAGCATCCTGTTGTATAATAATGTGCACCCAGATCTACACTTACTATCTCTTAACTCTCTTGAAAGGGGAGAGGACTGGACAAGGCAACTTCAAGAGTTCTTAAACTTTTTTAGGCATTGATTTTAATAGCCTCTCTCTCATGGACCACCTTCTCTTGCATTTGTGAGTACACATACCACTTCCACTCCTATAGCAATTGTTTACATGGAAAAGCAGTATTAGGAAACCATGCAGTGTATTTTTAGAGCTTCTTTTAATACCATTTAGCAGCTGGAAGTAAGGAGGAAAACCAAAAACATGTGACCAACCAGTTCTTTATGGACCACCTGCAAGTGCTCCAATGACCACAGTCTGAGAGCTACTAGGATAGTTTATTTTGTGTCACATGCAATAAAATAAAAGGGTAATTGCAATGCAATGGTTAAGGTGTGGCATCCATGGGTCACAGTAATCAAAATTATGTTTCACACAACAAATGCTGTCAGGAGTGAGGGCCTGCAGCTGACCTTGGGACTTCCTTGCTCAGTCTCCAGGCAGACTAATGAGTCCAGATAGGCTGTCATAAATATAAAGGAAAGGGTAACCACCTTTCTGTATACAGTGCTATAAAATCCCTCCTGGCCAGAGGCAAAATCCTTTCACCTGTAAAGGGTTATGAAGCTAAGGTAACCCCACTGGCACCTGACCCAAAATGACCAATGAGGGGGCAAGATACTTTGGAGGGGGGGGACAAGGGGTTTGGTCTGTCTGTGTGAGGCTTTTGCTGGGAGCAGATCAGGAATGCAAGCCCTACAACTCCTGTAAAGTTAGTAAGTAATCTAGCTAGAAAATGCATTAGATTTTCTTTTGTTTAATGGCTTGTAAAATAAGCTGTGCTGGAGGGAATGTATATTCCTGTTTTTGTGTTGTTTTGTAACTTAAGGTTTTGCCTAGAGGGATTCTCTATGTTTTGAATCTGATTACCCTGTAAAGTATTTACCATCCTGATTTTACAGAGGTGATTCTTTTACCTTTTCTTTAAATAAAATTCTTCTTTTAAGAACCTGATTGATTTTTTTCATTGTTCTTAAGATTCAAGGGTTTGGGTCTGTGTTCACCTGTAACAATTGGTGAGGATTATTATCAAGAGTTCCCCAGGAAAGGGGGTGTAGGGCTTGGGGAGATATTTTGGGGGAAGACGTCTCCAAGTGGGCTCTTTCCCTGGTCTTTGTTTAAAACGCTTGGTGGTGACAGCATACTGTTCAAGGACAAAGCAAAGTTTGTACCTTGGGGAAATTTTTAACCTAAGCTGGTAAGAATAAGCTAGGGGGTCTTTCATGCAGGTCCCCACATTTGTACCCTAGAGTTCAGAGTGGGGAAGGAACCTTGACATGGGCTACAGCAGAACTGTCTAGTGGAAGGAAGCCAGTAGGCATATTCGTAAGCCAAGCAGCACTGGCAGGTTGCCGGTGGTTCAGTGCTTATGTCTGCAGCTGTAATTGCCCCGACCACTAGGCATGACTACCTGCACACCAGTCCTGACAATCATAACCTGATCGACCGTGCACAGTGTGTAGTAATGTTTTAATATGTATGTGCTTTAATAGATTGTACAGAGTATGGTGGCATATGGCTCAGTTACAATTAATCTAAAGAGCATCACCTTGGTTTCTTAACATTTTGGCTTTATAAACTCAGCTGCAACAATGTACTTTTCCCACTTTTAATTCCTTTATTTAAATAAAGTGCAGATTTGGAAATGTGTTCATTAGCGCACACACACACACACTCTAAGCTCCATGCTCCAGAGTCCATTAAGCCCTGCAGAAACTGTAAAATTAGAAATCAGAGAAGCCTAGGACTCAGTGCAAAGGCCACCAAAATAACCAGGGCACCCTCTAATACCGTCTTAAAGGTAGGAGACCTTACTAGGGACTGACTACTAATTGGAAGGTCCCAGTGCGTTAGGAAATACAGATATAAAATGAATGAAAAGATGCAGCCTTGACTGGTCAGCACCACAAAGCTTTAGCCTGTTTTCATGGTTATGGTCTCTATTACCTAGTAATGCTGTTCTTACTTGCAGGATATGAAATACCTCTCTTTCATCTCATGAAAGATGTCACACGGAGGAATCAAAATTGCTCAAGAAAAAAACAGAAGATACATAAACCCACTCAAATGATTTTGAAAACTCGAAGTCCTAAGTGATAGAGGCAATTTGTTCAATTTGCTATATAATGGCACTGCAATATCTTTATCTCTGCTTATAAGATGTATGAAGTATTAATAACTTTGGAAAAGGGTTTCCTTCATCTTCACTGCTAGTGAAGAACAGATATCTATGGATTGCCCCCCGCCACCCCAAATTTACAGAATCACCTATTGTGAAGTAGATTTCTAGATGCTTGCCAGCTCCAGTACAGATACTCATTATTGACTACCAAAATAATGAAAGAGCCGTCCCAGTAATACTTGCAAGAGTATGGATTTTGTCAGCCTGTGGTGTACATAGCTAGAACTCCATGGTTGTACACCTTTAAATGTAGGAATGTTTATCTGATAGAGCAGGAGTGCAAGAAGTATCATGGAGATTTTATATTGGTTCTTTTTCTTGTTTCCTTTAATCTGAGGCTATGCCTACACTACCGCTGGATTGATGCTCCCGTGATTGATGCACTGGGATCGATTTAGCGGGTCTAATAAAGACCTGCTACATCAACGGCAGAGCGCTCTCCGGTAGACCCCCGGTACTCCATCTGGAATGAGAAAAGTAAGGTAAGTCAACGGAAGAGTCTCCCCCGTCGACCCACCACAGTGTAGATATTGCAGAAAATCGACCTAAGATGCATCATTCACCTCGTTGGAGTTGCATAACTTAGGTCGATTTACTGCAGCAACATATTGTCATCTGACCTGAGGGTGGATACTTTGCTCTGTGTATGGAAAGTAAGATTTGCAGGGGGAAAAAAATCTATAACCTGTGGCAATGAGAACTGTAGAATACAGGTCTATAGTTTAAACCATATATTTATCTGGATTACAGAGTACCCTGTTCACATTGTCATCATGGTCTACACATACCTCATTCCACACCCTCTGTGCTCCTTATTTAGCACACCTGCCTCACTAAGCCACATGCCTGCAGCAGCTTTAACTCCAGCCATCTGTCTCCAATGTAGTAACATTTGCCCCTTACTTTACACTCCATGGGCTCACTGCCCTTCCACAAAGACAACCAGAAAGTGAATGATACCAATTACACCATTCCGTCTTGAAACCTAGCTTTATCCAAGAACTCATCCAAACCCTGTAGCTACTAGAAGGATGAAAGCTGTGCAGCGTTTTACAGGCAAATGTGAAATATTCTTGAACAAAATAGTTGAAGATGAGAGTCTAGAGACATTCTGAGTTAGTGAAGAGGATCTCCGTATGTTACAGTACAATCTGGTTAACAAATAGACTACTCAGTGCTTACTTTATAAGATTCAATAATCTGACATTCCTTTAGATGTCCCAGTCTGCTCTGTAGTGATAGACAGAGGGCTGTTGAACATGCTTGTTGTAGGTAGATGCTTGTAAAAGGTTTACATTTCTGAATATTAAGTTATACTTTAACTGTTCAGACTACTAAGATCTAGCAAGCAAGGTATGCGTCTCTATATATTTAATACCTGTCCAGGGCAAGTTGCTGCAGAAGAACTACTAGTTCTACCCCACAGTTGGGTTTTCTAATCAGCTTTTCTTATTTTCACTGTGGACAGTAAAAATTTAGGGTTTAAATAATTTGGTCACTGTGCAAATCTGAAATATGCTACTTAGAAATTTTAAGTTAAACTCTCTTCCATAGAGTGCTTTAATTTAGTGCTAGCAATTCATCAGATCAGTCAAAAAATGAGAGATCCTAGCCAGAAGGCCTGGCTATTATTATTATTTCCGTTTACTCCACAAACTGCAGTTATATACGTGATGCAGTCTTGGAACAGCTGGTTTGGTAAGTACATGGTTATAGTCTTGCGGGATGGAGACTGCTAGAGAATGGAAGGTTTGGTGAGATTTTAAACCACCATGACCTAGCTGGACATAGTGATAAGGTTCCTAAAGCATGGTTGACTTCCCCAGAGTCCAGTGATATATTGTGTTTCTCATGTTGCTTGTAAAAAATCCAACAACAACAAAAAAAACACAGCCCCTTCCACTTACACACCCATACACCATTTTTAGTTTGGACTCAGACACTCCGTCTTGGGCACTCAGATACTGAGGCAATAGGCATCTTAGCTAGCTCTTATTTCCACTTGCAATTTTCACCCTGCATTATACATTAGATCAAACAGGCCTAGGATCAGAAATACAGAAGGATCTAAATCAAAGTTTCTCAAACTGTGGTCTATGGACCACCAGTGGTCCGCGAGCCGCATTCAGGTGGTCCTGGGCGGCCACACACACAAGAGAATGAAGGGCTGCCCACCTAATTAGTGGAGCCACACAGGCGTGGCTCCACTAAATTAGCTGCCTGGCCCTTGAGAAGATGCACGTGTAAGGTGAGGTGGTGGCCTTGGGGAGGAATAGGGGGTAGGTGGGAGGGGGCAGTGGGGTGAGAAGAGGGGGTGGGGGGAATTTGGGACATGCAGGGCTGCGGTGGCCAGAGAAAGAGGCGACTTTCCCCAGCTCCAGGGCTGAGGCTACAGGGGAGAGACCCCCACCCACCCCCTTCCCAGCCCCAGCTCGGGGGCTGCCACGGCGGGGGAGAGAGAGCACGTACAGCATACTAGAAAGGTAAGACTACTGATATTAAAATATGGGTTGTGTGCTTTTATTTATAGAACAAAAAATGTTTTGTTTTTTAAATATAGCGCTTTTATCCAAAGCGCTTTACAATAGTTAGCTAACAGTACAAACAACAGTTGGAAAGATCATTAAGTGGTCCACCGAGACCTTCAGCAATTTTCAAGTGGTCTGTGGAAATAAAAGTTTGAGAACCACTGAATATCATTCTGTATCTGAATGCCATTGTTTAATATGGAGTGCTCCTCCCAAGTTAGTTTCCATTACAAATTTAGCTGTTACTTTCAACACCATCTTCCATGTTGTCTATATACCCAGTATTAAAAATCTTGCCAAAAGTGAATCCTGCACATTCTCTGTCTAGCTCTAGCTGCTATTTCCTGTCCTGTAGCCAGACTCCAAGCTATAGTGCTAACTTGCTTATGTGACTAACAGGGCTGTCAAGCAATTACAAAAATTGCAGTTAATTGCGCAATTAATCACACTGTTAAACAATAATACAATACCATTTATTTAAATATTTTCTACATTTTCAATATATCAATTTCAATTACAACACAGAATACAAAGTGTACAGTGCTCACTTGATATTATTTTTATTACAAATATTTGCACTGTAAAAAACAAGTACTGTAGTACAATCTCTTTATCATAAAAGTTGAACTTACAAATGTAGAATAACTGCACTCAGAAGTAAAACAATGTAAAACTTTAGAGCCTACAAGTCCACTCAGTCCTGCTTCTTGTTCAGCCAATCGCTCAAACAAATTTGTTTACATTGCAGGAGATAATGTGGCCCTCTTATTTACAATGTCACCGGAAAGTAAGAACAGGCGTTCCCATGGCACTGTTATAGCCAGTGTTGCAAGATATTTATATGCCAGATGCACTAAAGATTCATATGTACTTCATGCTTCAACCATCATTCCAGAGAACATGCATCCATGCTGATGATGGGTTCTGTTTGATAATGATCCAAAGTGGTGTGGACTGATGCACGTTCATTTTCATTATCTCAGTCAGATGCCACACAGCAGAAGGCTGATTTTCTTTTTTGGTGATTTGGGTTCTGTAGTTTTCCCATTGGGCTGTTGCTCTTTTAAGTCTTCTGAAAGCATGTTCCACACCTCATCCCTCTCAGACTTTGGAAGGTACTTTAGATTCTTAAATCTTGGGTCGAATGCGGTAGCTATCTTTAGAAATCTCACATTGGTACCTTCTTTGTGTTTTGCCAAATCTGCAGTGAAAGTGTTCTTAAAATGAACAACATGTTGTGGGTCATCAGCCAAGACAGCTATAACATAAAATATGGCTGAATGCAGGTAAAACAGAGCAGGAAACATGCAATTCTCCCCCAAGGAGTTCAGTCACAAATTTAATTAACATGTTTTTTTTAAATGAGCATCATCAGATTGGAAGCATATCCTCTGGAATTGTGGTTGAAGTACAAAGGGGCATACAAATGTTTAGCATACCTGGCACGTAAATATCTTGCGACGCCGGCTACAAAAGTGCCATGTGAAGAAGGCCTGTTCTTACTTTCAGGTGACATTGTAAATAATAAGCAGGCAGCATTATCTCCCATAAGTGTAAACAAACGTGTTTGTTTGAGCGATTGGCTGAATAATAAGAAGAACTGAGTGGACTTGTAGGCTCTAAAGTTTTACATTGTTTTGTTTTGAGTGCAGTTATGTAACAAACAAACAAATCTACATTTGTAAATTGTACTTTCATGATAAACAGATTGTACTACAGTACTTGTATAAGGTGAATTGAAAAATATTTCTTTTGTTTATCTTTTTTTACAGTGCAAATATTTGTTCTAAAAACAACAATATAAAGTGAGCACTGTACACTTTGAATTCTGTGTTGTAATTGAAATCAATATAGTTGAAAATGTAGAAAAACATCCATAAATATTTAATAAATTTCAATTGGTATTCTATTGGTTAAAAGTGTGATTAATCGCGCAATTAATCGCAATTAATTTTTTTGAGTGAACTGTGATTAATCAAACAGTCCTAGTGACTAACTTACATATTTAACCATAAGGGTCATATTTTCAACCCCAGTCCATGATTTTGCATGTTGACTTGTGTGCCACTGACTGGACCATTGATTTTGCATGCACAGACAACTTTTTCAGTACAAAAACTGGGCAGACAGCTATCCAGTCAGTCACATGTCTGCTTTGTCAGGTGCAGTCACACTTACATATGCCAGGGTATACATACAAAAATTGCAGGCCAGTGTAAGGCTGGTTGAAAATTTTCCCATACGGTGCAATGTTGTCAGTTTACTAAAAGCAGTTCATACAGCAAATGATGAATCACTCTTACCCATCTTAAAGAGACAAGGTGGGAGAGGGAATATCTTTCATTGAAAAAAGAAAAGGAGTACTTGTGGCACCTTAGAGACTAACCAATTTATTTGAGCATGAGCTTTTGTGAGCTACAGCTCACTTCATCAGATGAAAGCTCATGCTCAAATAAATTGGTTAGTCTCTAAGGTGCCACAAGTACTCCTTTTCTTTTTGCGAATACAGACTAACACGGCTGTTACTCTGAAACCTATCTTTTATTGGACCAACTTCTGCTGGTGACAGAGACAAGCTTTTGAGCCACACACAGCTTTTCTTCAGCTCTAGGAAAGGTACTCAGAGAGTCACAAGCTGGAACAGCTTGTTTAGCAATAAGTAATTAACACATATTCCAAGGGAACATTCAAGGCAGATTTCAGAGTAGCAGTCTGTATCTGCAAAAAGAAAAGGAGGACTTGTGGCATCTTAGAGACATCCGATGAAGTGAGCTGTAGCTCCTGAAAGCTTATGCTCAAATAAATTGGTTAGTCTCTAAGGTGCCACAAGTCCTCCTTCTCTTTATTCAAGGCAGAGTGGCCTGTTAACACCTATCACTCTATGCTTGGAGTACCTTTCTCAGACCTGAAGAAGAGCTGTGTGTGGCTCAAAAGCATCTCTCTCTCTTTCTTTCTCATCAAGAAAAGTTGGTCCAATAAAAGATATTACCTCACCCACCTTGCGTTGAGAATATCCTGGGACTGACACAGCTACAACTACACTGCATACCCATCTTGGCAGTTACACTTCTAGGAATAAATCAGTATAGGGAGAATATTTTATTAAACTACCGTTTTTCAGATGTTCCTTCATGTAGGTAATAATCCAATCAGCGTCATTCCATTATAAGAACACAAGAATGGTCATACTGGGTCAAACCAAAGGTCCATCTAGCCCAGTATCCTGTCTTCCGATAGCGGCCAATGCCAGTGCTTCAGAGTGAAGGAACAGAACAGGTAATCATCAAGTGATCTATCCCATGTCGCTCATCCTCAGCTTCTGGCAAACAGAGGCTAGGGACACCATCCCTGCCCATCCTGGCTAATAGCCAATGATGGACCTATCCTCTGTGACAAAGTTCCTCCTCTACCTTGGCGGGTCTTGCGCTTATTGGCGGATTTGCTCGCCTTGGAGCTTCACGGCAGCCCTCAGTTTGGCCGTTTTCGTGAACCCACAGTCCAGGTCAACTCCTCCTGTGTCTGACCAGGAGTTGGGAGGTTTGGGGGGAACCCAGGCCCGCCCTCTACTCCGGGTTCCAGCCCAGGGCCCTGTGGAATGCAGCTGTCTAGAGTGCCTCCTGGAACAGCTGTGCGACAGCTACAACTCCCTGGGCTACTTCCCCATGGCCTCCTCCCAACACCTTCTTTATCCTCACCATAGGACCTTCCTCCCGGTGTCTGATAATGCTTGCACTCCTCAGTCCTCCAACAGTCCGCGTTCTCACTCTCAGCTCCTAGTGCCTCTTGCTCCCAGCTCCTCACACGCACACCACAAACTGAAGTGAGCTCCTTTTTAAACCCAGGTGCCCTGATTAGCCTGCCTTAATTGATTCTAGCAGCTTCTTGATTGGCTGCAGGTGTTCTAATCAGCCTGTCTGTCTTGATGGTCTCCAGAAGGTTCCTGATTGTTCTAGAACCTTCCCAGTTACCTTACCCAGGAAAAAGCGACCTACTTAACCTGGGGCTAATATATCTGCTTTCTATTAATCTCCTGTAGCCATCCAGCCCGACCCTGTCACACCTCCATGAACTTGTCTAGTTCCTTTCTGAACCCTGTTATAGTCTTGGCCTTCATAACATCCTCTGGCAAGAAGTTCCACAGGTTGACTGTGTGTTGTGTGAAGAAATACTTCCTTTTGTTTGTTTTAAACCTGATGCCTATTAATTTAATTTGGTGACCCCCCAGTTCTTGTGTTATGAGAAGGAGTGAATAAACACTTCCTTATTTACTTTCTCCACACCAGTCATGATTTTATCGACCTCTATCATATCTCCCCATAGTTGTTTCTTTTTCAAGCTGAGTCCCAGTTATCTTCAGCAGACTTTTGATCAGCCCCACAATCACAAGGCACCTTCTGTGTCTTTTCATAGAACTGATATGCATCTCCTTCTATCTTCTACCATCTGCCCATAAATGAAAGGCACATACAAGAACATGTTCCAAAGCTCATCTGGTCCAGTTAGGACCAGAGACAGAACTGTGCAGAACTTCAGGGATACAGAGACAAGCAAAGTGAACAGGCAACATGATGGCAACTGACATTTAGTGTTGATAAATACAAAGTAAAGCACATGGGAGGGGAAAACATAAATTGCTCATATACCTTACAAGGTTCTAAATTGACTGTATCAGCTGAGGCAAAGGACCTAGGCATAGGGACCAACTCTCAGTGCTCTGGGGCTCAAGCACCCACCAAAAAAAATAGGGCTTGCTCAGCATCTGCAGGGCCGAATTAATCTTTTGTGGGCGCTGGCAGCCAGATCATGGCTCTGCCCCCGCTCCGCCTGTGCTCCACCCCAGCCTCGCCCCCGCTCAACCTCTTACCCGTGAGGCCCCGCACAGAGGGGAAAGGGCGTAAAGGCCCGCCCACCAGCAAAAATAAAAGTCAGCACCTGTGGACCTAGGCATCATCAGACAGCTTGAGGAAGTACTCTGCTCAATGTGCAGTTGCAGTAAAAAAAAAACAAAGGCAAACAAGATATTAGGATGCATAAGGAAGGGGATGGAGAATAATATTGAAAATCTCAGTGCTTATATAAATCAATAGCGCAGTCTCATCTGGAATACTGTGCATACCGGTCACTCCACCTCAAAAAGGATAATGCAGAATTAATAGAGAGTGGTCAGAGAAGGGCGATGAGAATAACTAATGCCATGGAAAGACTCACGTGAAGAGACACTGAAAAGATAGGGATTATTTATCTTAGAGAGGAGATGAAGAGGCCACATAACAAAAGTATGTACAATAAAGGATGGTCTAGAGAACATAAACTAGGAACTTCTGTTCTCCCTGCTTAGTAATAGCAGGGCAAGGGAACAGTCAATGAAAGTAAAAGGTAGGAAAAAGTCTAAACTGATAAGAAATACTTATTCACAGAATGAGATATTAGACCATGGAACTCATTGCCACAGGAAGTAACTGAGGCTAAGAATATATCAAGATTCACAAAGGCATTGAACATTTGTACGGATAACAAGAATTACAATTAACAACTTTTTGGAAGGGATGTTAAACCTCCTGCTTCTGGGGTTAAGCAAATCTCTAGCTATTGGATATCAGGATGAGAGCTAATGTAGGGGGCAGATTCTCCTACATCTGCTGCTGTGGGGTTTTCTTATACCTTCCTTTGAAGCATCTGGTGTGGGTCACTGCCAGGGACAGGATACTGGAGTAGTTCGATCTTGGGTCTGGTCCAGACTGGCAATTCCTATGTTGCTACCTACATTTTAAAATCTATATTAGATGTGTTAAA
This sequence comes from Caretta caretta, assembly GCF_965140235.1. Classification (NCBI taxonomy): domain Eukaryota; kingdom Metazoa; phylum Chordata; order Testudines; family Cheloniidae; genus Caretta; species Caretta caretta. The sequence goes on along the minus strand of NC_134212.1, from coordinate 29,575,360 downwards.
CAACGTGCATTGAATATACTTAAACGGAGAGAAAAAGAAAAATACTGAATCATGAAGCTGTATACTATGTAAGTAAAGAGTGAACAATCAAACAGATCCTTTCAACTCTCTCTCTGATCTGGAGCTAAGCCTAGCCCGATAGTCCTCATTTGGCTCTTACTATGACAGAACTATAACTGCAGTTGATTTCCATCAGAGTTTTCACTAATTTATGACTTCAGGATTTAACCCTCAGAATATATTCTCCTCCCCTCTTCACCCTGCCCTGTTCCCCTTTAAAATCGTGTACAGTTGCTTTCAAGTTATTTATATCCCAGCTTTGACCCATTATTCGGATTATGGTAGGAGACAATGTTCCCAACCAGAATTGGGACCCCAATGTGCCAGATACTATACAAACCCAGTTTAAGATTACAGTCCCAAAGAGATTACAGTCTAACTAGATGGGCACTGCTGGTGAGTTCTAAAAAGTATTAGCATTTTTTAGTCTCATCATCTGATGTACACATTCTCTCTCATATTAGGTTACTCCAAATACAGTGTCCAAATTTGTCAGCTACAAGTTTCATGTGTACCATGTGAAAAGAAAGTGTCACTTCCCTCATTCTATTCAAAGCTCCATGGAAGACTGGTAGCAAAACTGAATTTTATTCTATTCTGTATAAGTTCTTGTACCACTGTGACATTCTGTACCTCGGGGGAACACCCAGTACCTCCATGTTCATCCTTATAATATGAATGTGTGGTATCCAATGCAAAGTTTGTCATGTTGGGTGTCTTCGGAAGGCTCACAATGCACTGAGCATTGTTGTTATGGTAATGTTATAGTAATTATTGTTATAGGAATGTGTTAGGTTGTAATTTCATGTATATAGTTGTGAGGCTGAAAATGTGTCCTCATAGCTTAAAACAAACCCAGACAAAAACTCTCCAAGAGCAGAAGTGCAGTTCACACCTCATCAGGGCATATATGGGACAAACCCATCCCAGCCTCACAGGAACAAAGGACACTGGCCTAGGCAGCAACAAAGAATCTGTTGGAGTCTGGAGTGAGTCACCCCCGTTCCTTTGGTCAGTTTGGACTGACAATGAGGTAACGCTCACCAGTCTCTGAAGGTGGGGGGCAAAGCCAAGACAGAAGGAAGAATATGATAAAAGGGAGAGATGTTTGCCATGCTCTTCCTCTCTCTTCCACCTCCATCTACAGACATCACCAGGGCTGGCCTTACCATGAAGCGAACTGAGGCGGCAGCCTCAGGTGCCAGAATGCGTGGGGGGGCACTAGAACCCAGGTGTAGAAAATTGTGTCTGCTGCTGGGGTATATGTATTCTCTCTGCTCTAGATGCACAGAGATGGTGGAGTGCTGCGCTGGAGGAAGGAGGGCACAAGAGACATAAGAGGCAGGCAGGAGAAAAGCTGAGAGGGAATAACAGAAAGCAGTAGGAGTTGCAGGGAGAGAGAGAGAAGGAGGAGCCTCTTAGGTACCTCTCTAGCACCCCCAGCAGCCTGGCCTGATTAACACCAGCTTCTCAGGGAGCTTCTTGTTTCCTGCTGCTTCCCTGAACCCACTTGAGGAGAACAGGCAGTCAACTGAAGTAGTAGGAGCCAGTTAGGCCCTTAAAATGCTGATATCTTCCCTCCCTCAGGCCCTGCTACCAGCCTGCTTATTTGTCCCCTTCAATTGAGTGTTGAGTTTAGCTGGCACAGAACAGCAGTCATGAGTGAAAGAAGAAAACGCCCCTCTGGGGCAGCATTCAGAAAAAGAAAGCAAGCAAAGGAAGCTTTTCTATCTAAGCAGGAAGGAGCTCTCCTGAGATACATAGATACAAATGTTCATGGTGACCCTCATGGTGAGTGAGGATGGGGGTGGTGAGGAAATGCCTGATCTTCCAGTTAGTCAGAGTGCAGGTGACCTGGCAGCTACTGCAGCATCCATATCTCCATCTCAAATGGATGTAACCATGCACATTCCTGAAGAAAAGTGTAGATCAGAGAAGAGTGTGGTGGAGGCACAAAAAACAGCTGTTGCTGAGTTTAGTTCCTTAAGTCTAGATGATCCAGGACTGTGGACCCACTTGAACAGTAGCCTGAGGGACTTCCTTGTACTGCATGGGCCACAGCAAGTGAAAAACTTCATGTTCCCCAAAGACAATGAAAATAGAAGTTTCCATCCAACACATTACTGGCGTGAAATCCCTAATGGTGACAAAGTGGAGAAGCCATGGCTTATGTACTCAAAAACCCAGAATGCTGCATACTCTTTTTGTTGCAAACTCTTCCAGTCTAATGTTCCAGCCACATTGGGTTCTACAGGAACAAAGGACTGGAAAAATCTGGCTAGAAATCTGCATGCCATGAGAAGGCAGAAAATCACCAGAGAGCATTCCATAGGTGGAAAAAGCTTGAGATGAGACTAAGGTTAAAGGCCACCATAGATGATCATCATCAAGAGAAGATTGCATCAGAGTCTATTTACTGGCAAAATGTTCTGAAAAGGCTCATTGCCATTGTGAGAATGCTTGCTACCCAAAACCTAGCACTGCGTGACACTTGAGATCAGCTGTATGTGCCAAACAATGGAAACTTCCTTAAAATTGTGGAGATGATGGCTGAGTTTGATGCTGTACTCCAGGAGCATCTAAGAAGAGTCACCACCCAAGAAATGTATACACACCACTACCTTGGAAAAACAATTCAAAATGAGATCACACAGTTACTGGCAACAAAAGTCAAAAAGAAGATTGTGGCAGATCTGAAGTCAGCAAGATATTACTCTGTTATTCTGGACTGCACACCTGACATCAGCCATGCGGAACAAATGACTTTAATGGTGCGTTTTGTAACAACAACAGAACCTAGTGAAAATGTCCCTGCAATGGTGACTGCCAGAGAGTATTTTCTAGAATTTATTGACATTGATGATAGTATGGGAACTGGTATGACAAATGTGCTTCTTAAAAAGCTGGAAGATACGGGAATGGCGATAGCTGACATGAGAGGTCAGGGCTACAATAATGGTGCCAACACGAGAGGAAAGAACAGAGGAGTGCAGACACGGATCCGGGAGTTAAACCCTCGAGCTTTTTTTGTCCCATGCAGTTCTCATTCATTGAACTTGGTGGTCAGTGATGCACCATCAGCTTCTAGTGAGGCTGCTGAATTTTTTAATGTAATTCAAAGCATCTTTGTATTTTTCGCTGCATCAACTCATCAATGGCAAATTTTGAAGCAACATCTGGGAACACCCTCTCTGACACTGAAACCACTGAGTGCCACACGATGGGAAAGTCGAATGGAGGCGATAAAGCTTATCAAACACCAAATTGGGAAGATAGATGATGTCATAGTTGCCATTATGGAGGATAATGCTATGACAGGAACTGTTCACGGGAGAACAGTGGCAGAGGGAAATGGAATCACCAGAAACATACATAACTTCAAATTTTTGTGTGGCTTAATGTTGTGGCATGACATACTGTTTGAAATAAATGTTGTAAGCAAGAGACTCCAAGGTGTTGACCTTGATATATCTGGAGCAATGGAACAACTGGACAAAGGAAAGTCATACCTATAGTCTCACTGGTCAGATGAGGGATTTCAAAACGTTCTGAAGAGTGCACAGAAGTTGGCAGAGGAATTTCACACTGAAGCTATTTACCCACCCATTCAGGAATACAAGAGTCACCGAAGAAGTCGACATTTTGATTACGAGGCATGGGATAATCCCATAAGAGACCCCAAACAACAATTCAAAGTTGAATTCTTTAACCAGGTGCTAGATTGTGCAATACAGTCAGTTGAAGAATGTTTCATGCAGCTCAAGGAACACCGCAGTATATTTGAGATGTTGTATGATATTCCAAAACTCCTCACTATACCTGAAGAAGACCTACACCAGTAATGCAGGGCACTAGAGACAGTGTTGACACATGATGACATGCGCAATACTGATGCGAGTGATTTAGGTGATGAACCTAAAGCCCTTTCAAGATACATTTCAGCAGGATCAACTCCAAAGGCTGTTCTGGAACATGTGTGCACAAATAAGATAACCACCCGCTTTCCAAATGCTTTTGTTGCTCTGAGCATACTTCTAACGCTTCCCGTAACAGTTGCCAGTGGAGAATGCAGCTTCTCCAAGCTGAAGTTAATAAAAACACATCTACGCTCCACAATGACACAGGAGAGGCTGGTCGGCCTTGCAACCGTCTCAACAGAGCATGAGCTGGCCCAGACTGTGGACCTTCAGCAGGAAGCAGTTCAAATCTTTGCAACCAAGAACCCATGGAAAGCACCACTTTGATTATTCAAACAGATAAAAATGCCAGTGTTTACTATGCAGACAAGAAAAGTTACATTTGCTGTTCAGGCTTTTGAAAGTTAAGTGTTACTTAAAATTTTTGAACAAGGCATTTTAAGTTCTTAGTTCTCCTTTATTGGGGTAGGTAGCAGAGCAGTACCATGAGAGGAGTAGAACAGGAAGAAGGCAGAATTGACATCTTTACAAGTTTTGGCCCAAGCGAGGGGGGCATGGGGGAGTCATTTGAGCTCCCCACCTCAGGTGCCAAAATATTGTGGGCCAGCCCTGTACATCACCACCGAGTGACTGAAGCGCTGATGAAAGGGGAGAACCTGGCTGAAGGGCAACCACGCAGCCTGTGATGAGAAGCATCTCAGTTTGTAAGGGCACTGAAAGTGTTAAGATCAGCTTAGAATGCGTTTTGCTTTTATTTCATTTGACCAGATCTGACTTGTTGTGCTTTGACTTATAATCACTTAAAAATCTATATTTGTAGTTAATATATTTGTTTATTTATTCTGCCTGAAGCAGTGCGTTTGGTTTGAAGCATGTCAGAGACTCCCCTTGGGATATCAAGCCTGGTACATATCAATTTCTTTGTTAAAATGAGAAACTCATATAAGCTTGCAGCGTCCAGCTGGCATAACTGGACACTGCAAGATGGCGGTTCCTAGGGTTGTGTCTGGGACTGGAGATATTGGCTAGTGTCACTCGGTTGCACAATCCAAGGAGCAGCTTACATGCTAGAGGCTGTGCATGAACAGCCCAGGAGTGGGGGTTCTCACAGCAGAGCAGGGTAAGGCTGGCTCCCAGAGTCAAGGATTGGAGTGACCTAGCAGATCACTGGTCCAGATAACGCCAAGGGAATGTCACAACCACCCCTTTCACTAAGATGTGTGAGTACTTTCACCATTTTATTTCATACAGGCTAGGAGACTTGAAATGCCTCTTCAGAACCCTGTCTGTTTTCATTCATGCTAATTAAAGTTCTACTCTACCTCCATAACCTGGCCATCAGTTGTGCTTTGAGTTATTACCCAACTGCTTCTACCATTTAGCCTTTAAATAACCATCATAAAAGCCCAGAACTTTTAGTAGCATATAGCAGACAATATGGCTTGAGGGGCCAGCTGAGGATTCCCCTTGCATAGGGGAATCTTTCAGTGCCATAGAACCAGTGTAGCTAGTCCTATACCATTTCTCCTCTGTGTGGCAGTGATCTCTGGCTGCTTGCTAGCCCTTGGGGGCTGTTGCAGATGGGGATAATTTATAGCAACCTTGATGTTACTCTAAATTGCAATGAGGGCTAAACTGACCACTGACCTGCTCTAGCATTAGGAGGGGCATAAAGCAACCTTTCCTCCTCCCTACTAGGTCCTGTACCAAATACAGTTCAGACAGTTCCAAGGCTTGGGCCTAAGATGTCATAGTTTCTTTGTACCTTTCTGGGTTTAGTTTTACTGGTCAGGGAGATAAACTCAGATCTAGACCCCTTAATTCTGTCCTTCTCTAAAATGAGTCCATTGAGCCTAAAATCTTGTGCTTCTTCCTTCTCCAGCTATGCTTTCCAGAAACTAATTTTTTTTTCATATGTTTGAAATCAGTGGAGTTTGCCTGTATAAGGGCCATAATTTTTGCTTCTTATTAAGCCTTATGGTTAAGCCATATGGCTTTGGTTTCTTTTCCTTATTAAGCATACTCTGTAAGAAGCTGTCTAAGATGTGGTGAATCTGAGCATAAGACAATATAATTTGCAGCCATAATTCCCCATTCTAATTACACAAAAACCCTGCTATATCGTTTTCTGCTCTCATTACAAATTAATAGGACAATGGCAAAACTCCCATTGACTTCAACATGAGTAGAACTCAACGCTATCTTTGCAGCAAGGCTGCCATAGCAAAATTGTAGAGCTCAATGAATTCACTGCATTATAGCTGTTTAAGAAACTGTTTTGATCATTTCAGTGTCTGCATTTTCATTAGTTGTCCATGTGGTTATTCCTTCCCTACAGAGCAAAACCCTCTGAATAGCAGAAAGAATAGGCAGTCACTCAAATGACAGAATATTGAAAAGGTCATAAGTAGTACACAATGCCAGTATAACAGAATGAATATATTAGAAAATGAAATTCCAATAACAGATTCCAGACACAAAGATAATATCAGCATAAAAAGTATCACAGAATGATTTAAGGTGTGTAGCAATGAATTTGACAGGAATGGGAACAGTAGAAAGTTAGGTCAGCTTTAAGACCATGGTGTTAGATTCTTTGGCTGAGGAAGACTAGATTCTGCATACAATATCTTTTTATTGTTCTTTGGATGTCTTAATGACCCTTCATTACACAATGAATTAGATTTAAAAATAACACGATTGTTCAGAATCTGACCCTCTATACCGATGTGTTAGATGAGATGATCACAGTGGTCCCTCTTGGCCTTAGAATCTACATGTACTCTAATACCCCTGTCTTCCACTGAAGACTGAAAAAAGTCCAGACTGTAGAAAACCAAAATATCTGGACCCACTCAAATATGAAAATATGCCAAGAGGCCAATCTCCAAGTTGGTGTAAAAAAATAAAATCAATAGATATTAATCATGGGTGGAACCCCAGGGAGAAAGGGAAACATCTAATTGTATATTGGATGATAGATCAATGACTTGCGAGTTCATCATCCTGGCATAAGTCAAGCTGCTGAGTCATTGATTATTTCAAATGCTGTACACAGTATTTTATCACTCGCAGACTAGAAGAGTGGCTGCCTTCCCAAATGAGTCAGATTCAAAGATCTCTCCCTCTCTGTCACATGCATCCACACAGCTATCCACCCCCTGGCCAAAACCCAAGAGTCATATAGCTTACCTTTGACAAACTGTCATAAAAAGAACTTGAAAAGGATGCCTGATAAGGCTCTGATCCTGCAAACACTTAAGCATCAAAGTAGCCCCTTCTCGCATGATGAAAGTTAAGTGTGGGCATGTTTGCAGGATCAAGATCTAAGACTGTAATCCCCCTACAATGCTACTATAACCAAAATATCATTATGCTGGTCAGTAGGATCATACCCACTGTATACTAAAGCAACATGGGTTTCCCCCTAGGCCTAGAGGATTTAAAGGTTATTCCATGCATTTTTAGTATAATACCCTCTATTTAGTGTAGAACCCCAACTGGAGCTATGACAATTTACACCAGCTGAGGATCTGCCCTTTTGACTGGATAACGAACTGGCCATCAAAGACAAAGCTTACTGGAATGGAAGGAAGCAGGGTGGTGATGGTGGATTGTAATGGAATAGAGTTTAATATAACAGAAAATTCTAGAGAGAAACCGGGAAAATGTGCAGAAACCTGTTAGTATCATTGAAAATTTACAAGAGGCTGGTAGATTTCAGTGCATGGAACCCTATGTAAAAGTAACCTGGAGAATGAACATGCAGCACAGTGGAGTAAAATCTGTTGACAGCACAAAACTAATGGGATGGTCAATATAAACAGGACGATGATAAATTTCAGAATAGTTTGAGTACAACATAAGCACATAAGTGGCTCGATCAATTCACTATGGAGAAATAATTTGCAGTTGAGCTAGGGATTAAAACACACACAGTCACAGGAATAAAAATATAGGATAAAAGGGCCAGAAGAGTCTAGGACACAGCTCTAAAACCTTTGACATGATAAACTGCAGTAAACAAAAGAAAAGATTTCCACGAGACTGGCCTAGCAGGAACAAATATAAAACTATAGTTAATAATTGTAATATTGCATTAGTAGCTGGCAAAGCTACCCATAGAAAATTTAGCACAGTTCTGGTCACCTTATTATTACATATTATTTGCATTTCGGTAGTGCCTAGAGGCTCAAACTAATAAATCAAGGCCCTATTGCGTTCAGTGCTGTACAAATACATAAGGAATAATCCATGTCCGAAAGATCTTAAAATCTAAGTAGACGAGAGAGAGAGAGAGAGATGAAGTGACTTGTTCAAGGTCACACAGGGAGCCTGAGAATCTCTGGCAGAGCTGGGAATTCAGCCCACATCACCTAAGTTACAGCCTCATCACAAGACTCTTTCCTCAGCACCTGGTAAAAGATATTGAAATGTAGAGAAGGCATTAGTATAGGACTCATGATAGTTATTCAGAACACTTAAAGAAACTAAGGCTTGATGTTATTAGCACTGATGACTGAGTATCTTTACTCACACAAGTACTACCACTGAAGACAATGAAGTCACTGCATTAGTAAAATTACTCGTGTACATAAGACTGTCAGACTCCAGGTCTGTGTTCTTTGGAAATGAGGAGATTCAGGCCCTGATCCTGCAAACACTTGATATGCCGAGCTCGTATATAGTGCTTTTCATCAGTAGATCAAAGCACTGTACAAAGGAGATAGCATTATCCCCAGTGTACAGATGGGGAAACTGAGGCACAGAGCAGTGAAGTTGCTTGCCCAAGGTCACTCAGCAGGTCAGTGGCAGAGCTGCAAATAGAACCCAAGACTCCTGAGTGCCAGCCCAATGTTCTATCCTCTAGGCCACATGTCAGAGAAACCAGCATTTAAGAGTGGACCACTCTGAGGTATAGAACATTTTAGAGCGAACAGGTGATAGAATGGAGTTTGAGCTAGTGTCAGATACAAGAACATGGAGACATAAAATGACGCAAAGGACGGCCCATAGATGGAGGAGAATTTCTTCACACATGTTGAGTGGTTCCCTAAAGGCAATAACAATCAAACCAAAGGCTAGTTCCTGATCCTGAGGATTAATAAGAAACTGAGGATGTAAAAGTCAGAAAAACAGCTGGGCAGAGGCAGATTTACAGTAAAACACAGGGTACCCTGGCTGCGGGTGCAGAAGCTTGGTGCTGCCAGCTCCTGGGGCTCCTGCTGCAGGCTCCGCACCCACCGGCAGCCAAGCTCCACCCTCCCGCGTGTCTTCCCTGAGTGCACTGCGGCCCCGCTCCTCCCCCCCACAGTGCTTCCCCTGCTGCCAAACAGCTGTTTGCTGGTGCTCAGGTTGCTCCACGTGGGAGGGGGAGGAGTGGGGCCGCAGTGCGATCGGGGAAGGAAGCAGAGAAGAGGCGGGGGAGGGGCCTTGGGAAAAAGGGTGGGGGGAAGGGGGGTGGAGCAGAGGTGGGGCCCCCTCACTCCCCCTACACATACCCTCCCCCCCAGTCCCCTGCAGTGAGCCGCTCAGGGCATGGGGCTGGGGTAGGGCAGGGGCACCCCCATGATCCCAACCCACACCCCCAACCCCCTGCCCTGACTCCTGCACCCCCACACATACCCAGCCCCCCCAGATCCCATGCCCTGACTCCTGCGCACACACCCCCACACATCCCCACCCTGAGTACCAAACGGGAGCTCCTGCACACACACACACACACATTCCCACCTACACCCCTAACACCAAATGGGAGCTATCCCAGGGGAGCGCTCCACATCCCAACCCCCTGCCCCAGCCCTGAGCCCCCTCCCACACCCTAACTCCTGGCCAGACCCTGAACACCAACCCCCAGCCAGCTCCTGCACCCTAACTCCCCCCCAGACCCTGCACCCCGAGCTGTGATTCCTGCACCCCCTCAAACACCCCCAGCCCCCTGCCCTTCCTGACTCCTGCACCCCCTCACACACCCCCAGCCCTGATTCTTAAACCCTTCACACATTCCCAGCTGTGACTCCTGCACCCCCCTCATACACCCCCAGCTCCCTACCCTGCCTGACTCCTGCAGCCCCAAACATCCACACCTGTACCCCTCGCACCAAACGGGTGCTGCCCCAGATAAGCGTTCCACATCCCAACCCCCTGCCCCAGCCCTGAGCCCCCTCCTGCACCCTAAGTCTTGGCCAGACCCCACACCCCAACATTTAAAAAAAAATTATGAAGCGCTCTTATCCAAAGTGCTTTATAATAGTTAGCTAATGATACAAACAATATTTGGAAAGATCATTAAGTGGTCCACTGAGAACCTGAGCAATTTTCAAGTGGTCTGTGGAAAAATAAGTTAGACTACAAAAACAATCCAGGTACCTCACTTTATTTTCATTTACTTCCTATTACTTATAGGAGGAGGATGAAGAAAAAAAGAATGAAAAACGGGAGTGCGGGGGAGATAAGAGAGAATGTTCTTTTTCTTGGCTGAGTCCCAAGGAGGGGCCCCAAAAATGAAGCTGAGCACAGGGCCCCACAAACTCTAAATCCGCCACTGCAGCTGGGCCCACAAGAGCCATTAGCCTCAACCGGTTATCTGTCTCTAGAAATTGCTCAGCACTACGGCCATTGCTGATACTAGGCGATGAGTTATTAAAAAAACCCTTCCCTGCTTTTCCTAGGGGTAATGCAATTTCAGCAGCTAGCCACAGGGAATTTCAGAGCGAAGGCAGAATCCTGTGAGGTGCTGAGTTCCTTCTGTGAGGAAATGGGAGCTCAGCAGCTCACAGAACTGGGCCCTTACTGTCCCACATATTAACCAGTCTGTTTAAAATCATACCATTTAAAGAACTTTATCATATATTGTATAACTATCAAAAGCACCAATATAAGCGGGAGGTATAAATACAGTAAGCTTGTCATCTATCTGAATGGAAGAAGATATTGTGGGGAACAATTGTTAATTTAAAGGACAGGCTGGATTTAAATGAGATTTCTGACTTCCTCCTGACCTTCAATTTTCTCTCTCTTTTAATAGCTGGGCTATTTATGAAGCTTTATAGTTTGATATCTACAGGAGGCAGATTAATTAATGCTTCTACTATTCCAATCTCTGGATGGGCTTAAATCAATTTATTTTTCACTTTATAAATGATCCACTTTGTTTTACTGAAGTGGAACTTTCCCCCTTGAATACTGCAGTAAATAAGGCCATACTGCAGCAAAACTGAAGCTCTCATTAGAAGGAAGGTAGTTAAGGCACAGAGTGATCATAAGTCAATACAGTTTTTCAGATTGGAGCGAACTGACGGGGTTTATAATTAAAATGTTGGCAGCTTCTGATAACAGGGCACACCGCTTTAATCCATCCATTTCCTAAAATGGTTGCACAAACATTTAAAATAATATTTTTTGTACAAGAGTTTCAAACAGTATTGCTGTCTGACTTTAACCATCAACAGGATCCTATCATAGGGCCTCGCACAACGTCTGCTAGGAATTTAAACCAAGGAGCTGTTGTAAAGTATTCAATATTTGTATTTTATAGCAAAACCCATTTCTCCTCTTTGGATGTTATCAGCTACAACATGGTCTTTCACCGCTCTAATTTGCAGTGCACTACTTCTCTGTGTAGGGCAGTAATATAATATCGCAGAAGTGACTCCTGGAAACTTTGTTTAAAGCATTGATATTTTCTAAAATGAGGAGCTTGTTATACTAATTCTAATAATAAAGGTCAGTTTACATACGGAACTCAAACGGTCATGTTAGAATGGATGTTCACAAGATTGAACACAACTGGTAGAAACCATAAGGGAAATACTTATACTTCAAGAAAAGGAGTACTTGTGGCACCTTAGAGACTAACCAGACTAACACGGCTGTTACTCTGAAACTTATACTTCAGTGAGCTCTGACAGCATTTTTTATCTCTTTGGCCACTAAAGGTAGCTCTTCCTGCTGACTGAACTACAGCAGACCGAACTAGAGAGAGCATGGCCCAAACTCTGCTATACGTTACAGAGAGAAATTCAGAACAACACAACTGCCGTGAAAATAAAATATCATTACACAAAAAAATCTTGGATATTTAAATCTTTGGCTATATAAGTAAGGAAATGTACTTATATCTCAGATTATATACGTGTGTACACGCACACACACACATATATGTATGTGTGTGTATATATATATATATTTATACACACACACACACACACAAGGGGCCCCCTATTAATTATTACTATGTGCTTGCGGGGGGGGGGGAATATTCCTGCTTAGGGCCCCCAATGGGGTAGTACCACCATTACCATCTCTGGGCACTGGTGATAAAACAGTATCCACTGAACATGAGGGTCATGTGATTCGATCCTGCTAGGTGTTCCTATATAGGGGAAACCCTCTAGTGCTGTAAGATTGCTATAGCATCTCCTTCAGCTCCTCTTACTGGCCTTGGATACAGGGAGTTTTTCCAGGGTAAAAGGGGTATGTTGCTAGGGCATCCCTATTTCTCAGATATCTCTGGTTACAGGAACAGCCCTGTTGACAATCTTCCACAGGGCTGCTTCTTGTTCACACTGAGGGGATAGCACTTTTTCGCTCCATGGACTGGCATGAAAGGGAATAAGGTTAGGTCATATTCCTCTTCCCCCTTTCAGGTCAATTGCCTGCCAGTTGGATTAGGGAGCAAGCAGTCCCTGCCCACAGGGGATGAAACCCTGTCCCTATTGAAATCAATGGGAGTACTGCCATTAACTTCAGTGAGGTCAGATGTTTACCCCCAGGCCACTCGCTGGGCTTGTCTACACTACTGCTTAAGTCAACGTAACTTGTGTTGCTCAAGGGTGTGAAAGTAATTATGCCAGTGGGAAAGTGCTCATGCTTAACTTTAAGGACTAGGAGCTAATTGCATATTACAAGTTCCATACAATTCTAAATCTTACCAAATATAAACATGCATTATGTACAGTCTCAACGAGGCTTTCATGTAAAGGGTTCTGGATTGTTTCCTCAGTGGAGCAATAGCACATCGGGGGAGGCAAACCGCTTTTTAACATATGAGACTGTTAAATATCTCCTGTAATATCTACAATAGTTCTTTTTGCTTTTCTACAGTATGTTTAGCCACTGACAGGTTGAGAAAGAAGAGTATTTTACCACTTGAATAATGCTTCCCCACAGAGCAAAATTATAAGTGAAAGAGCTGTTACTGAAGCGGACGGGGCCTTTTAAGTTTGTCCACCACGTTCTGCCTCACAGAATTGAATATCCCCTTGTTCTCTTATTGTGAGACAGGGTCAAGAGGACTGCAAGATATACCTTCTCCAGACCATTCATTATTTTCAATACCTCCACCATGTCCCCTCTTATTCATCTCCGCTGTTAACTAAACTGTCATAAGATTTTTAGTATTTCTTCATATGCAACTCTTTCCATGCCTCATGTTGTTTTTCGGGCTCATCTCAGAGCCCTTCCTGCCACCCCTATTCCCACTGTGTCCTTTTACAACTAGAATCAACACCGTGTTCTAGGTGAGGCATAATATTTTCAGTATTATTTCCCATCCCATTCTTTATGCAGCCTAACATTTTGTTTGCTTTTCTGACTGCAGCTGCACATTGAACAGAGGGTTTCTGTTCATTTAAATGATCACAAGGACACGCACATCTTTTCCCTTCATAGTTACAGCTGAGTTAGAAATCGCAGAGTTTATGGGCAGGTCAAGTTGTTCCTTCCACTGTGCATTATTTTGCATTTGTCAACACTGAACTTCAGCTGCCGTCATGCACCCCATTCACTGTTAGATTAGCCAAGACTACAGACAGCTGAAAGAGACTTCAGAGGTACTCAGGTAGCTGTGTCATCCTCATGTTTTGCTACCTCACTGTTCACCTTTCTTTTGTAGATCATTAATGCATATGTTAAACATTGGTCCTAGCTTATAGCACTCTGTGATTAACCTTTTGCCATATTGGCACTTTCTCCTGTTCATTGTTTTCTGCCTGTTGGGCAATCCATGGCACTCTCTGCCTGTCACCCTATGACTATCTTTAACAGCTTCTTTGGAGGCCCTTTGAAAAAGGCTTTATCAGTTGATGAATTGCAGAGTATCCTCACAGATATGTGCTCTGTGTCTGATCATGCATTTTAGGAATTTAGAAATGTGTGTTATTTATTTGCAAACTGAAGCTTCCTTCTAAGTACCACAAGATAAATAAAGTAGAACTTTCTGTTCCTTCTTTGGATGTTTCTATAGAGTTTCTTTTATTCCATTCATGAAGTTAATTAGTAACCAGTCTCAAATGACACGTTTCAGAGTAGCAGCCATGTTAGTCTGTATTCGCAAAAAGAAAAGGAGGACTTGTGGCACCTTAGAAACTAACAAATTTATTTGAGTATAAGCTTTCGTGAGCTACAGTTCACTTCATCGGATGCATTCAGTCCGGATGCTTATGCTTAAATAAATTTGTTAGTCTCTAAGGTGCCACAAGTACTCCTTTTCTTTTTGCAGTCTCAAATGGAAGCTTATAATTTTAGAATACACTGTCTTTTCTATAGAGTGTTCACATTCTCATGAATGCATTTAAAGCCAGGTAGAGATGAGTGAACTAACTGAAGCAGATATACCAAACTACCACAGCAAAAAAACTGTACATTTTTAACAAATGAGAAGCTAGGACTAACTGGAAATCTAGTAAGGGCTTGTTTTCAGGAAGTTTCTGCCTGATTTTTAGACCAAGGATTTTTGTAGAAGGACCCAAGTATTTGATGTTTAGCGGCCACCAATTGTGACCTAAGTAGAAATAAATGAGGTTGCAGTAAAATGGTTCAGAATAGAGCAGGCTGAAGCTGATCTACAATACAGTAGGAGTAGTTTAGCCTCCCAAAGCCAATGAACTGTCTTGCTGAAGATTAATTGGGCACTTTTAGATGCACAGCGTATTTGAAAAGACAGACCTCTTAAGCCACTAGATACCATTGTTACACTCTGTATCTCAAAATAGCACCCTGGAACCCCCATATTCAGCACTGTGATATGATTATGATGTGTTTTGTACAAAGTATGCCTTGTGAGGTATTATTTAAGTAGTCTTGATTTGTTGAACATTAATATCCTGATGAATTAAACTGGTAATAAGCCACATTGTTTTAGCATTAGGCAGTTTGTTTAAAACCGGTGCCCTTTAAAATCAGGTGCAAAATTTGCTGTTGTGAAATAAGAGTTTGGAAAATGCAAGGTGCTTGTATAAAGTGATACGTAACCATGCACACTTTCTTCACCTGTGGATTGGCTTTGGCTCTTTCTCCATTTATTTACACTCATTACACAACTAGAGTGAGACTCGGTCTTTGTAAAGCACAATCTGACCCTCAGCCATTAACTTGGAGTCTGTCAAATCCACAACACTCAAATAAATGATATTCACTGCTTCATAAAATAATTAGGAACTGTCAATTAAAGGAAGATGATAGGTGGTAGGGGCTTATGTTGACTCACTTCATTCACATGTGTTGGAATTCTGCATGGAAACACTGATTCCTGCTGGCTCTCTCAGGCAGGTATGCCTAGTTCACTCCAGACTGGATTATGGGAGGTGGGAGTGGCTCCGGGGAAAGGAAACTAGGAATTAGGATAGAGAAATCATGCCTAGCCCAGGGAAAGAAAGCTTTGGCTGAGCTTGATGTTTTGTTGTTATTTCAGTTATCAGTAAATGATGTACCATAAGAAAGGGGATAAATTTTGGAGCCAACCCCAGAGTGTGCATACTCTCTGCTGGAGCTGGGCAAGAACTCTGTCTGGTCACAGGACAATTTATAATACATGTCAATAATGTAAACAAAGTTAATGGTGCACCACATTGTTCTGTCTTCTGACCCTCTCCAGTTGACTGTACGTTGTCACTATGGCCTGCATTATTCGCATGCAGTTGCTAATTTGTCTCCCCTTGTTTCTGCAATAAAACAAAAACATTCTTCCTTCACATGCCAACCTCAGTGGAGAGTCAGTGGGCCAAATCCACAGATGAGTTACTGGCATAAATTACATCCAAGGGGTAAAGCAGGCCTTCTTAGGAGGGTTCCTGGTAGCTGTGTTTCCTGCTACCAGTAGATGCTCTCAGAGGATAGATGGAAGAAAGTTGCACACCCATTAAATAATACATTGGGGCAAGTTACAGGAAGGTAGCCTGTGTTCTCCGCTTATACCTCAGGAGTGAAATGGCGTCAGTGACAAATTGATGCCACAGCTCTTACAGTGTTTCTGAAGTCAGCCCCAAACATTTTATTCACAAATGAGAGAGGGAGAGAGAGAGAGACAGACAGACACTAACTCTCCAATTACTAAAATGTAAGGACAAAAGAAATGTAATAATGCGGGTTGCTCAGTTTTACTGCTCTCAGGCAGAAAGCTGGAAGAGCTCTTTTATTGCTCTTGTGACCAATAATGCTGTGCCAAGCATTGTGTCTCTAACCAATTAACTGCTGAAAAAAATATAATTTTAAACATATTTGCATTTTGCATTTTTAAAAAGAGTCTAGGCTGGCATGTCTGAGATGGGCAGAGCAAAGCTATCTGGATGAACAAGCAGGTGAGGATTGTTTTATTACATTGATAAAAAGCCAGCAGAGAGAGTCTATTTTTGTTTCATTATTTTCCAGTTTTAAAAACAAAAATGGGGCACCCTGTAGAGGATATTATGGATTGTCTGAAGCTTCTTCTAGATGGTGTGACATTTGAACCTTGAGAGGCCGTACAGAGAACACACAGTCTGGAGCTTCATGAGCAGAGCATTTCTTTGCATTTGCATCAATTATTTCATTTTGCCGCTGACAGACTCTTGCATCATGAATGAATAGAGCAACATAAGCTAGGAGGATTTTGGTCGATAGCCTTGTTCTGATCGTGGTTAACGGCCGAAAGGAAGAATAGCTCTCTCCCCACGCCGAGGCACCCTACCTAACCCTGGTTCGCCCACGTCACAATGCAGATCAGCAAGAAACTACCGCAGCAGCACCACAATGGACGCTTCACAGGTTATAACATGAAAAACAAGAACTTAATCACGTTCCTTGGAACCTCAAAACAATCTTTCCAGAAGGGTTTCGTTTGGTTTCGGGCAAATTTAACTTAGTCTAACTTTGATTTTTTAATTGAATAACTTTCCTGTGTTTTTGTCTTAAACACATAGCCAGTTCTGTAGGGAGCTGCTGCGATTAAATGCACAAGTGTTTAAAAGTCTGTTTTTAAATTGAATTCAACTGATCCGGTTTAATACTTCTGTAAATACTCTTAACTGATCAATACAAAATCAGATTTAAATAGACTTACAAGTATCTACACAAGATTTAACTAGATAGATTTAAAACTAATTTAACTTAAACTGGTTCAACTTCCGTATGTTGACTAGTCCATGTCAAACCCAAGACTTCCCAGTCCTGGAATCATGGTACTCTATAGTGAGTTACCATTAGGCCCTGCAAAATCACATTTATTTTCACTTGTTCCTGGGATGTACTTATATGACTTGTTGGACATTTTTTTTTTTATTTGAGGTCACTCACAAATATAAAGCTGGATTTTTATCTTTGTAAAGCCATTGAAGCTTTCTTAAGCTCCATTTCTAGCCTCCACACAGTCTTTGCATGAACATGGCTAGTGGATGCATTAGGCATAGAGCTGGGCAAATAATGGATTAGTTTTCCCACTAAAATTCACTGGGATTTCAACCTGAATTCCCTTCACCCACATTACCTGCTGTCATTACTCTCATAGCTGAGTTACAAATGCTCTCAAAATGTGAATTTAAGCTCTCTCACACACAAATAATTCTAGAAAGTGAATTTAAAATTGCTTTCCTTGCTAATTCACACCAGTAACCCAATTATAAAAAGAAGTTATGTTTATTCACTCAGGGAGCAGAAATGATACCATGTGATTTATGGTTTGTGATCAATCCCAACCACATAGCAGATCAAATTCTGAACAGACACAGAGCTCACGAGATCTTGGATTTGTTCAAAATTATTCAATTTTTTAAAAAATCACTCTTCAAACATTCTACAAACAGAAACTGAGTCTGTATTTCTATTAAGCTATGAATTATGCATTCAGCTCTTCCTAGACCCATGCCAGCTATCTGGGCATTGCATTCACATGCACACTTCCTTGCAGCTTCAGTATTATTAAAATGCATTCATCTGTGGAGGGTCCTGAACACTATGTAGCTCCACAAAACCTACTGACAGCCCTGGGCCAGGAGGCCATTTGCTGTTACTTCACACCTGCAGACATCAGAGTCATTTTCATCTTTTTGGTTGGGAACAATTCAGGCACAACCTGCTGTACTTTGTGCACAGAGAGAACAGAAGGAGGTTCATTTCTTTATCCTTCTACTTTCAGGTTAGAAATGCATATGCTTAATTTTATTATTATTAAACTAACTTTCTGGGAGAGTCTTTGGCTCTGGCAGGAAGCCATGTTTCTTAGCTTCTCATGGAATTTTTGTTTGTTTGTTTGCTTTTAGTTTAAATTGCCTGCGGAAACAAAGGCAGCAATACCTGCAAGTGATCAGAGGTTAAACTTAGAAGATAAGAGCCTCACTCCAACAATGGCACTTTTTAGGCAAATACAAGAGGGCACATGCAATACCTGTGGCATCAGATAGTTTCTTTCAGTTACACTTTGAAGATGCCCCATAATTTCAATCCTAGGAAAATACCACAAGCTATTCTCTGATGGACACATTTTAAGAGACAATACTGTAATGAATTTAAAAATTGCTTCCCTTAGTCATCGGCTTAAAATAAAAATTAAAAAGAGGTGGGTGAAATAGCATGAGAACACTGTGAAAGCCAAGGGAGAACATAATTACAGACCATCTTTCACAGAAATGTGAGTCACCGGAATACATTTTTTTAAAAAAATTAAAAATGTATATTTAGGGCCCTATCAAATTCACGGCTGTGAAAAATGCATCACTGACGGTGAAATCTGGTCTCCCCCCATTAAATCTGGTCTTTTGTGTGCTTTTACTCTATACTATACAGAGTTCACGGGGGAGACAAGTGTTTCTCAGACTGGGGGTCCCAACTCAAAAGGAGGCTGGGGAGTGTCACAGGTTTATTGTAGGGGGCTCGCAGTATTGCCACCCTTACTTCTCTGCTACCTTCAGAGCTGGCTTGCCAGAGAGCGGCGGCTGCAAGCCAAGGGCCCAGCTCTGAAGGCAGCAGCACAGAAGTAAGGGTGGCAATACTGCAACCCCCTTACAATAACCTTGTGACCTTCCCCCCCCCACTGCCCTGTTTTGGGTCAGGGCCCCTACAGTTACAACACGGTGAAATTTTAGAATTAAGTGTCTGAAATTACGACATATACGATTTTTAAAATCCTATGACTCTGAAATTGACCAAAATGGACCATAAATGTGGCGGGGCCCTACTTATATTTGTTCAGATGCTCAGCTGGTAAAGAAGGAAAGGACCCCAAGCCATTTGTTGCTAGTCTGCTCCAAGGACCTCATGTTTTTATACCCCAAAAATACCAATAAAGGATCAGATCCTCAGTTGGTGCAATGAACTATGTGGAAGAGATTTGGAATTCTTTCAATCAAAGTTGCAGAAGCTATCTGAAGCCTGCATCCCAAGCAAGGAGAAAAATTCATAGGGAAGGATTACAGACCATATGTCTCAAACAGGTTATTAAGAGAAAGCAGAAAGCCTATAAGGAATAAAAAATGGGAAAGATCAGCAAGGAAAGTTACCTCACAGAGGTCAAAGTATAGGCAAAAGCCAGTGGAGTTGGACCTTGCAAAGGACATTAAAACCAATAGTAGAAGGTTCAATAGCCAAATAAAGAAGAAAACAAGGAAAAAAGTGGTATCACTAAGCACTGAGGATAGGGTGGAGATCAATGAATCTAGCATGGCCCAACACCTAAATGAACACCTAGCCTTAGTTTTTAATAAAGGCAATGAGGAGTTTAGGGGTAGTGGTAATATGGCTAATAGAAAGGAGGCTATGGAAGTAAAAGTTATCACATCTGAGGCAGAAGTCAAAATCAAACAGCTTAATGGAACCAACCTGGGGGTGCGGGGGGCAGGGCTGGATAATCTCCATCCAAAAATGTTAAAGGAACTGGCACATGAAATTGCAAGCCCAATAGCAAGAATTTTTAATCAATAACTGGAGAATTGCTAATACAGTATCTATTTTTAAGAAAGAGGAAAAGGTGATCCAGGAAACTACAGGCTTGTTTCACTGCAATTGTATGCAAGGTCTTGGAACAAATTTTGGAAGAGAAAAGTAGTTAAGGACATACAGGTAAATGGCAATTGAGATAAAATACAACATGGTTTTACAAAAAGGTAGATCATGCCAGACCAACCCGATCTCTTTCTTTGAGAAGATACATTTTTTAGACATATCCACCTGGATTTCAGTAAGGCATTTGATTCAGTTTCACCTGGGAAGTTATTAGTTAAACTGGAGAAGATACAGATTAATACAAGAATTGAAAATAAGGAACTGGTTAAAGGGGAGACTACACTGGGTCATACTGAAAGGTGATCTCTCAGGCTGGAGGGAGGTTATTAGTGGAGTTCCTCAGGGATCAATTTTATTTAACATTTTCATTCATGACCTTGGCACAAGAAGTGGGAGTGTACTAATACAATTTGTGGATGACACAAAGTTGGGAGATATTGACGACTGGAATATCCTACGAGATCTGGAGGACCTTGAAAACTGTAGTAATAGAAATGGGATGGAATTTAAAGATGCAAAGTGAAAGGTCATGCACTTAGGGACTAATAACAAGAATTTTTGCTTTAAGCTGGAAACATATCAATTGAAAGGAACAGAGGAAGAAAAAGACCTGGGTGTATTGGTTGATATCTGGATAACTATGAGCCACGAATGTGATGCCGCTGTGAAAAAAAGACTAATGCAATCCTAGGATGCATCAGGTGAGGTATTTCCAGGAGAGATGGATAAGTGTTATTGCCATTGTACAAGGCACTGGTGAAACCTCAACTGTAATACTGTGTGCAATTCTGGTCTCCCATGTTTAAGAAAGATGAATTCAAACTGGAACAGATGCAGAGAAAAGCTACTAAGATGATTAGAGGAATGGAAAGCCTAACTTATGAGAGGAGACTCATAGAATATTAGGATTAGAAGAGACCTCAGGAGGTCATCTAGTCCAATCCCCTGCTCAAAGCAGGAAACATCACCAACTAAATCATCCCAGCCAAGGCTTTGTCAAGCTGGGCCTTAAAAACCTCTAAGGATAGAGATTCCACCACCTCCCTAGGTAACTCATTCCAGTGCTTCACCACTCTCCTAGTGAAATAGTGTTTCCTAATATCCAACCTAGACCTCCCCCATGGCAACTTGAGACCATTGCTTCTTGTTCTGTCATCTGCCATCACTGAGAACAGCCTAGCTCCATCCTCTTTGGAACCCCCCTTCAGGTAATTGAAGGCTGCTATCAAATCCCTCCTCACTCTTCTCTTCCGCAGACTAAATAACCCCAGTTTTCTCAGCCTCTCCTGACTCAAGAAGCTTGGCTTGTTTAGCCTAACCAAATGAAGTCTGAGGGGACATATGAATATCCCTCTGATGTATTTAGAGACAGCAAAGGCCAGGGAGGGAGAGTTATTTAAGTTAAGCACTGATGTTGACACAAGAATAAGTAGGTATAAACTGGCCATCAACAAGTTTAGCCTTGATATTCGACAAAGGTTTCTAACCATAAGAAGAATGAAGCTCTGGAACAGCCTTTCAAGGGGATTAGTGGGGGTAAAAAACCTAACTTGTTTTAAAACTGAGCTTCCTAAGTTTGTGGAGGGGATGGTATGACGAGATGAGTCACATACCATCGTAGGCAATCTGTGACTGCTAGGAGCAAATATTCCCAATGGCTGTGAGGGGACACTAAATGGCGAGGGATGAGTTATTCCAGAGAATTCTTTTCCAGGTGTCTGGCTGGTGGATCTTGCCCACATGCTCAGGGTCTAACGGAGCACCATATTTGTGATTGGGAAAGAATTCCCGTCCCCCCAGGTCAGATTGACACAGATCCTGGGTTGGGGTTTGTTTGTTTTTTTTGTCTTCCTCTGCAATGTGGAACTCAGGTCACTTGCTGGTTTAAAGTGGAGTAAATGGTGGATTCTCTGTAACTTGAAGTCTTTAAATCATGATTTGAGAACTTCAGTAACTCAGCCAGAGGTTATGGGTCTATTACAGGAGCGGGTGGATGAAGTTCTGTGGCCTGTGATGTGCAGGAGGTCAGACAACAGTTCCTTCTGATCTTAAAGTCTGGAGGTGGCACAAAGTACTGTAATACTTGCTTATGGAATCACTGGGATTTATTGGGACTGCCCAAGTACCAACTCCAGTACACACAGGCAGGACTGAATTTGTGGCTAACCCCTGAGGTCAGATCAACTACTTAACATTAAGATAAGGATATAGCACCATCTAGTGGTGGAGGTGCTGTCTACACTAAACATTACAGTATAAAAACAGGTTTCAGAGTTATTACCAGCAGGAGAGTGGGGTGGGGGGAGAGAAAACCTTTTGTAGTGATAAACACCAATTTTTTCATGATTTGTGTGTATAAAAACATCTTCTGTATTTTCCACAGTATGCATCCGATGAAGTGAGCTGTAGCTCACGAAAGCTCATGCTCAAATAAATTGGTTAGTCTCTAAGGTGCCACAAGTACTCCTTTTCTTTTTTAGTATAAAAACAGGGGTCTTCAACTGGGGGTCACAGGTTATTACCTGGGGGTCGCAAGCTGTTAGCCCCATGCCTGGCAGGGCTCCAGGTGTCAGCCCTGCCAGGCACAGGGTCACACTCAGAGGCTTGCTGCGTGAAAGGGGTCACCTACAAAAAGTTTGAGAATCACTGTATGTAGTATTATGACTAAAGGCCACCCATGAATCCAACAGGTGGTGTGGAAGATGCATACTTTGGACAGATGGCAAAGGTTCAGAAAAGGGCAACAAAAATTATTAGGGGTATGGGACAGCTACCATATGAGGAGAAATTAATAAGACTGGGACTTTTCAGCTTGGAAAAGAGACAGCTAGGGGGGGATATGATTGAGGTCTATAAAATCATGACTGGTGTGGAGAAAGTAAATAAGGAAGTGTTATTTATTCCTTCTCATAATATAAGAACTAGGGGCCACCAAATGAAATTAACAGGCAGCAGGTTTAAAACAAACAAAAGGAAGTATTTTTTCACACAACGCACAGTCAACCTGTGGAACTCCTTGCCAGAGGATGTTGTGAAGGCCAAGATGACAACAGGGTTCAAAAAAGAACTAGATAAATTCATGGAGGATAGGTCCATTAGTGACTGTTAGCCAGGATGGACAGGGATGGTGTCCCTAGCCTCTGTTTGCCAGAAGCTGGGAATGAGCGACAGGGGATGGATCACTTGATGATTACCTGTTCTGTTCATTCCCTCTGGGGCACCTGGAATTGGCCACTGTCGGAAGACAGGATACTGGGCTAGATGGACCTTTGGTCTGACCCAGTATGGCTGTTCTTATGGCTTAGATCAGTGGTTCTCATCCTGTGTCCCACGGGCCGCTTTCTGCCCGATCAGCAGAGAGCTGTGGCCTATGTGACATCCTCAGGGCCATAGAGGTAGTATTGGATGTGGCCCACATTGGTAAATAGGTTGAGAACCACTGGCTTAGATTAAAGCAGGGAACCAAACAGGGCAGGGCAGCCTATCAACAACACAGTATCCCAGCAACTCTAGCCAAATTGTTCATGTGAGACAGCAGTCAGTGGGTGTTGTTCAATAAGAGTTGTATTAAATAAGGAAAAAGCAACATTTAATGCTGTACACTCATTTACTTGTGATTCCTGGGAGCCCAACACACAGCTGAATGCATGCAACTCCGGCAAAGAACTTTGGCATGAGATACATCCATTAAGCAAAGAGTACAAAGCAGCAAATATTATCTCAGACATGCATAAAAATACTACACACAGAAAAACCAACAGCTCGGTGTAGATTCTTTGCCCAGCTCCCCAGGATCATCAGAGACTAGTTATGTTTATTACTATATTGGGAAGGTGGAGGCCAAGATGGCTAACATAAATACAGATCATGGCAGAACTAAACAGGGGCTTGAAGGCTATGCCTCCTACCACTCAAAGTGATGTCCCTTCACAGCAGAGTATGAAACCCTGATGCTGCACGGTTATCAGGTGCAGCATATCACTGTGTCTCACTGGTGGAACAATTCAGGATACTGGATCAGCTTAAATCTGGAATGTGAACAATGAATGGAAAACAGAGCAAGCCCAACAGGAAGAGACTTGTAACAGAGAAAGAAGTCAAATGTGAAATGCATAATCCATAATAAGTACTGGGGCACTGTCTTGATCCCTAACTCGAAGGTGAATACTGACAATGCACATGCAAAAGCAAACCAAAGATTACTTACAAATGCATTATCATCCATCCACCAAAAACTACAGGGGATCTCCTAGCAACCACTAACAGCTGCATTTGGTGGTGGGAAAATAGGCTTTTCTTTGCTGCTTTAATGAGCTCTGAGTTACTCACCTCACTTCTGGAGGAAGAGATTCACACTGATTAGACCTTCTTTTCAAAATGTGACACCCACTGTGTCTTCTAACATGCACAAGAGATGCATCATTTTCTGTCCCTCCTCAATATTCTCATTGTGGCAGCATCGTGGTGAAATAGGTTTCCTGGGATTTTACCTTTTTTCTACCTGCTATGGCACCAAATGCTCACATTCTGATAAACACTACACATAATAGCTGCCAGTGAAGGATTCTGTGACATCAAACCAGGGCAGTCTAATTTAATCCCACATTGCAGGGAGAGAGGCAGATGCTCAGCTGGTGTAAGCTGATATAGCTCCATTGACTTCAAGGGAGTTGTGTTTACACCAGCTGAGAATTTGCCCTTGTCCTTTACACACTGGGAGTACAATAGACTAATGGTTGTACAGAACTTTATTTCTGAAGAGTCATTCCCTAGCAGGAAGACAGCATATAACTAAACATTAAAATGTATGAACTGTTTGGGTTTTTAAAATAGCCTATAGCACGGAAAAATATGGTGTCAGTGGAATTTTCTTTCCTTGCTATTTACTGGAAAATACTCATGGCTGCGTTGGTTGATGGAGTGGCAGGATAGAATACGGGTTCCTAATTCCTGGAAATCTCTTTCTTAAATAAAAAAAATTGTTAATGGGAAAAACCTTTGCTTTTAAGAAGAGTCGTTACTTTGGCAGTTGCCAAACCATTCCCTACCCTCCACCCACACAGAATCCTATGGCACACCTGCTTTTGCCAATGCCAATATTTTTACTGTTCCTTTAAGAGACCAAGGCAATATCAAAACAAGTTCTCCACCCCATCTCTGTTTATTTGGACAGTAACTTTTTCTTTTACGTCAACCCAGCAGTTTACCCTCTAACGCATAAATAATGTAAAAAAAGGACTGCATTTTCCTCTTTTCATATAGCATATAAATATGTCACTGTCAAAGTTCCTTCCCCACTCTGAACTCTAGGGTACAGATGTGGGGACCTGCATGAAAGACGCCCTAAGCTTATTCTTACCAGCTTAGATTAAAAACTTCCCCAAGGTACAAACTTTGCCTTGTCCTTGAACCGTATGCTGCCACCACCAAGCATCTTACACAAAGACCAGGGAAAGAGCCCACTTGGAGACATCTTCCCCCAAAATATCCCCCCAAGCCCTACACCCCCTTTCCTGGGGAAGGCTGGATAAGAATCCTCACCAATTTGTACAGGTGAACACAGACCCAAACCCTTGGATCTTAAGAACAATGAAAAAAATCAATCAGGTTCTTAAAAGAAGAATTTTAATTAAAGAAAAGCTAAAAGAATCACCTCTGTAAAATCAGGATGGAAAATACTTTACAGGGTATTCAGATTCAAAACACAGAGGATCCCTCTAGGCAAAACCTTAAGTTACAAAAAGACACAAAAACAGGAATATACATTCCATTCAGCACAGATTATTTTACAAGCCATTAAACAAAAGGAAATCTAACACATTTCTAGCTAGATTACTTACAAACTTAACAGAAGTTCTGAGGCTGCCTTCCTGATCTGTTCCCAGCAAAAGCATCACACAGACAGACAGACCCTTTGTTTCCCCCCCTCCAGATTTTGAAAGTATCTTGTCCTCTCATTGGTCATTTTGGGTCAGGTGCCACCTAGGTTACCTTAGCTTCTTAACCCTTTACAGGTGAAAGGGTTTTGCCTCTGACCAGGAGGGATTTTATAGCACTGTATACAGAAAGGTGGTTACCTTTCTCTTTATATTTATGACAGTCACAAGTGTGAACAAAGCACACACAAAAAGCTATGTGTAAGCCAAATGGCTCTGGAAAACACTCCTTGAAATGTGAAAATACAAATATAGTCTCTTGTACATGCACTTCTGTATACATCGTCCTTCCCCACTGCCCCCCAAATAAATAATCAGTGCTATTATCCCAGTTCTACATAGATTGTAGACTCTATTTCCTCCTTAGCTGAATGACTGAACAGCTGCATGACTGAACAGGTTGAATCTCCATAAACCTAAATTATATAAACATTAAAGAAATCTTCATGAAATTGACTAGAGATGTCAGAATTAACATCATTCACCCTGGTCACACTTCTATGCCCAGTTTAGTTGATCTTCAAGGACAGAATTTTCTTCATTAAGATGTCAACAATATTGCTGTTCATTCTGTATTTAATTGAACTGTCTACCTGCTCAGGAGATATACGGTCTCTTTATGTAGAATTAGACATGCTAGAGCAAGTACTGGAGTGGTCATTGTCCACACTGGCAAGAGATAATAAACGTGGCTTGGTTTCCAGAAAATTCAGCATGTACTAGAATGTCATCCACATTTTGACTTTTTTGTAAAGGAAGAAAGCATTCCCCATAAATGTTGTCCAATGCAGGATGATAAAACGGGGACAAGTCAGCTCAAATCACTATGAACTGACCCCGTTAAACCTCCTTTTGGAGTTCCTATTTAAGCTGCTATTTTGGTTTTATTCTCCCCTTGACAGAGGCCGGAAGTCCAAAATACTGGGGGATGAAATCCTGGCTCCAGTAAAGTCACTGGCAATTGATTTTAATGTGGTCAGGATTTCACCCAGGGTCTTTTTTGTTGAATGGATTGAAAGAGTTAAATTCTGCATTCATGTCAAAGCAGTATGCAGGCATGTGTGGCATGTGTGCCCACATATATGTTGTGTGTATGCACATATCTAGATGGCTTATTTATTGATTAAACATTTTCACTGCCCAGCAGATGGCCACTTTTTCCGTTATCAGCAATAAACCGTCAAATTACCTAAGCTCAAAACAGTAAACCAGTTAAATTTGTACAGCAGCTACTTTACAAGGTTTGTTTTTCTTAAAAAATAATCTTAGTTCACCAGTCACTAGAATAGAAATTACAGCAGTCTCATGACTGTGTCAAGACAAGCCTAGAAAGATCACATTATTATGCTGTATGCAATACAACTTGATGTCGCATTTGTGGAGACTCCTAGCTTACTGTCAAGTGCTCTCATTCCGTGGAGATGATGTTTTGATACCACAATAATTATTGCAAGTGTGAAGGCCATTTCACGGTAGGATGATAAATTTATATATATGCAAGACAATGAATACCTTATGATGTTAAAGGTTATGGCATAATAATGTCTATGGCAAACTCACTACATAAAATTTAATATAAATGGAAGCCAGAAATCCAGACTTTATAAACGCTATTTTAGTAAAAAGGATTGTAATGCAAGTCTTTGGAGACAGTGCTACAACAAACAACAAAAACCAATAGTAGGACATAGCATGAGTTAAAGGTTTAATTCATTTGAAATACCAGTTTTTAAATGAAGGAAATATTAAAATACGCCTGGAATTCAGCTGCTTGCTTATACTCAGATCTTCAGACTCATCCATGTAACAACGTGACAAAGCTAATTTGTTCCTTTGCCTAGCAACAAGCCTTCTGGGGCTTGATACCTTGAACAGTCTCATTAACAAGGATCATGAAAGTGCTTCCTTCTTAGGTTTCCTGTTTCAGGAT
This sequence comes from Caretta caretta, assembly GCF_965140235.1. Taxonomy (NCBI): domain Eukaryota; kingdom Metazoa; phylum Chordata; order Testudines; family Cheloniidae; genus Caretta; species Caretta caretta. Next base: position 29,547,266 of record NC_134212.1, on the reverse strand, counting down.
TTGTTCTCCAATGCTGCTAACAGTGGGAGGGGGTGATGGGAAACAGACAACTTTTCTGGGGAAGTTTGAGCCTGGCAAAAGAGTTGTAATTGCAAAGTAGAACGAAATACCATGATCTAATAGTGTGCTAAGTGATTGGCCATTTCCATTTATGTTCAGTACTCTGTTATTTAATTTATTTTATCCAGCCAGCATAATTCTCTATAATAGAAAATTTACAGTGGAAGATATTTTTAAACAAGAGTTTTCATTTACCCACTGTTTCCAAACAGTTGTACCCAAGATACCAACTTTTAGTATAGGAAATGATTATCTGTTGGCAAAGGTTGATTTTTTTAAATAGTGACCATGCCATGTTATGGCTTTTATTAACTACAGGACTGAACTAGAACCTTAGATCCAAGCCTTGCCCTTGAATTGCCAAGGATTAAATTTTAATCCACAATCCAAATTTGCCCTAACAGCTTTTGTTCACGTCAAATCCAGACCTACAAGAGTCTTGTTTTCTGGATATAGTTTGCACTGACCCCAGACTCAAAATCTCTTGATAGCAGCTCTTGAGATTTTGGTTCAGCTGAATCTGAAACCCCAGTCCTACTTTACTCCCTTTTGCCAAAACCCAGAGAGAGGGGGGGCGGGGCATCAGGAACCACCTTCACTGCTATAGTGGGGGTGGGGCAGGAGGGATGAAGGAAAAGGATGAAGAGGGAGGAGGTGGACTCTTCGCTCCTCTTCAGCCTGGGGAGAGAGACAGGCACCACTGGAACTTAACTGCCTCTCGAGAATGCATGTGCACGTGTGATAAAAAGCTCTGGGGGCTGGGAACAGGTAATGCCACTGATGCTGCAGGCATTCACTGTGAATTGCCAGTTTAAGTCTTCCTGCAAAGGTGTGGCTTCTTTACCAGCTTCTTGCCATCGCTTCATGGAGCTGAGACCATGGGACACTGGGATGCCACTTACGACCACACATTTCCATGACTCTTCTGCAGTTTTAGTTTCTATCAGCACAGACTGCACCATGATCATTATTTAGCTGGAAGCCTGAGGTGTATGTCTACCTCCTCTGTTTGCCCCTCGATAGGTTAGCATCATTGGCTCAGAATTGGAAAGACAGCTTGTTCATTTCCCCCCCAGTACTTCTCTCCTGATTTTTCTATACAAATAAAGGATGCAGCTCTTCTCCTTTGTCTTCCCCATTTCAGGCCAGGATATTTAAAATTTCATTTGCACCGATGCCAGTGTAGAAAATTATGTCAATATTTTCTTACACATATCTTACACATTATTATACAGAATAAAAAGCCACAAACGCTTTTGGGTTCAGAGTTACAATACTGCTTTGGGCTGTGTTTTATGACTATTTCCCAGTGATGAATATCAGCTGTATTTCTATTTGTCATTGGAATATTAAAGTTAGTTTATATTAGACACTGCAGAGTAAATATGATATACCTGCTGGCTGCAACGTTTGCCATTTCTTTTCCCAGAGAGAGCCCTTATTCTCTATTTCAGTACAATGAATCCTTTTTCATAGGCCTATTTACACAAATACTCATTGATGCAGCTATGAAAGAACAGGTGATATGTTGCTTGCCATAAAATCATGAAATAAATATTCCAGAATACAAATGGCCAAATGCAACCAAGGCTTGACAGAGAGCTATAGAACTGTCAGTACAAGTCATGAGCATGCAAAGTTGCCTTTTCATGTTAGTCCAGGGGTCATTAACCTTAAGATGACAAGTACTTTGTAAGGGATAAAGGAGTCTGTCCTTCACAGTCAGGACAGCATGAGCATGCATGCACACATGATGGAAACATTTGCATGTAGCCTACGAAAGGGAAAGTTCACCCTGCACAGCTAAATCAGTTGTTCAATATGCGGTAAAGGATTTGGGAGTAGTTAGTACACTGAGGACAGAAAGGGGAAGATCACAGGAAGGCAGAACAGATGAAAGAATGAGATGTGGGGAGAGAGATGCCAGTAGCTAGAAAGAGACAATACATAAGTGTTATCATCCTGTGACAAATGGGAGTCCTGCAATACAAAACTGAGCTCTCTTCCCTTTCTAATCATCGAAAAAAATGTAACACAGCATGGGACATGTGGCTCATATAATGTTTTTCTTTTGGCGGGGTCCTAAGACTGCCAAGAGGGAGAAGCAGCAGCAACATCTGGGTAGAAGTATTTTTTTTTATTAGCTATTCAGTAGCACCCACAGATCCCAACCAGGAATGGGACCCCATGGTGCTAGGCACTATGGCCCAGATTCACAAAGATAGTTAGGGCCTTCCTCCAATTGATTTCCAGTGCAGTTGAGAGCCATACATAGCCCCAAGCATGTGCAGCTACTTGCTGCACAGAAGTAAATATAGATAGGATATGAATGTTGTGGGCTGTTGGACTGTCTATGTCCATTTTCCTCTGTATTTCTTACTACATACATCATGACGATAAAGGAGGCCAGAATTAAGCATGGTTGTATGGTTTGCCTGGTTGTTTCTTATACCTGTGATTTACTAGCACCATGAGGTTATGATGAAGCAGAGAACAGGTGATGTCAAAGGTAGGAATTCATAATTACTCAGACCTTTCTTCTTCACTCTTGGTGCTGATGTTTTCTGTATCATGTAGTTATACCCAAGAGTTTATTTCATAGAATCATAGAATATCAGGGTTGGAAGGGACCTCAGGAGGTCATCTAGTCCAACCCCCTGCTCAAAGCAGGACAAATCCCCAATTAAATCATCCCAGCCAGGGCTTTGTCAAGCCTGACCTTAAAAACTTCTAAGGAAGGAGATTCTACCACCTCCCTAGGTAATGCATTCCAGTGTTTCACCACCCTCCTAGTGAAAAAGTTTTTCCTAATATCCAACCTAAACTTCCCCCACTGCAACTTGAGACCATTACTCCTTGTCCTGTCATCTTTTACCACTGAGAATAGTCTAGAACCATCCTCTTTGGAACCACCTCTCAGGTAGTTGAAAGCAGCTATTAAATCCCCCCTCATTCTTCTCTTCCACAGACTCAACAATCCCAGTTCCCTCAGCCTCTCCTCATAAGTCATGTGTTCCAGACCCCTAATCATTTTTGTTGCCCTTCGCTGGACTCTCTCCAATTTTTCCACATCCTTCTTATAGTGTGGGGCCCAAAACTGGACACAGTACTCCAGATGAGGCCTCACCAATGTCGAATAGAGGGGAACGATCACATCCCTCGATCTGCTCGCTATGCCCCTACTTATACATCCCAAAATGCCATTGGCCTTCTTGGCAAAAAGGGCACACTGTTGACTCATATTCAGCTTCTTGTCCACTGTCATCCCTAGGTCCTTTTCCGCAGAACTGCTGCCTAGCCATTCGGTCCCTAGTCTGTAGTGGTGCATTGGATTCTTCCATCCTAAGTGCAGAACCCTGCACTTATCCTTGTTGAACCTCATCAGATTTCTTTTGGCCCAACCCTCCAATTTGTCTAGGTCCCTCTGTATCCTATCCCTACCTGCCACTGTATCTACCACTCCTCCTAGTTTAGTATCATCTGCAAATTTGTAATCCACACCATCCCCCAGATCATTTATGAAGATATTGAACAAAACTTGCCCCGGGACCGACCCTTGGGGCACTCCACTTGATACCGGCTGCCATCTAGACATGGAGCCAGTGATCATTTGAGTAAGAGCTGTGAAGGGTTAATGTTTAGCTATTCCACCTGGAAGCAGGCGGGGCACACCCTGACTGTTTCGTAGAAGCAATGCACACATTGCTCTATCCAAGGACAAGGGCTAGATATGAACCATGAGAACTTGATTGTTTGGACAGCAACTGTGAGAGGCT